>NC_138370.1:59843015-60078514 GCF_054177405.1 Leptonychotes weddellii
GAGGCCCCTCCCCCGCCGCCTATCCTCCCGAATATCGCCTCGGATTCACTTCTCCGCACGTCCTACCTTCCAGAAAGTGGTCGCTTTTCTGATGAGAGAGTTGTTGCTCTTCTTTTCTTCGATCTCCTGTTGAGTTTGTAGGTGTTCAGAATGGTTTGATCCCTATCCAGCTGAATTCCTGAGAGGAGACGAAATCCAGTTCTCCTACTCCTCCGCCACCTTGCTCCGCCCCCCTCTGACCTCATTTAATCTTTAGTAATGTTTCGTTTTTGCTTCAAAGTATACTCTGCCTTGGGGCACCTGGGTGGCGCAGTAGTGACTGGCTGTTGGTTTTGGCTCAGGCCCTGACTGCCCTGTGTCGGGCTCCATGTTCAGTGAGGAGTCCGCTTGGGATTCTCTCTCCCTCTGGCCCTCCCCCCACTAAAATAAACAAATCTTTTTAAAAAAGCATCTCATGCCTCATATTAATAAAGCTAGATCAGGTAATTGTGATTACTATTTGCCTGGCATTCTTTCCATTCTTTTACTTTTCAACTTTCCTATGTCCTTCTTTGTGCATGTTAGCATGTATGTCTATGTGTTTTTGGTTTTCTTTTATTAAAGGAATATGAGTAGCACTAAAAAATTCAGTAAAAAATCTTTATATTTTAGTTAGGAATTTAATCTAGTATGTTGAATCTTATTTTGCATGTAATTTTGGATTCAGTGTTACCATTTATTTTGTACATGTCATTTGTCCTCATTTTTTTCTGTGTCTTCACTTTCCTTTCTTGCATTCATTTAGTTTGTCTTCTCGTTCCATTTTTCTTTTCTGTGGATTTAGAAAGTATACATCAACTTTCATTTTAAAATGGCTACCTTAGAAATGCCTACTTAACTTAATATCTAAAGCTAGTCAGTGTTTACCTCCATCCCCAAAATATAAAATTCCCCGAGAACATGTTAACTGCTGTGGAATGCTCACTCCCTAGATATCACCACACTTGGTTGATAAGGCAGAGCTGTGTTTATTGCTCACCATGATGACAGAGAAGGCCACCTCCACAGATGTAATAGTGTCTGGGGAGGAAAAGCAAAACCAGATTTTGTTGAGAATTTGAAGTTTGATTTCAAATGGATCTTTGAGTGTGGAAATTTGATGAGGTTTGGGAAAGGTTCATGATATAATAGTTTAGAATCTGTTGAAATAAGGCAAGGATTTGCAGGTGGTGAGTTCAGCAGTTCTGGGTAGTGAACTGTTGCTGTTTTTAGTTGAAGGAGTGAATGGCTCTTTATGACAGTTCCCGTAATGAACAGTAAAACGTATTGCCTGGGCAATAATGAAGACCATAAAATAGTAATGCCTTGTTACTGTAAACAGTTAACTGGGTGGGGTAGATGATTTCATTCTTATTGTCCAGGCTGGTTTGATTCTCAGTCCAGCTGCCCCCACTCCCGATTGCTCTGTGGTGTAGTTACTGAGGATTTTAGTTTGTATTTTTTAACTTCCCGAGTAAGACATTGTTTTATTATTTTGTATAAGCGGTATTGCTTTGGCTACACCCATGTGTCTACTTTTGGTGCTAGCCATTTCTTCTTGCATTTCAGAACTTTTTTTTGTAGAATTACTTTACTTCTTAAGTACAGTCTTTAAAAGTCTCTTAAAGTGAAAGCCTGTTGGCAGTAAATACTAAATTCCTCTGTACTTGAAAATTTCTTTTTTTCACTTTCATTCTTAGAACTTGGTCAGACTGGATATAGAATTTGAAGTTGTGTGTTTATTTTTTTCTCAATAGCTTGAAGATACCATTCCACTGTCTTATGGCTCCTGAGAAGTCAGTCTTCAGATTGTGGACATAGCCTTATGGTCTACGACTGAGTGGTACATTTTACAGAGGGAGACATGTGCCTAGCAGGGGTGAGAGGGAAGGGATGGGGTTAGGATCCAGCCCCAGGCTTCTTGTCCTCATTAAGCCCTGCACCCCCGCTCTTGTACACCAGGGCCCAGCAGATCCTCACAGGATTCCAGAGCATATTTACCTCACAGAAATCTTGAGTCCTTGTATTTATTTGTCTTCCAGAGAATTCTCTTATTTTCATGACAGCTCAATATTTCATTAAAAACAGTTATTTTCTTTCAATCATTTGTTCAGTAATTTTAGTTTTAATGTACCAAGATTTTCTCTGTTTAATTTTGTCCACCATATGATTGATATGTAGACTATTGCAAGCAGAATAAAGTTTTTCTTTAACAAGGCTTGGTGCCGTCAAGTTCAAGTTTAATTTTTTTAAATGGCAACATTGACTTTTCTCCATTACAGGGCTGTAGAACTAATACAAATTGTGTCCCCACCCAAGTGCATTTTAAGAATTTAAACTGCCCCATTTTAAATATTTTCTCAAGTGTGAAACATAGAGGAGTCTAGAAAACCTAAATCACTATTTTAAGTGTATCTTTAGAAGAGGACAGACTCTGGTGAGATGTTTCACTTTTTCCCCATAGCACTATTGGCCTCACAAATTTTCTTTCATAAAGAAAATGATAAGAGTGAGCTGTATTTTTATGCTATTTAAGATTGATATTATTACAAGGAGCAAAACAAGTCAGATGCAAATTAAATTTTATTGTTTTAACAAACTGACAGGATATGTAGGCAGTATGGTGGAGGGTATCAGGTGGAATAAGGAAGGGGAAGATGAGTGTGTGTGCGTGTGTGTGAGAGAGAGAGAGAGATGTCTTTCAGTGTTGTCAATGTGTGTGGCTCTTACGTTAATGACATATGGTGTACCTAGGAGGACTCATTTCTAATGGAAAACTTCTTTCTTTGAGTTCTTTTTGTTTGTTCTTCTAAAGCAAATAGCCTACTCATTACATATAAGATTTTACAAAGAGATGGACCATAATGGACAGCATTTGAAAAAAGATAGGTTAATCAGTCTGCCCAATTTAAAATAGTGCCTCTTCTTCACCAAAACGACTGAGTTTCTTTTGGAGGAAATACTATAGGCCATCCAATTTGGAAAGATTTTAATGACAGAAATGCTAAATATGCTAAATGAAATAAACAGCTTTTTTTAATTATTTCGAATTTAAGATGATCAAAATTGTTAGCTTTTTAAAAAAGATTTATTTGAGAGAGAGAGAGAGTGCGCAGGAGGAGGGGAAGAGGGAGAGCGAGAGGGAGGGAGAGAGAGAAAATCTCCAGCAGACTACCGGCTGAGTGTGGAGCCAGAAGCTGGGCTCCATTCCAGGACCCTGAGATGGTGACCTGAGCTGAAATCAAGAGTCAGACGCCACCCAGGTGCCCCCAAATTGTTAGTTTTTTTTAATTAAAAAATCTTTCGGATATTTTCCTCTCTTCCTGCTATTTATGATAGAATTAATGTGACATTGGGCACCTGGGTGGCTCAGTTGGTTAAGCAACTGCCTTCGGCTCAGGTCATGATCCTGGAGTCACAGGATCGAGTCCCGCATCGGGCTCCCTGCTCGGCAGGGAGTCTGCTTCTCCCTCTGACCCTCCTCCCTCTCATGCTCTCTGTCTCTCATTCTCTCTCTCTCAAATAAATAAATAAAATCTTTAAAAAAAAAAAAGAATTAATGTGACATTATTTGCTCATTTATGTACTCTTACATTGAAGGAGCACTTCTTGAGCGCTGTGGGAGGTAATAGCGGGACACGGTGATTAGGAGATGTCTCATGCCCCCAAGGAGCTCACTGTCTGGGTAAAGAGACAGACAAGTAAATAGGCAATTAAAATAAAATGCCACCAACTCCAGAATGGTAAACACAGAGTATAGTCATTACTGTAACTGGTTATGTTTGGATTGCTGTGTTGACCATGTTCTAGTTCATACCCTAACTGTGTATCTTACCAGCAGCAGTCTATAAATAAGTGTTATTAATTTATCATGGAGAAATTGGGATGCGGGAGTTAATCCTGCCCTGCAGACCTCAAAAACTCAAATACTCATTTTGTGTGTGTGTTTCACTCTAGTAGATATAACTTTCCAGGACAGTACAGATTCTTTATGTCAATTTTACAATGCCAGTGCAAGCTGTGAATGATAAATTTTTTTTTTAAGATTTTATTTATTTATTTGATAGAGAGCGACACAGCGAGAGAAGGAACACAAGCAGGGGGAGTGGGAGAGGGAGAAGCTGGTTTCCCGCTGAGCAGAGAGCCCGATGCGGGGCTCGATCCCAGGACCCTGAGATCATGGCCCGAGCAGAAGGCAGACGTTTAACAACTGAGCCACCCAGACGCCCCTGTGAATAATAAAATTTTAAGGAAACAATTGTTTTATGAAAACTATGTAAAAATATTTGTTAGTTCCATGGCCATACAGCTGAAATTAAAAAGGCGAAAGATTTATGCGATCTGAAGAGAAACCAGAGTGTCAGCTGAAATTAAAGGAAGGCAGTATGATTTATTCAGCTGATGATGACTTTAGAGACCCGTAAGTGTATCGTAAGAATTTTATTTTCCAAGCAAAATGTTTTCATGAAGCCCTTAAGAGGATTGAGAAAAGACAAAGGCAGCAGTAGTTACTAGTTCCATAAGCGATCTTAAGTTTTAGCGTTTAGAGTCCCAACGGTGTCACATGCAGCTCCTTACCTACGTAATTCCCAGCCTGAGTATGCAGAACTGGTCCTGAGAATAAGTAGCTGGGTGTTGAACTATAATGCAGAACTGCAGTCCCGTTCATGATGGCAAGAAAAAAAAGAGGTAAAACCCGAAAGTCAGGTACACTGTGGGAACCTTACTATAAGAGCTGATAAGGTGTGCCTGGTGGTACAGATGTTGGTTTGGCCACTTTCTGCGAGATGCCTACCACGACTGCTGGCAAGGGGGAGGGGCACCGGACCGCCTTCGAGCATTTCCTTACTCATCCCCAGGACTTACTCTAGGGCCCTGTCTCTGCCAGGGCACATGCAGGTTGGTTACCTAAGTAAGTCGCTTCTTTTTGAAGGAGCAAGGGGAGGGTGCATTGGAGGGAGCTGTGTAGGCAAACAGTAGTGTCTGCTCTTATCCTAACTAAAAAGTGACGTAAACATTCAAGCATAGAAAGATTAGTTATAATCCAGGAAGTATGGAAACACAGTGTGTATGAGGCCCTGAAGCATGGGTAAGACTTCAGTGGCTGACAAATGCCTAAAAGAACTCCGTAAAAGCCAATTAGAATAAAATAAACAGTGTAGTAAAGAGGAATGAGCCCTCCACATAGAGTCAGACTGGAGGTAGCAAAAGCCTGGAATAATTTGTAAGCCATGAGTTTCTCTGGAGCTTGTGAGGAGGTGGAGGTGTGATAAGGGGAGGCTGTACTGTGGGTGGGCTCAAACTGTGGGGAATTTTGAATAGTACGCTGAGGGATTTGCACTTCCGTTCTTCCTTTCTTGTGGTGTCGGAAGCTAAGGGGTATGTTGCAGATCTAGGTCATACACTGGTCTGTTTTAGGAAGAGAATACCGATGGGAGGAGAATTTGAAGGCAACTGGAATCATTAGGAGGAATTTTGTTACTTCTCATACACAAAATTTTACAGTTTACATATTCTGTCAGACCTACATTTTGCCTAATTATTTTCTCATTGGTCTAATCACAGAAAGCGTATGTTCTGCTAACCACCTTCACTGTTAGAGCTCTGTGTGGGTGGGGAGGGTGCGTGGGTGTGTGCCCAGGCACACATGTGCAAAGAAAATCTACAGATACCCCAATGCTTCTTACTTCAAAGATACCGTCTTATTTGCTCCAGGGCACAAGTTTTGGGGAGGAACAAAATGACCAATTTCAACATCGCTGACATTGGAAATATTCATATTAAATGCAACCAAGGAAAAACTTAGAATGTTAAATGGTCATTTTTTTATGGAGAAGAGACAGATGGCTTTCCTCCTTTCTCCAAGGGTTAGGCCAAGTTTACAAGGGCTCTGAGAAGAACAGATGATACAGAATATCGCACCGTTGTCTAGGAACAATATTACAATTTTGTGACAGGTGTGCCATAATAAAAGTAAAGTTTCCCTAATAGGTAGTGGTGTAAGTCGAAAGATAGTAGCGTTCGAAAACGGAAGTATAACCTTAAGGCTCTTTTAATTTCAAGTAACCACAAATAAGTAACCAGCTTAAAAAGGAAATATTTGGATTATGTTACTGAACATTTCAGGGATAGGCTTTATCCAGGTTCTGAATGATGCCATCAACTCTCTTCTTCTCTGCCTCTAAAGACTTGCTGCCTGTGATTGACCTCATTTTCAATCAGTCTGTCTTCATAAAATGGAGAGAAAGCCACAGAAGTGCCAAGATTTTAGCACTTGCCACCTTTGAAGGATACAGGAACTTTTCCTATAAAAGCTCTCAGGAGAGTTTTGATTGGTCTGGTTTAAACCAAGTTATCTATCCCTGGGCCAATTAATATAGAGGGATCTAGGAGCATGTGTTACTGCGCTTGGCAAGATTTGGGTTGAATACCCATCCCAAAGCAAGTGATGGACCGTGATTGGTGGAGAAATGGTCCCTGAAAGCAAAACTGTTTCTTTTTTTCCACCAGAAAGAGGAAGAGGTACTGGTGGTAGAAAAATAACAATCTCCACTCTCAGTGTGAAGAACCACAGGGAGTTGAAGTGCAGCTTTCACATCTACACTTACTGTTTTTCCTACCTGCATTTCTGGCCACAGAGTCAAATTCTCTTCAGAGTGAAGATTTTGCCAGTACCCTTTCCAGCAACTCTTTTGAGTACAGTTAGCTCAATGCCATAATTTATAGTTTTGTTATCCTTTGACCTCTGTAGCAATTACTTTTGTAACTTTAAAAAAAAAAAATCATTCCCAAGAGGGCTTAAAATGAAGGGTGGGGACGTGACCAAGTCTGAGATCAAGAGACTCTGCCCTTGGCTAATGAGATGTTTTGGTTTTATGTTTTGAAATGTTCAAAATCAACATTTCAAGTGGAGAAAGAATGTATCCTGTAACTCCCAAACTCATGTCTGGCTCACCCCATGTCTTGTCTCTCACTAGCCCTTTACCTTTTTTTTCCTGCCTCTGTTCCTCTCCGCTCCTACTCCCCAAACCTCCCTCTCTTCTTTGCCTTCCTTTTCCACCTTCTCTGCTTGATCACTGTCCAGATACCACTTTCTTGCATTGATTTAGAGTTATACAGTTTACACTCTGAAGTTTGGGAATATTGGAATGCCATTCTTCGTGCCAGCTTAATTTCACTTGCAGTCTTGCTGCCATTGGGGTAATGGTGAGAGCTCTTGTATGAGTCATCCATCTGGCACAGTGGCTTAAACCAGGACAACTTCTTTTTTTTTTTTTTAAGATTTTATTTATTTATTCATGAGAGGCACAGAGAGAGAGAGAGAGACAGGCAGAGGGAGAAGCAGGCTCCCAAGGAGCAGGGAGCCCGATGCGGGACTCGATCCCAGGACTCTGGGCAGACGCTTAACCATCTGAGCCACCCAGGCACCCAAACCAGGACAACTTCTAAGATCAATGGAGTGCCCATATTACTAGCCAGCTAGCTAGTTACCTATCTATACAGTCTTACCCAAGGGAAAAACTAAGCAAGAACAATAGAGCACCAGTCATCAACAAAGGACTTCTACATGTGCACATCTTAAATATACTGTTAAAATTCTGTGCTCGCCTTTCTTTTCTCAGCTATTCCATGCTTTATGCAGATATATCTCCAATATTAAGTTATTAACATTATTTTGCTATGTGAACTTTCAGATAATACACGTTCTTCAATTCATTTAGCCTTCTCTCTTGCAGAGTTAGAATGTGTTCAGATCCCAGCTCTCTTTGTGGAACAACCTACTTTCTAAAGAAGCCAGTCTTTAAATAGGCTGTCTCCTCTGCATTTTATAATACAGGCAGGTGCTAACTTAGGGCTTATTTTTAATTATTTGATGAAATTGTTTCTAATTATTATTTGATTTCCCCTCTGAAGTTTTTACCAGAGTGACTCCAAAATGTCTAACTTTTACAAAAGGATTATTGTTTTGCTATGTAATCAACAAAGGTTAGATTAACATATTTAACAAAATCTTTCCAAGTGAAACTTAAAAGATAGTTATCATTGCATCTGATTCATATGTGAAGGTACAGAATAAAAGTTAAAGACCACCTTCCCAGTTTCCTTGGCAATGTTGGTCATACCTGTACTTCTCTTTTCAGGAGAAGGAATGATACAACTATAATCTCCTATTCTGTGTTTACTGCAGGTAAAACAGCATAATCACGAGTCCCAGTAGACTGATGCGGTATTGGTCATAAAGGATGCTTGGCCCCTGGCTTAAGAACAATTGGCAAGACCTCTGTGTAGTCACAGATACTCACTCAAAGGTGGGCAAGGAGGAAGGAAGAGACTAAGATTCCTGCCCCCATGGAGTGAACTTTGCCTTTGTGAACATCCATTCAGGGTAAATAGGAGGTGATCTGCTGAGATGCTTATCTTTATGTAGATATGGAAATATGCTCTTGCCCAGAGTAAGATATACCTTCTTTAACTTCTATCAATAGATATGTTCAGGTTACTGGTATATATAGAGGTGTATGTTTTTATTCCATTATTAATATCCTAGAGGAGACCACAAGAAAGGAGATTTGTCCTTAGTGCATCAAGGTAATATCCTGAATGCATTTTTCAGTACACACGGTGTTAGGACTCCTAGTTTGGGAAATGAGAAATTCCAGTTGTGCTTTGCTCCAATTAGCGTACTGATCACTTAGTTTTTTTGATAGGATCAATTGGCAACTTATTTATAGGAGATAGTTTAATCTACTAGGAAGAGCATTACCTTGGAATACCTGACATGTTTCAGATTCAGCTCTGACATTTGCCACTGGCCATATGGCCTTGGTAACTTATTTAGCCTTTCTAATCATTATATTCATAAATTAGAATCAAAATGGGAGACTGGGTTCCAGATGAAGATTCAAGTCATTTCCAACACTGAAAGATCTGTTTCCCTAGAATATTCACAAGTATATGGGGATACTAACATTTGTTTTACCTTTATCCTACCAGGTAATGCTTTTATAAAAGTTATTAGAAGATTTAAAGTTTAGTATAATATTATAACTTTTCTGTTTCTATGAAAAAAAATCACTTCATATTTTTCAGACTGTTCGTTTATACATGATTCTTTGAATTAAAATTCAGTTTTTAATTTGACATTGGCTTTATGGTAAATTCCTAAAATTCTGATAAACTCCATATTATAATCACTTTAGTAAAAACAATTATCTGGAAATGCCACTACTTTAACGTGGCCCTGAACATTCTCTTGTCATCCCACACCTTTTCTAAGTGAGTAATGTCACAGATTACCTGCGTATTACCCAGCCCTATTCTTTCCCCTTTTTGAGCTTTCAGAATCTTCTTCCTTTTAAATTAAATTTAATATGAGAAAAAATTTCACTCCTTGGAAGTCTATTAGATGCCCCGTTGTTTCTTTTTTCATTTTTAAACTTTTAACTGAATAACTTAAGACCATGAAGAATTCCTAAATGTAATGGAACCAAGAAGTTTTTGATTCACTCACTATGCTGCTGATAGTTATGAAGTAGTAAAGGACTTATCCATTATACACAATACATTTAAAACTTCATTGCCCAAAGATTTTTCTTCCTCCAAAAAAGTTATTCCCCATAGCTCTTGCAATCCCTTGAAAAATGTTTGAAAAAATTTTCAAATCTCAACTATGCTTTGCTCCCTGTCTGCTGAGACATACAGATCGTTTCCCCACATGGCAGCTGATTTAACCCCCCTACTCCCTTCTCACCAGAAACCCCACGCTCTAACTTCAAAAACATCATCTACTTCTTGACCTTTCTATCTGTAGCTCTCCATCTCAATCCATCAGTTTGAATGAGCAAGCTAGTTCATGATATCAAAATATTTGTGTAAATGGAACCAGTCATAATTTATTGCTTCTAAAATTATTTCATGGGATTGTGGTAGGCACTGTTTTTGCTGAGGCATTGAGGTTAATCTCAGTGGAAATGAGGCCTGCACCAAATGTTATCCTAGGGTATTTTGAGAAAAAATCTCTCTAATCACAGTTTACTTACTATTTGTCTAGATTAAGAACTTCCAAATAAGTGTTGATAATAGTTGGACATCATGCTGCAAATGATAATGCTCCTCTTTTGAGCTTAGCAAAATTCGGAGACTTGTTTATATTTCTCAAGAACTTTAATAGGAGGGATTTCCTAGAAGAGAAAGGGAAGGTTCAGAGATCTACTCAAGGTTTTCCATGTAGCATGCGAAGGAGGGAAAGAGAGGAAAAGGAGGGAAGAAAGAAAGAAGAGAGGAAGGAAGGAAAGAAGGAATAAAGAAAAGAAAGAAGGGAAGGAGGAAGATGACCAGAAATCTGCAGGCTGCATGAAGACTACGTTATGCTCTCAGTTCCCGAAAGAGAAGCCCAGCAGATAATGTGCCATGGGATAAATGCTACCATTTATTGAGCACCTACTGTTTGCCAAGCCCTGAACTAGATAAGTTACTCACATGAACTGTAATCTTTCATCACTCCTCTATGCAGCAAGTATCATCCCTGTTTTACAAAGGAAACAGGTGGGGCGCCTGGGTGGCTCAGTCAGTTAAGTTTCCAACTCTTGGTTTTGGCTCAGGTCCTGATATCAGGACCCACATCGGGCTCCGTGCTCAGTGCCCAGTGCCAAGTCTGCTTGGGATTCTTTCCCTCTCCCTCTGCCCCTCCCCTCGCTCATGTTCACTCACTCCCATTTTAAAATCTTAAAAAAAAAAAAAAAAGGGAAAACAGGCTATAGGCTGAGAGAAGATAAAAAAATTGTCCAAATATGCAGAGCTAGTAAGTAGTAGAGATAGGATTCACATCTTTGCTCCAGGGCACAGTATTCTATAAAAATAGACTTATCACTGTTTCTATTAGCTATTATATTACTTGCTAGACAAGAAGAACATCATTATCTATCTTTCCCATTCATCATAAAACTAAATAAAAATAAAAAAATAACTTGTAAAAGAGTTCAGATTGTTAGGTAATGCAGTCATGATCACACGAACAATTTACTTCCTATTTGATGATTTTGATAATAAAGTAGTTACTGGTTTACAACATAATACCATCCCAGAACTGTTTGCTGGTAATAGGAATTTATGGTCATCAATCTTTTACAATTGGTGCAAAGTTCAAGTTTAATTATGTTCCAGTTGCCTGTGCTGAGGTTAGGTGATGTGAGTGTACTGTCCTGTAATCAGAGATTTAATTCGTACTTACTGAATCTCCACCAAGTGTAAGGAGGCCTGAGTGACAGAGCAGGGGCAGTAACATAATCCTTACTTTCAGGGAACATCTAAACTAGCCAGAGTTACCCATGCTTGAAAGAAACAAGGTAACATGAGATTAAAAGCTAAATTGTGAAGAATACACTGTATATGCTGAGTGTAGAAGCTCGAACAGAAATGAACAGTCTGGAAGAAGGTCAGCAAGGTGGCCACCCAAGAGCCACCAAAAGTTGACATTTACCTTCATGAACTCACCTCTAGAATGTGGCCTGTAGCCGAGATGACAAAATCTGATCTGAACATTCAGTTATCTTGAACAGGAATCCATTTCTCAATGACAGTCTTAAATAAACCACACTTTCACAATGCCAATCTATAATCCACAGTTAAATGTATTACATTTAACTCAAGATTCTGATTTGACAGAGAGGAAAACAAATAACCATTGATGGTTTTGGATGTGGTGTATGCGGCTTGCATGCCAGTGTATGTTTTATGAAAGTGGCATGAGAAATTAAGTCCTGCTTTTAAGGTAGAAAAACCTCACAGTGGCTGGAGAAATGGTGTGTGGAAGGAGGGGGAAGAGGAGGGGTTAGAGAGGCTTTAGGGGAGGCTACTGGAATAATCGTGATTTGTTAATGGGGGCCTAAAATAATGAGACTTCAGTATGAAGAGAGGAAATAGACAAAAATATTTGAACTAACAATTTACAGGATGGGCTGTGTGTGAGAAAGGAGAGGGGCTATAGACCACTTCTTAATTCATTAATCTCCTCTTCAAGAAAGCAGGTGGGGGAGAGTTAGAGGGAAAAACTCATCTTCAGTCCTGCTTGTTGCTTCTTTGAAAAAGGTGAACTGTTAAGTCAAAGAGAATGATTGGTAATAAAAATAAGGTTTGAGTTTACTTGAGAATATATAATTGATACTACTTGTCCAGTCCTTTATTCAGTACAGTAGCCACCACTGAGGATGAGGTATATGTGTCCTCAGTTACCTGAGCTTCCCATGGGATCTGAAAATGTCCCTAATTGGAGACAGATTTGAAAAAGGAACAGTAAGGGGCACCTGGGTGGCTCAGTTGGTTAAGTGGCCGACGCTGGATTTCGGCTCAGGTCATGATCTCAGGGTCCTTGGAGCCAGCCGTGCATCTGGGCTCCATGCTCAGTGGGGAGTCTGCGAGTCTGCTTGGGATTCTCTCTCCTCTGCCTCTTCCCCTACCCCCCTGCACCTGCGCGCACACTCTCTCTCTCTCTCAAATAAATAAATCTTACCAAAAAAAGGAACAGTAAGTTACATAACCCATAGAGTTAAAACACAGCACGTTGCATAACCAGTATTAAGCGAGTGTGCCAGGTATACACAGCAAATCAGAGTGTTCACCATGTAATGGTTGGCATGTGAGAATATGAAGGATAATTAACATTATAATGAATTTCTAAAAAATAGTGTCTAATTTATTACCCTGAATAAAGTCTAGTGTCTTCATTTTTTAAAAAGCCACTTGCAATTATTTTTGAGAAAACTAGTGATGCTGATTTGTGAATAGCCAGAATTTGAGAAAAAAAGGACAAAAATGTTCAAGAGTATAAAATATTAGTTATGTAGGAATATTTCAATACCACATGTGTAATCATGACTATTTGGTAGCCTACTCTGTCTGCATATATTTGTATATAAATAGGTATGTTAGGAAATTATGTATCTACAAACTCCATCCATCCATTCATCCCTCAAGAGTCATTTAGTGCCTCCTATGCATGGACCAAATACTGTGCTAAATATTATGAATAGAGAGATTATTAGATGGGCCCCTGGCTTTCAGAAAGCATTGACAAACAAGGGGGCAAGCATGTAAAAAATATAATTCAGAATAGTAATGGGTGTGGTGGTGTGGACCATGCCATGAAAACATTGCAGGACTCACAGAAAGCTTCTCTGAGGAGGTCATCCTTAGCTGAAATCTGAAGGATTAGTGAAAATTTGCCAACTGAAGTGGTGGAGATAATGTTATTGGTAGTAACAGGCGTAATCAATCAGCTTTCGAAATATTGAGCATTTTAAAACAAAGGATCGCATGCTCAGTATTTGAAAAATTGCCATTAGGCAATTTCTAAGTATATCCAATGAAATGTCCTGCCGTATGTGCTTGGAACCCATTAGTCATAACTTGGTGATATAAAGTACGTTCTTGACCTATGACAGGAATATTATTGCTGGAGTTGCTGTACTAAGAAATGTGATCACATTTACCATCTGGTGAAATAGCTGTCTCGCCCAGGTTGAGGTTCACAAATGACTAAAGCCCTGAGTAGCCCACAATTACTCAGTTGCCCAAAGGCCTACAAGTAGACTGGAAAGTTGTCTGTGTTTCATCAGATCCCTGAAGTTTGGAGTGAGGGCAGGGAGAAGAGGCATTTATTGCTTTCTCTTTTATTTTCCTTGTAGTTTGAAGTACTTCAGTTATCGTGTCAACCAAATTTAGTGGGTCAGGGTTCATGTCATAGTGTCATGACACTATGTTGGTAGACTCTGGGGACATGATGACTGGAAAGAAAGAAAGAGAGAGAGAGAGAGAGAGAGAGAGAGAGAGAGAGAGAGAAAGAAAGAAAGAAAGAAAGAAAGAAAGAAAGAAAGAAAGAAAGAAAGAAAAGAAAAGAAAAGAAAAGAAAAGAAAAAGAGGAAAAGGAAAAGGAAAGAAAAATGCAATCCCCGCCTTCAAAGGGCTTATATTCTATCTTTAGAATTGTTCTATGCTGTACAGTATTTTTAAAGGCATTTAAATGTGTATTTTCACATTTAAGTGAAAATATAAGCAGCTTTGTAATGTGAAGCCAGAGTACATAAATTGCTCTAAGTGGCTACTTGTTGGACCTCAGTTTTGCCTTGTATGTGTGATAATTAACACAGTTTTTCAGGTACATTTCTGAACGAATAAGGTTTAATTTCTCTTTGGTTCTGTTAAATTACTGAAGTGATATTAATGGGAAATTTCTCACTCTGCCAGATGATTTGGCACTTGAACTTTATTTTTACTACTTGTTTATTTGTCTATAAAATTAATAAAATTAAGAAGTGAAATGTATGATTGATTCTTGGCATTTTCAGGGAGGGAAATTGAAGTTCAGTGGAATAAATAGGTAGATAAAAATGTCTGAACATATGAATAGAAGTGATGAGATAATACCAAAAGAGAAAAGAAAAATTAAAAAAAGCAGCTATCCTACCTCTTCTGTCAAGAGTGAGAACTCTAAGAGAAAACATCTGGAGCAAAAGAGGAAATGAAGGAGTGATACGTTTGAAACTGTTAAAAACTGCTGAATTTTCTGGTAGCAAGGGAACCTATTAAAAGCTACCATAGGAATCCTGGATATTCAAGCACCTTGAAGGGGTAATTTTAACAGGATAAGGAAAGAATTAAATACAGAGCACAAGGAAAAATTTTAAAAGCGAGAAGAGGAAAATAAAACAAATCTAAGTCCAAAAAAACCCTGCCTAGGGATATTGCCCAGGAAGGTGGATTTAGCCAAGTAGGCACTAAGCCTAGTATTTCTTATTTCCCTTTTCATGCCACAAAATATGAAGTAATCGCCTTCGTAGGACTTATTACAGTGATCAAATCACCTAACAATCTGAAATGTTTCCTTTCATATGAAGATCCTGTTTTGTTTTGTTTCTTGAGTAAGGACAGTCTTTTTTTTTTTTTTCCAGTTTTTTGTTTTGTTTCGTTTTTTGCCTCAATCTATAATCAGATTCTGTGGAAAATATAATTCCAAATATCCATAAATCTTTTGTCATTGGAAATGAACGTGATGACCCTAGAAAAACATGAAAGTCAAAGAGTTTTCATACTTTTAACATGTAGTATGAATAGCATGACTTGTTTCTCTAATTCTGAAATTCTAAATTCCCCATGAAAGAGGTTAAATTATTTTTCTTTTGTCAAGATTTGAAGTCTCAGAAAATGTAATTAATATATACACGTCACTAAATTTTCATTAGTTTATTTTAGCCTCCACAGAATCTTGTTCTCTAGTGAAGATTGATTGTTTCAAAACTGCTAAGTGAATTTTCTACCAAAAAAATATTTATACCAACTATATCTAATTCTGTCTCTGGAGCCTACATATATTTTCATGTTTTAAAAGTATTTCAAGAGATTAATTGCATGTATTGATAATAAACATTGTTAAAATAAATATATACTTACTTGTGGATAGTATAAAAATGAAAGTGATATAAGTAGAATTTTACCTTTTCTAACCTTACTGTAAGTATTTATACCTTAGACACACACACGTCTGTGTGCATATGTATGTGTGTGTGCATAACCTCCATACGTGTAAATATATACACACACATATGTACATATAGTCTGTATGATGGGGAATAGATTGAAAAAGCAAACAAAATAGCAGTAAACATTCTGTTAGTTGTTTGAAACATTGTTGTAACTTAAATTAGCTCAGGTGCATAAAAAACTAGGAAGTTTAGAAATTTTAATAGAATTGATGTTAGATAACGAAAATGTATTCCATTTATTAAGCATTTTCTTTATGCCATACTCCATTCTATTGTTCCTTCTTGGCACCACTCCAACTGGTATTCTATCTGATAAGGGATAAGGGATATATTTCTTATCAGAAGAGTCAGATGGAGCCTCTGTCAAATGAATTCTGAAATGTACTTTTATGTTCTAAAGGCTGACCTTTTGAGGTGTGATTTGTGCTGTGCAGTAAATAAGAAAAAGGATTTGCCCTGTGGGACAGCAATCCTCCCTTATTTACCAGTGGGCACTTTGGAAGAGTTTTATAAAAGTGACATAATTAGGAAAAGGTATTATAACATTTCCATTGGAGGCAGTCACTTTCCTTGACGGGATTAGAGCTTCCCATGGTCATCAGAGGGCAGACCCTTGCCCAATACAGGATTCCCCTGGGTAGTGCATACCTTGCAACACTTCTATTAGTAAATGTTTTTTTCTCGTTTCATAATACGTTGGTATTTATAAGTTGGTTTCCATGGATATTGCTTGTAGACAGTTACAATATTTGGTGATAACGGTTCTGTATAGACCTTGGAAAAAAATAAAATTTTCCGGAAAATGTTGTAGTGGGTAATGTTCTATTAACATGTTCTATGTATAATTGCATATTTTTTTGAGATACTACACACACGAAAGGAAATGTGATTAGGTTCTTAAATGGGGCGGAGAAAAAGCCAAGATTTTTTTAAAATGACCTCCTATACTACCTGGTTTATTCCTTTATTTTGCTGAAGAGGAACCTGAAGTCTAGAGCCATTATATTGAACACCTATTTCCTTAAAATCATCAGTACATCAATCTGGATTGAAATGCTCTGCTCTTCTATTTGCATTTATTAATGTACAAGTCTATGGGGCGCCTGGGTGGCTCAGTCATTAAGTAACTGCCTTCGGCTCAGGTCATGATCCCGGGGTCCTGGGATCGGGCTCGCGTCAGGCTCCCTGCTCAGCGGGAAGCCTGCTTCTCCCTCTCCCACTCCCCCTGCTTGTGTTCCCTCTCTCACTGTCTCTCTCTGTCAAAAAAAAAAAAAAAAGTACAAGTCTGTGGATCTATTCTTAGATGTCAAATGTTGAATAATGAATTTTGCTGGAATGCCTAAAATTTCTTTTAAATTCTGAGAACATTTTTTCACATGCTTTGATGATAAATCATCTCATTAAAAATAAATATTCAAGGGGCATCTGGGTGGCTCAGTTGGTTGGGCATCTGTCTTCATCTCGGGTCATGATCCCAGGGTCCTGGGATCGAGCCCTGCATCGGGCTCCCTGCTTAGTGTGGAGCCTGCTTCTCCCTCTTGTTCTCGCTCTGTCTGTCTCTCTCTCTGTCAAATAAATAAAAATAAATAAAATCTTTAAAAAATAAATAAACAAATATTCAATAAGTATAAATGCTCAAAATAAATACTTGGAAGTTTTTTGTTTTTTTTAAACACTCATATTCAGGCACTGTACCTGAAATTCTCTGATACTCTAAAATTACAGATTATTTTCATCTCACTATGATATATTCTAAAACAAACTCATTTTATCACTTTCATAGACATCATCACCAAAAATTTACGGTATCTGAACATATGAGCCTAAATGCCTTATGCTGCTGATCAGCCATTTAAATATTGTCTTTTAAAATCAGGCTTGAAGTCACGATAATGCTTTGATAAGCATAACATGAATGCTGTCCAAATTTTATTATCACACTACTTAAATATTTCTCTTAGCCTTAGATAAATCCATATCTAGAGTACCTCAGTATTTGCAAGTGTAGCAATGATACAGTTTAGATAAAAACTGAAAGAACCAAGCCTATCGCAAAATCCTTTAAAGATGTCTTGATTAATGATGTCATGACCTTTTATAAATACATTTAGGCAATGAAATTCATCTATTCAAAGAACATGCAGAAGGAGCAGCCTGTAGGTGCCTTTTGGTAGTGGTTACTTGTGGAAAAAATGCCCGGAACTGTCTAGGTGTTAGGTAGATGAGAGATTATATTCATAGCCCTTCCTTCCTTCTTAAATTTTGATGCCCTTAAAGTAATTCTTTAAATGTACATTCTCATTTCAATATTCCTAAATATCTTAAGCTCAGCTGGGATGCTTTGGAGGAGGTCCTACTTTTTTTTTTTCTTCCTATTTCTACCTACCTCTAACCAGCACTCTCTCCCTTTATTCTTACCCTATTTATTGAAAGTAGAAGCGAAAATGACAAGATGAAACGCATCATAGAAAAATTTTGCTTTAGTCTAAGTACAATATTAATTTCGTTTCTTAAATTTAGTTTCTCACATTTCTTTCAATACTACAGTGGTTCAGTTGTTGACACATGGAATAAAGGTATATTGTTGATCATTCGTATGAACTGTTATTGAATTATTACTAATTTAGTAGTGACTTACTCAGTGTGTGTTTAGTAAACAGCCACACACACATTAGAGCATCACACTAGGCAGGCCTACGTGTTAATGAGATTTCTTTTTTTTTAAACTAATTACAAGATAGTAATAAAGAGTACTAGAAGTAGTCTTTAGGGTAGAGAAGAACATGAATATTATACTTTGCCTTGGGAGCAGTCTCTGAATTAACATGGATTAGCGACCTAAATCTTGGCGTTATTTCAGTAGTAGTACAAGGATATGAGGTGATGTTTCTGTAAAAATGCATAACTACCTGCAGGTAATAATCGACTGAGGGTAAGTAACCATATATTTCAATGGCTGATCAGTCTTGAAAAAAAATCTGAGCAAATAGGTGAGGGTTTGATATATTATGTCACTTAATCCCCCCAATAGTCATAACACTGATACTATTATTATGCTTTTTTGGTAGAGTATAAAATGCTAATACAAAAGTTAAGTGTTCAGTATTTTCACAATCTATTGATGAATCTGTCTCCTCTACTACAATGAAAAAAGCAACTGTTAATAATGATAGCAAATATCTAATGCTTATATCGTTTTGGCAGATTAAGTCAGGAATGTTACTTGAGTAACATGAGTCACAGTAGGGATCCATGCAACTTAGCCCTGTATGAGGAGCTGTGGGTTCTGTTCTTCCACAGGGTAGAGTCTTCCATTGTTTGCCTATATGGCTGCAATGATAGTAATTATTGAACACACACACACACACACACACTCACACACACACACTGACCACTTTTTGAGCAGCTGACTTGTTAGGCACTTTTGTGAACACTTTATATACATTCTCTCATTTGATTCTCACAACAGTCTTGAGAGTTAATGAATAGTTTCCGCATTTTAAGGAAGAGGATCTGTAGAGTTTAAATCAGAGTTCTTAACAGTGGATTCTGAATACTGACACTGAGCTGATGGTAAGTTTCTGTTGTGTCGTTTAACTGGGTAGGGACAGTAGGGTATAATGGTTAAAAATACAGGCTCTGAAGTCTAGAGCAAAGGTCCTGTTCCAATTCCATTACTCTTAGCTGTAATGGCTTTTGCTCTGTTGTATTACCTCTCTGTACCTGAGTTTCCCCATTGATAATAATGGGTATAATAATAGTAGCTATGGATAGGGTTGTGTTGGAAGATTGAATGAGTTAATATTTATAAAATATCTGGTACATAGCATGTACCACATAAAGTTTGCTTTATTGTGGTGATTTTGTTTTATACAAATATTGTAGAAGTATTGTTTCTTAAACATTAAAGTCCCGCCTTTTTGTTATTTCATATATTATGTACATTTCCTCAATTGGTGTTTATAAGTTATTATTAAATTTATTATGCGTTGTTATAATTCTGTGAAAGACATTTTCCCCTATGCAGTTTCTGGTATTTGCTGTTATAAAGAAAAATTATTGATATTTGCATATTGATCCTATATTTAGTCACTTTACTAAAGTCTCTTCTTGTTCTGAATGGTTTTTAAAAGCCAGAAACTTTGGAATCATCTTGGACACCTGTTTTTCTCATACCCTACACCAAATCATATCAAATTTACCTTCAAAGTATATACAGCACGTAACCATTCTTTACCTCTCCCTCTCCTACCATACTCTAAGCCACTCCATCCCGTACCTGATTATTTCCAAGCTTTTCCAGTATCAGTGCTTTACCCTACTGTAGTCTGTTCTCAAGGGAGTCTAGTATCAACTAAGGATCATTTTTCTCTTCTCTTTCTTTACAACATTTCTTTTCTTTTCTTTCTTAGCTAAATAGCTACACCCTCCCCTCAAAAAAAAAGAAAAAAATCTTGAAAATAGTGGTGAGAATGGCCAACCCTGTCTTTATTCTAGCTTTAATGAGAATGATTTTAATTTTATTTAATGTAAAACTTTCAGTTAGTTTCTGTTAAATAACTTTTACCATGATTTGAAAGTTTCTTGCTATTTACATTTTACTCATTTTTTTAACCTAAGTAGTTGATTTTATCATGCTGTTTCAGCATTTATTAATATGATCCTGCAGTTTTTCTCCTTTTAATATTCTAAAAGGTCAATTTTACATTCACCTTCATGTTCATGAACTAAGTCCACATTCTGTCATGAAGTATTCCATCTTTCAATCCACTGTTGGATGATATATGATGAAATTTTACTTGGTATTTTTGCATTTCCCTCGATTTTTAAGTAAAATTGGTCAAGATTTTTAATATTTGATTTTGCCATTTAAAAGAACTTTGATATAAGAGTTTTTCATTTATTAGAGATTTTTAATTTTTATTTGATTTTCCAGCTTTATTGAGATATAATTGGCATATAATACTGTGTAAGTTTAAGGTATACAATGTATTGATTTGATACACCTATATATTGCAATGTAATTACCACCACAGAGTTAGCTAACATCTTCCTCATGACACATAATTCCATTTCTTTTGTGTTGAGAACATTTAAGATCTAATCCCTTAGCAACTTTGAAGTATATAATATAGCATTGTAAATTATATCCACAAAATTTAGGCTAGTTTATTTTTTTATTAATTTAGGTAGATATCTGCCATTTTCATTTTTTAACAAGTGCTCATATAACATTGGAATTGTATGTTTTCTTTCTTTTTTTTTTTTTTAAAGATTTTATTTATTTATTTGAGAGAGAGAGCACATGAGAGCGGGGAGGGTCAGAGGGAGAAGCAGACTCCCTGCCGAGCAGGGAGCCCGATGCGGGACTCGATCCAGGGACTCCAGGATCATGACCTGAGCCGAAGGCAATTGCTTAACCAACTGAGCCACCTAGGCTCCCCGGAATTGTATGTTTTCTTAAAGTCAAATAGAACTCTCCTATAAACCCCATGCCTTTTCATCTTTTATTGACAAGTGTTTGATCATCTTTTCAGTTTCTTCTAGAGCTATTAGTTCACTTTTTCTACTTCAGTCAATTTTGATAATTTACATTTTCCTGGTAAGTCATTCATTTCATTTAGCTTTTCAGGTTTCATTGGCATAAAGTTACATAAAACATATTTACAAATTTTAAATACATTTTTATCTGTGAATGTATCTTCTTTCTCACTCCTAATTATGTAAATTCTTGATTGTATTCTCTCTGTCTCTTTCTCTCTCTCTCCCCTTCCCCTTCTCCTCACTCCCCATGTCAGTGTCTCTCCTTTTTGAGAACCAGCTTTTGGTTTTAATTCTAAATTCTAATTTTGGTTTTGAATATATCTCTTATAGTTTCTATCTTCATTAGTTTTCACCTTACACTTTGTTTCGCTTAATTTTTCTACCTTTATAGATTGAATTCATGAGTTCTATATTGAGTGTTTTTATTAATAATATAAATTTAATCATTTAATTTCCTACCATATACAATTCCACCATGTACGAATAACCACTTCTCATAAGTAGAACTATCATATTTTCATGAAAATTACTCCATTAATGTGTTGTCGGCCCTCTGAAGCATGGTTGGTGGTTTGACTTACACATTTTCTATGTAGGTTTAAAACTATCAGTAAAGAATTTAGAGCAGCTAAAAATAAATACACTAGTACCCCCCTTATCTGCTGTTTCAGTTACCTGTGGTAATTGGAGGTCTGGAAGCAGATGGTCCTCCTTCTGCTGTATCATCAGAAGGTCAGTAGTACAAGTAGTCAATAGTACAAGTCCTACCACTACTTCACAACGCCTGGGTCACTCCCCTCACTTCATTTCATCACGTAGGCGTTTTATCATCATACGTCATCACAAGACTGGTGAGTACAGTACAGTGAGGGATTTTGAGAGAGAGAGAGACAGAAGGCCCGCATTCCACATAGCTTTTACCACAGTATATTATTACAGTTGTTCTGTTTTATTATTATTTACAGTTGTGAATCTCTTACTGTGCCTAATTTATAATTAAACTTTGTCATAGGTACATATGTGTAGGGAAAAACAGTATATATGGGGTCTGGTACTGTTTGAGGTTTCAGGCATCCACTGGTGATCTTGGAACATATCCCTTGCAGATAAGGGGCACTACTGTATTACCAAATTAATTTAAACAAATATCTGTAAAATGGATATTCCCAAATTACCAAGTTGACTGATCAGTTTTAGTTGAATGGCCCTTAATGTTTCTCTAGCCGTTGAATAAAACCATTTAGCCGATTTGAACAAAGACACAGATTCTCTGCAGTTAGGCCTCAAAATAAGGCAAACATAATTATGTATGCATATTTAAAATATTTTACACAGGGCAGCTTCGAACTTAAGGGTTCTGGAGTTAGCCTGTATTCTAGAGTTCAACTGCCAATGTGGAAGACTTGGCTCTATATTTAGCTGCTATGTGACCTTGGCCAGGAACTTAGCCTTTCTGTATTTTATAATCTATAAAATGGGCACAGTAACAATATCAACTTTTTGTGATTTTTTTTTAAGGCTTAAATGAGTTAAGGTATAAAAAGCAATTGGTAAATGTAATTATTATTTTTATTACTATTAAATTATTATTATTTTCAATATGTTAAAGTATATATAAACATTTTGGTGTCCAAAATAGGAATCTAAAACTTCTGTATATGAGTGGTTTTGTGCTAAACTGAAGTATAATTCAATAAGCACTCTAGAATAATTGGCATCTTACTAATTTTATTACCTTTCCCAACAAACTTAGGCTCCAGGTGACACTTGCAGAGGTAGGTCTCATAAGAGCCACATTTATTTGTTGGCAGGATTTCACACCACCGTCAGGTTGGATAATTCATGAGGTAGATTTAATTGACAGGGTTTTCGTTAGTTTTAACTAGAAACAACCTATTTTGCAGGGTTGGTTTATTTTTGTTGAAGGAAGCTGGGTGTCTGACAATCATGTTTACCAGTGAATTTATTTCTTTGGTGTACTCCTTACAATTCTGGGGAGTAAGAAAGCAGTCCTCATGCCCTCGCAGTTTTTAAATTCCCACATGAGAATGAAAATTTTGTCTACAATACCAGACGTGTTTGTTAAACATAAAAGAACATAAATCCTCCATGGGTCCCCAGGGGTATGTTAGAGAAAGGGAGCGATCGTTATAAACCACTTAGCACTGTGTGCTCTGTATCATGTTGCCGTGAGAAAGTGATGTTTGATTGGCTCATAAAATAGGTTTAGTAAATCCTTTAAATACTGATGTGAGCAGTTGTGCATGTTGGAAATTAATACCTGAGAGTGTATTATAAGGATTACCATGTCTCCAGAACAGTCACCTGGAAATGCCTAGATTTCTGCGTGTAAGGAAGATTATGTTTTGTGATTTCACTTTTATGTGTCAAATGTTGCTTGGTTTTATCATCTCCCTTTCATTTGACTGAGGCCTGCAGACATCTTTCGTCATTGTTTTCTCTCTCTCTTTGATGTTCTGAGCAGTGCTATGGTGTATAAACCAACCAACTTCCACAACGAATTCCTTCTGCAAACATTTTATCAGAAAAAAGAAAAACTTCAGATTATTAGAGAAGGCAACTGGATTTAATGCATTCGTCTTTTTCCAACCACATTCTATATATTCTCAAACAATTTAAAGGAAACATGGAATTAAGTGTCAGTGATTTTTGTTTTTGGTTTTTCTGTTTTGAAGATTAGATAGCAATAACGAGGCATGGGAATACTTTACAGGTAGACCTTCACTGGGTCTATTTTACATGATCTTGAATATAATTTAAGTTTAAAAAATGCTATTTTTATAAACATATCCTTTAGCAAGGGGATTTACTGGTTTGAGGAAGAAGGAGAACTAAGCCTCAGTACATAATGGTGTTATTGATACTTTTCAGTTCCATAGACATCTAAACAGTTGTTGAGTATGACCATTAAAATTTGATGGTGGAATAATAGAGTGAAATTTAGAATTATATTGTTATAGGACACCACTTCTGAAAAAAAATCTTAAAAGTTTACTGTGAAAGAATTAGTAGCATATGTTAGATTCTGCTGTTTCTATGGTGAAAAACAGTACTTTTTTAGATGTCCATTTCATTTTACCTTCATGGAATGCGAAACTATGTAGATTTGCAAAGCACTGTGGTGTGTGTGCGTGCGTCAGGCTTGTATGAGGATGTAAGAATTAATTGCCGGCTGTCTAACTGCAAATCCAGAAATTGTTATAAAGATTAGTGGATTTTTGTTTAATGACATCAAGTTCAGTAGAAAATCTTCATGAAAAAAGTACTAATGTGCTTCTAACTCTTATTTGCAGGACAGTGATTTTTGTATCAGGATGTAAATAAAGCCAAGGTTAGGACTTATTTGTTCCTTAAAAAATTCTTAACGTTTATAACCCAGATATTTTGGGGTGGTTAAAAACTCCTTCTAAATACTTCCAAAGAGCTTCCGAATCAGATAAATACATAACACTGTTTATTTGTTAACAAATAAAAAGAAAAGTCTATAATAGTAAAAACACTTAATGTGAATTTTTGTAGTTCTCTTGCATATGATCTTTTCTCTTAAGATGCTTCTATTAGAAAGAGAATAGTTATTTTGAAAATGGACTGAGGTAAATTTTTGACGCTTTGTGTTCTGTCCAACCAGTTTGTTGAAATGACTTCATAATTGCCAAACCGGAGCGATGCCTTTTGGGTTTCATTGTCTTTGAGCTTTCTCTGGTATTTGGCACTGTGGGCGCTGTCGCCCACTTCTCCTTCTGGTGAGGTTTCCTTCCCTCTTTGCTCTGTTCTGTCGCATCACTCACAGTGGCTTTCCTCACATTCCCCCAACTGCTCCTTTTCAGGATGTTTTTGTTCCCGGCTCTTTTCTTTCTTCCTACACTTGTAAGGTTCTTGTTTCCCGGCATCCCTCAGATATCGATGATTCTGTTTCCTACCAGCGTTACTCCCTCACTGACACCTCCATGGCTGTCCCTCATCTGCTCTAAGGGTGGCAAACTCAGGGGACCTCTGTGGGCAGGTACTGTAAACAGATGATGATCTGAGTATTAAAACAGAAACAACAGCAACAGCATAGAAAGTCGATGAGGATCTTTAAAAACTTAGAACATGTCCCATCTCAAGCTCTTTCCACTTGGTCCCTGCCTCAGTTGTTATGAAGGAATGAAGGTCCAGTGTTCATTCCTTCAGTCACCAAATACTGATACGGCGCTTACTGTATTCCTGGCATGTAGGTGTCAGGGATAAGGCAGGAGATTGAAGATACCACCCCTCCTGGAGCTGACATCAATTCCGGAGATCTGAGGAGTCATACCAGGGCTAATGATATTTAGTATTACCAGATCTTCAAATCTAATTTTAAAAAAAAAGCCAGAAATCCAGACTTTTCTGTGAAATTCCACTTTTTAGAATGTTGACTTAAATTTTGAAAAGAAACATGGAGCCTATTAAAACTGCACCGACCTGTTTGCAACATTGGCCTACAAAAAAACATCTGACTCTGAAGTACCAAGGCCTTTCTACCTACATCTGTTTTTCCAGCTTGATCTTCATCTACTTCTTTGTTTCCCACCCTCTATTCACAGCGCACCATGCCTGGCCCCCTCTTTCTGCTGTTGCATCTTATGTATTGTACTTCTCACCACAATGCGTTTTCATTTCCCCTCTTTTTACCCCTGGTCAATCAGTACTCACTGACAGCCCAAATGTTCCTTTGTAATCTGACCCTAATCTCACTGTATAAAATTACTCCTACTCTGCCAGTATTCCACAGTATTTCCTACATACTCTCATTAGAGCACTCACCAAAGTGCTTTATGGGCCCTGAGCCCAAAGAAGCTATCGTTTCATCTTTGTATCCTAAGAACCTAGCAAAACACATTGCACCAAGTCAGCGCTTCTTAAATGTTTGCAGGATGATTGAGCAGGTCTGAAATCTGGCTCTCTTCAAACTCAGGGTGGTGGTAACCTACATTATATAGGTTTAGGAACAGACAGACACTCTGAATAAAAGCTTTGTTTCACATGCAAACAATCTTGATGTAAAAATTACCCTTTCATATAAAATGGTAGTTACCCACTTTTGTATCAAGTATATCTGAAATAACTACTTGGGTCTGTTCTGCCCAACTCCTTTGACCCCTGAGCGCACCCCTTTTCGGTCCCACCACACACATACACCGAACTCCTAAAATGGCGATACTGGAGGACTTACACATTGGTCATTGATGACCCCAGACTCGTCACATGGTATAGCAGATATTGTCTTCTTTGTATTTGAGTTTTCTTATTTATTGTTTTCAAACTCCAAAGGTTATATTAAAAGTTCATGTGGAGGTGGAGCAAGGGATGCAGGATGGAGATGAAGGACAGCTTTATTGAATGGCAGCCATGTGCCATGTTTTAGGTACTACACAGGTATCCTGTCTTGAAACATCCCCGTGAGCTAAGTAGTGTTGTCGTCAACGTAAGGCCAAGAAAATGAGGCTGAAACAGGTTAAGTTACATGTCATAAGAGAGTTCTGGATACTTCTTCAGGATGAAGATGAGTAGGTAGAATTGGCCTGTTACATACTTTGTATATAATTTTCACCAATTTTTTTCTGTAAATTCAATACTGCACAAAATGTATTATTTTTAGTTGTCTAGCATCTACTGAATTTAGATTTTTGAAAAAATCTACCAGTGATTTCTAACCACGTCAGACATACCTTTTAAGAAAAATTTTGCAGTATCCTCTTTAGTATTCTGAAGTGAGTTTATGGAAGTGATCATCTATTTATGTGCACAGTTGTTTAAAATATAAATACAATGGCATGTGTGCTACAGAAACCAGAAATAGCAAAGTAAGTTCTATGAAAGTAATGGATTTAAATACATAAGGACACATGCACAGTTACATTAGGAAAATAAAAGTGGTCAGATGCTTGCATCTTTTAAGTAGACTCATTGTGAATCTGACCGTTATAGATACAGATGAATATGTATACTTTTAATTGTTTTAATCGTGATGCAGATAGTATAAGCAGTGTTCCTGTTTGTGATATGTTTTTCCAAAATGGTAATTCTTGGTAAAGTTCCAAAACATGGAAACTTTCTTCAACTTATTTAATAGCTGAATTTCTGGAAAATTCGGTTTTAACTAAAACCGCAAAACATATTTATGTTTATAGTGAGATAATTGTTAGTTTCCAGACTCGATGTGCTATATCAGAAATGTCGCCCATATGAATGTCCAGTGAACTGTTTGAAAGGCTCGGAGAACATGGGACAAATACTAACTTCCAGGACTTTCCATTGTTGAACATCACTGGACCTTGCCCACTACATGTCATAGTGCCCTCCTCACCCCTGGCCTCAACAGAGCCGAAAATGTCCCTACAGGTCATTTCTGAAACATTTTCTTAAGAGACAGTACTGCTCTTGATGAGTACCACTGATCTAAGCTTCCCAAAACCAAAGTATATAAAAATCAATTCCTTTCTTCAAGGATTTAAGAGGCTAAGAAAATGGATCACTTGTTGGGGCTCCTGAGTGGCTCAGTTGGTTAAGCGTCTGCCTTCGGCTCAGGTCATGATCTCATGGTCCTTGGATCAAGTCCCACATCCCGCTCCCTGCTCAGTGGGGAGTCTGCTTCTCCCTCTCCCTCTGCCTCTCCTCCAGCTGGCATGCACTCTCTCTCCCTCTCTCATGCTCACTCTCTCTCTCTCTCTCAAAAGAAAAGAAAAGAAAATGGATCACTTGCATATAGAGTGAATATTGAAAATATGTGTTTATCAAAAAGAGAAAGATGGTGAGCTAAGAACACCCAGAAAGGTCTCACAGAGGCAGACTAGTACAAAGTGGGATTTGAAGGATGTGCATGTAATGATGTGGCTCTAGAAAAGCTTGCATCAGATGAAGAAAGAGAGCCAGGGAGTCTGACTAGGGCGAAAGCGTTACTGTCAGACAGTAATGGGCAATGATAATAGTGATTAAGATTAGAGTAAAACTGTCATGTCCAAATGGAAATTAAATTGAATAATTCACAAATTGAATGTCAGATATGGTTGCTGCATACAAAATACTTAAGTGTTCAAATGGCTGTTCAGTGAATTTGAAGTTCATTAACAGTTTTATGGAAGGCTTAGAATAGAAGACTTATTTCCCTTTAATGGAGAATGCATTTTCAGTTGTATCTCTTCTTTGGAATATTTTACTATATTTACCCAGTTAAATTTGGAATGGACTCCTGGCGATGGTCCCTAGATAGATTCACTGTATCCATGATCATGGAATTTGAATTGCTAAAATAGCAGATCATATGACTTTATGTCTTTTTTTGTCTTTGTGTCTTGCAGGTATGACTTTGTAGAAGTTGAGGAACCCAGTGATGGAACTATATTAGGGCGCTGGTGTGGTTCTGGTACTGTGCCAGGAAAGCAGATTTCTAAGGGAAATCAAATCAGGATAAGATTTGTATCTGATGAATATTTTCCTTCTGAACCGGGGTTCTGCATCCACTACAACATTGTCGCGCCAGTAAGTACCACTTAGAGATCCCCTTATTTAATTGGGTTAGTTATTTGTTTACTTATTTAAAAAAGGATCGGGAAAAACAAAAAACAAAAACCTTTCCCTAGCTTGATTTTTTTTTATCCATAAACATCAATGTGGTATCACAAATAACTTAAATTTCATCACTGTAGATCATTAGCCATGTTAAACACCTTCTCAGTGCAATGAGATAACTTGTTTTTTACAACATTTAGGAGATTGCGTCATACCCATTCTCCTGTAACTCACTGTCTGATATTTCAGTGTTTATGTGAAGTTACATATGTAGATAGCATTTTTTTCTTGGAAAAAAATAGGAAAAATGGTGTATTTATTACTCTTACCATTTAGATCACCATCAAAATTTGGACTGTATAATGTCTTCCTGAATTTCAAGTTTGAATTATATTAAATAATAAAATACTATTTTAGTTTTCTAGCCTTTCTGGAGACCTTTCTGATATGATACCCTTTTGCATTTTGCTAACTGTTACTCTCACTTTAAAGATGTAAATTTTGAAGCTTGACATGGGATTGTAATGGTTCTAATATTCAAATTCATTTATATATTTGGAATAAATACATTGCAGAACTAGAAAGCCAACACTATTTGACATTAACGCCATTTTAGCTAGATTCATGTCTGTAATTGCCCTAGAAGTCCATGTTCTTAATTTGATGTTTTACTGTTCCCCCCCCCAATTAAGGTGGCATCATTCCTTTGTTGTACCCACCAAAAATTTATTTTTTAAATGTGTTGTTTATGAATCCGCACATAACATTTTTCTTTTTATTGAGAAAGGTAAACTTACTATTCTTTTTAAAATCAATGTTTTAGTAAAATATATTTTAAAAAGTAGTTATCTCCATTTTCTGACTTATCCTAATACTTATCCTGCTTAAATAACATTTCTGGCTCTTTTGTTTCAAAAAAGAAGTTTTGAAATTCTCACTGGAATTTAAGAAATCTACTTCTCCTAGTTATAATTGTTACTATAATTTTAGTTATATCCTGATTGCTTGTACCCTTTATTTTATGCCAGCAGGCACACTGAGCAACCAAAAAAGGAAATTTCACCTTAACATTACAATATGAATATAATATACAAAGTTTAATATTGATTCCATATTTCCTAATTGGCTTCATGAATTGCTAGCTTGCTGTGTGCATTGTTCTTATACCCAGAAAGAGCACAGGTGTTGATATGTGTAACCCACACTATGTTATGTTCCCAGTGTGCCTGCTGGTTTGCTAAGTCTTCTGTCAAAATCATTGAAGATACCATTTTCTATGTAATTTTAAATGGTGATATTATTGATCATACTTAAAATGCGTAATAGGTGACACCTTCATATTTGTATGAGTACTTCAGAATTACTACAAGCAATGTGAGAAATATAGTAAGAGGGTTTTCAGTATTTTTGGTGTCATGCAACAAATAGATACAAAAGTTTAAAATAATACATAAATAAAGTGTATTTATCCCAAATCTGTGAGAAAAATAAACTTGGAACTGAGAAGATATTTATATTTTAAATAAACTGTTCTTTTCATGTTATATATTGATTTAAATATGTATAACTAGCAATCTACTATCATGCTACAGAATAAGACATGAAAGGTAAAATATATGTATATATGCCGAGACCGAGGGTTGTCTTTTCCTAATTTTGTGACTGCATGGGTTAGTTAGTTGTATAACCCAGGGGTCGTATGGATTAAATAAAATATGTAAAGATAAAAACACAGGAAATTTATAGTGTTGTACTCAGTTCTGGGTACATTATAGGTTCTTAATAAATAACTTGAATGCTGAGTTGATCATACCACTCACTCACTCCAGCTTAACTAACAGAAGATTCACTGACACCTGTATTTTTATCGGTGAGAGTATAGCAGGTTCCTGAGCGTTGAAATGAGATAAAACATCATAAGGGTCTGCAGTAAGTACCTCCCATCCTCTTGACTCAGAAGGGCTCTGCCACCTGGGTTTGACCTGCTTCTAGAGATTTACTGTGATTAAGATCAGAAACTGCATCTGAAAGACTTTAGAAGAAAGGTGTATCACCAGTTACATCATTAAAATTAAATTCAGTGTATTTTTCAATAGTTGCTGAAATCCTTTGATAAATTGCAAATGTGGGCTTTGGTGGGCTGTGAATTGACCTTCTCCCAGCATCTACGGAGCCACAGTTTGCATGGCACCCAAGTTGACCTGTGCTGGGCTGCAGAAAATGGAAATACGTAGAGATGCGACGTAGGAGATCTTATATTAATTTGCCTCCTGCTTAGGAAAACAGCAACCATTGGACGGCAAGAAAAAAAAAAATGTGATGACATGGTCCTACATTGCCTAAGAAGTGTTATTTGGTGATCTTAATTTTGCCAGATTGTTCTCCGGGGAGATTATTGATACATGATTTTTATAATCTCACAAGCTTCAGTTCTGTTAAATTTATTTTGGCAATTTATCTGCCTTTTCTTCACCTATCCTTTGGCTTGGGTCCATGTTTCCATCTCTTCTCCCACACAGCCACACTCCTATTCTCTCATTCCTGCGGAAAGCTGAGATTTGGTTAGTGAAAATTTGACAAGTGATTTTGCTGTTAAGCCTTCCAGAATGTTTTGAATTATCATTGTTTATTGCTAAATGACATCCCTCCCTCCATGCCTCTCCTCCCCACAATTATTACTAGCAGGGCAACAATCCATCAGTCTTATCTGTGTATCAATGAATGAAAGCCTAAGGGAAGAAAGTTTGCCTTTTCAAGAAGAGACTTAAAAGTTCTTGTGGCATTTGCTCAAGGGCACGTGCGCCTCCAACCCCTGGATCATCTCTGATGCTTTTTTTTTTTTTTGCCAAGGATGAACTTCATAATTAGCACGGCCAGCTTCCCAGAAGCATTGGTCTTATTGACTGCAAACCCACCATGGCAAAATAGAACCTTAGGGACCACTGGCCACAGTGGTTTCTTAATTTTGTCATGATAACAGTGATGCGAACCACAGGTCCTTAATGGATTATTAACTTCCTGAATTGAGGTTTCTACTGAGTGCCTAGCACAATGCCAGACACATGGCAGCTGCTCACTAGTACCTCATGGAAATGTAGCCAGTTCCCCTCAGAGTTGTCTAAACCCATGTAGAGCTACACTGACTTCTCATTCACTATTTGGTACCCTTGTTACTGTTGTATAATATTGCTGACTCATACACTAGAGCACTGACAAATCACAATAATGACACCAGCTAGTCTCCTGGTCATGATATAGTAAAACTGGTTCCTGTCTCTCCCTCTCTCTCTTCCTCTCATTTTGGTGGGGAGTGGAACATCAGGAGTAAAGACATTGGTACGTCCTTAGGACATCGTAACCATTAATGTGTTTAATCATACTTACCTGCGCTTTTATAATTAACTTAATAGTTTGCGTCTGTTCACACACCAACAGAAACTTGGAGGTTAATCAATTTTTTTCCAGAACAGTTGTGGAGAAAGTTTATTTTAATATTCTTTATAGTTTACAAGTAAGGGAGATCGCTCTGCAGCCTTCTTTGGGAGCATGAATGGATATGTTTGATTCTAGCCAACCTTTAAGGTTGATTGATTCTATACCAACCTTAGACAGTATATATCTTAGCAGTAGTAGTTTTAATACATTAGTTATAATTTTCGGAAATGGTGTTGCCATACATGTTGCCATTAAAAACCAAGTTCACCTTTATCAGATGATTTATCCACTCTTTTCCCTCTACTAATGAATGAGAGTGCACATAGGTAAAACAAGGATTACTTATTACTTTGAATAAAGTGATGTGATTTAATATTTAAAGATTTTATTTTATTTTATTTTTGAAATGTGTGCAAATATAATTTATTCAACTAAGAAAGCAAAAATGATTGCTTCCATTAGCATATATTCCACACTTCTCAAATCCTAGGAGTATGTTAGATGCATAAGAGTCCTCTTAAATTCTTTCTAATGATGTGACACATAACCATTACTCATATGAGTAAATATATGTCACATTATAAGATTTATTTATTTATTTATTTATTACAAATTCTTTTATATGTAGTTATACTGTTCCTTGTAATATTAAGATTTTAGTTTCATTTTCTTGATTCTCAGATATCTTAGAGTAAAACAAATAAAATTTATCTTTCCATTTTACTGTTTGAAGTTGATATTATAGGCTGAGTTTTACTTTAGAAAAAACTTCAGCATGAGATGTTTACCTGAAATTAAAGCTTGTTGTTTATAGCTTTAAAAAAAAGTATACTGGATTTACTATATAAATTTAAAATGTAACATTTCAATGTTATTTTCAAGAATTATTTATGGAAATAATATACTCCCCCACTATGCCCCATTAATAAATAATGAAAAATAAATCCATGCAAATCGATGCCAAACAATATATACTCAGCTTTTATGATTGTGCATAAGGAGTTAATAATGTCTTTGATTTTTTTTTTTTTCTTCATGCTTAAAAAAAAGGGCCTGGTAGATTAGCAGTGAGAGATTGTTTGGGAAGAAATGAAGCAAAACTGAAATAAAACAGTGCAAGCTTGTTTCTGTTTGGAGGCCACACACATTGAGAGCCCAGCACACATTTCAGATCTCTTACAAAGAAAAGAAAATTTCTTGTTTAATTTTGGAGTAATTTATAATAGATTATGTATGTTTTACTCTGTACTGTAGCATAAGCACCATTATTTAAAAATGTGAAAAAACCTACAAAGGCTGAAAAGCATCTTTTCTTCTATCATCACAAGACCTTATTAAAAGATTATTTGTAAAAAAAATAAGTCTTTAATATAAAAATATTGCATATTTTTATCAATTACTTCAAAAAATTTCTTCAAAAATTACTTATTTTTAAGTAAAATATACAAATCCAAATATGAATTTTTCAGTGGTTTTACTCTTTACATATAGAACTATTTCCTCTTGAATATATATTGTTTGTAATATGTATGTTTTAAAAGGTTATGAGGTTTGAGGATTTTTTTTCTCTCCAATCTGGTTAAAATTTTGAAGGATAATTAAAATACCATTGATTTCTTTTAAACGGTGTTGTTGAATATTATATTTTTTCAGGAGTTTTAATCTCAGCTTTTGATCAGAAGTAATAACATAATATTTTCAGCAATTCATTTACTCTCATTTTTCGTTTAATAAATGGATCGGTTTAGATTAAGAGAAATAGACATTATAGCTACCGTACTAATTGACTCCATATATTTTTATCTTCTTGCCTTTATTGTCTGAAAAGAGGAGTGTGGGGTGATGTATGAACTGAAGGCTCTTTTACCTCACAACAACTCATCTTTCATGTTGCTTCTGAATTTTTCCTATTATTTCTTACTGTTTTCTTTTTTTCACTGATTAGCAACAGTTGTTTGGATCTCACATTTTTTTAAATTTCTTCTTAGTAAAATCATACCGAGAGATTAAATAATGCTAGAGAATGGCATGCAAGTATTGTAACCACTTTATAATCCCAACTATGGGTTTTCCTTAATAGTGATTTTGTAAATTACTTGTCCAGAGTTAAGTCAGTGCCTGGCTAGTGTGCACTATAGAAGGGTGTATGGTTTCTGTGGGGAAGGCTTAGAAGGACACTTGATGCCTGAGGTGCCATTAAGGAATGCATGACTGATTGCCAAAGTAGTTATTAATTATGCGGGATACAGAGAACAAAGCAGCTCAGTGAATATTGAGGTTGGAGGGAGAAAGGAGGAGGGGAATATTTTTCTCGTCCCTTCTGGCATGTGCCAGTAGGTTATTTCACTGTTAATATCATGTAAAGAAAAGTCTTAACTGAAGGCCAAATTTGCTTTTATGTTCAGGTTAAGAAAAATTCCAAGTAACTCTCAAACAAGGTATCGAATTCATTTTCTTATGGAAAAAAAAAAAAAACAGCATACCTGGAATAAAAATCCTTAGAGCAATATAGTAACCCTGACCCCATAGGAAACAAATTCAGTGTTAGAATGTCAAGATTTTAAAAATTGCAAATCTTCATAACAAATTGCACTGTATTCCTATATTACTGTATTAAACCGATTTTAGTGAATGAAAAATTTAGGTTGTAAACCTTTAAAATACATTTTTATTTACCTTAAGAGAGAATTAAGAGAAAAAAATTGTTCTTTGATTTTTTTGTAGTATTTAGAGAATGAAAGAAGTTATTTCAAGTACTTCATGTCTGTACTGTAGTCTGAAACACTTTTTGAATGATTAGGTTTTTATTAAAATATACAATGTAATTGTATATTTATGCAGGGAGTCTAGAGATGACAGTATTTTATTACATCAAAGAAATTACACAATTGCTACAGAGACTAAGCTTTTACTTGGCTAAGAGCTGTTTAATGTATTTTTCTACCAAGTTCTACCTCATGGACACAGTGATCTCTTTCATGTGAAGATCATGGCTTCTCTTCCATTTCTACTGACTCTTTTTGTTCCAGTTAACTCCTAGCTATCTAAGAAAGAATTTCACAGATGGTATGATTTGTAGTGAGAAAGAAAAAGGCAGTTGGTGCGACTGCAGGAATGGTAAATGGCAGACAAACCACTTTAAGTTGAAATATAAGGGGTTATAAATAAGAATTTAGGAAAGCTTGAAGTTTGATTGACTTATATTTTATATCTAAAGCCACAAAGATTTAAAAGCTTAGAGTTAATATGGCCCTAAACCTGATGGAATTATTCTCTAGAAGTTTGTTGCAATTGAAAATGATAAAATAAATACTTGGTCTTCAGTATCCCCATCCATTTTCCTGTTAGGTCTTTCAACAGGCATTGAAGAATATTTGAGGAAATATTTTGTTGTGAGAAAATTAAAAAATGTATATGGCATTGCCCTGGGTGTCTGAGAACTTACCTTGTTTTGAGGGGAAAAAAATGTGTGCGCACACACACACACACACACACACCCCTATACACCTATATAAATACACTACATGAATAAGTGTAATATAAGTGTTCTGGAAAGATTTGAAGAAAGAGGGGCAATTGGTGAGAGCAGAGGGATATTATAACTGTTAGATTAAATGAAAAAACAATCAAACAAAAACCCTGGAAGTGACTTAGTATAGGTTTGATATCAAATATATTATTAAAAATCCCCAAAGAGTTTATTAAAAACCGTATCATCAGATGTCAGAGATTATGATTCTCTTTATCTGGAATGGTGCCCAGTTATCTGCATTTTCATCAAACATGCTTGGAGATTCTGATATAAGATGTTCTCACGTTGAATTTGTGGGTGAGAAGTTGCTCTAAACTATAAACTGAGCAGATGCAGAGACTTTTACTACAAGATGTTGGGGAATTACTTTTCATTTTCAAACAAACATGAATATTTTTTGGGAACAGATTGGAAATTCTGCATGAATATTTTCTTGCTAACATACCCACGTGTTCTGTTTTTTTTCAGGATTGCAAAAAAGTAGGCCTTTCTCATAGAATTAGATGGATAGATTTCAATTTGTTAATACTTGCATTTATTGTCCCGGTTTTTCTAAGTTATGAATTGAAGCTTATCAGTTCTGTCAACTGTCAGTATCTCTTACCCATGCAACTAGAACAGATGACACTCTGCCTTCTTTTCTAGCTCCACACTAAGCTTCTCTGATAATTCACATATGGCATAGCTCCAGCACTGAGCACAGTTCTAGACTAGATATTCATTTGTTCTGTGGTGTAAGGCACTATTATTAATAAAATAAGACAGTCCCAACCATCAGTCCCCTCATAAACTTTTTCACATGTCATTTTAATTTTTGTCTGAGTTACAGTTGCACATAGTTTTAAAAGGCAAATATTTCTCTTAGCCTTGTTACAAAAATAACAGTTGCGGGGCACCTGGCTGGCTCAGACGTTAAGCGTCTGCCTTCAGCTCAGGTCATGATCCGAGTCCTGGGATCAAGCCCCGCGTCAGGCTCCCTGCTCAGCGGGAAGCCTGCTTCTCCCTCTCCCACTCCCCCTGCTTGTATTCCCTCTCTCACTGTGTCTCTCTCTGTCAAATAAATAAATAAAATCTTAAAAAACAACAACAACAGAAATAGCAGTTGCCCCCACTTTCCTCTGTGCACACTATTTTCCTGGACCTTGGAGGCAAGCGCTTCCAGTTCTTTTAATGGATTCTTTTAGACTTGACCTCTCTACCTTCCTGTAACATGCTTTTTTTTTTTTTTTAAGGTTTTTTTATTTATCTATTTGACACAGAGAGAGATAGCGAGAGCAGGAACACAAGCAGGGGGGTGGGAGAGGGAGAAGCAGGCTTTCCGCCAAGCAGGGAGCCCGATTCAAGATTCGATCCCAGGACCCTGGGATCATGACCTGAGCCGAAGGCATACACTTAACGACTGAGCTACCCAGGCGCCTCACCTGTAACATGCTTTTGTTGCCGCTTCTTGATTCTTTGGTTTTAAGAATAATCTATGATCTTCATTTGACTTCACTCTCTGGAAGGTGAGGTGTTTACTTTCTTCCACCCTCCTGCGTTTACCACACATGCAGACAAATCCCATCACTGCCTCCTCTAGTAAATCCTGATTCTATCAAGATCCAGATCCACTGTGTACATTATGGTGACTATGGAATCATGGTTCACAGCTGAGCCATGAAGTATATACTATGACTGCATTTCCTTTCCTGCCTTGTTTTGTTTTGTTTTCCCTAAAATTGTGTTATATTTTGGTTTGTTTAGCTTTCAATTTATTTATCACTGATTCAACCCCAAACTGTGCCTCAAATTGTGTGAATCTCTTCTCAAATACAGTCAGACACATTAGTGTTTTCTAATAATTTCACCAACCAGAAGAAATCTCTGCTGAAACAATCTGGTCTACTTCAATTTAGACTGATTACAGACCTACCACCCAGCTGTCATCCTCGGGGTACCCCTCCTACCCCCACCCCATCATTACCCTGAATATTCCCTTTGCCGTTTTCTTGCATTAGATCCCTTGTTTGCAGGATCTTTTGTCTTCTCTCTTGTTTACTTCCTGTTTTGGAAGAGAGTAAACCCTCCATGAATTTACCGAGAAAAAGGAGCATCAGAGATAAAATTCTGTTGGCTCGAATAACTGAAAATTTCTTTATTTAACCCTCAACCTTAAATGAATACTTGGCTAAGTCTAGAATTCTAGTTGGCTACTTAAAAACTAACTGGACATTCTGTGCCTGTGGATGGGCTTGCTGACTATGGTCTTCACTGTATTGTGATCTGGCCGGGTCAATTCCTTGAAAGCCCCCTGATTCCCCTAATCTCTTTTCTAAGGGTATAATCCTGGTCGCCAGCTCTCTGAAATGAGAGCTGAGTGGATTAAGATGGAGAGTCTCAGCATTAAGTGTAAACACATTTCCCCAACCCCCTCTATACCCCCATATTCAGAATAATATCACTGCTCCCAACTCTGCTTGGGTTCCCCAGTCCATAAATCCTCAATTTTATTCTGTTAAGGGAACAAATTTGAGCAGGGAATAAATCCGTCTTCTGCCACTCTGGGGAAACAGATTTGGAGTGTTGAACAGCTTCATGATTTTCAACCAGTCTTCCTGTTTTTAGCTCCACTGTCCTTCCCAGTTCCATACATACGTACCTAATGCCACCAGATCCCAGAGCTTTTTGGTTGCTCTTTCATGCAAGTCAGGTTGCTTCCTGATTTTCCCCTTGCTAAATATTGGTCCACCGATTCAATGACTGCACCTCTACCTACCTTCCAGTTTCCAAAATTTTATCACTGTTGACTCCTTTCTGATTTTCTTTGGCCTCAAAGAATTATGCATTTAAAGAAATACTTTCAGAATCAATCATTTTAGGAGAGAACAGAGCTAAAATCACCATCTTATTTCCCTCTGTTCATATAGCAATGTCCTTATCAAACACTAAGTTTATATTTGATCAACAAAATACTCGGAAACTCTGTACAATATATTGGGGGCATAGTTGACTTTAAGGAACAATGCCATTATCTTTCCACGCCAGATAAAATATGTCCTCGCAGCAGTTGCTTTGCATGATTATGCTAATATCACATTTCCTTTTTTAATGTTAGGGAGGCATAGATAAGACTTGATACTGATTAACTATTTAACATATCCTGAACTCTGTTTTAATATTAGTATTATGTCCAGGAGTATCCACTAGCATACCAGTCATGGTTCATACATTTTACATGTTAGCTATAACCAAACAGTTTATCATATGATTCTTACCTTTAAGAAAAGACTATCCTCGTAAATAGTCTTCAAATATTTATGTTTGAGTAATGCTATTAATGTATTTGAATGCTTTGAACATTAAAACTAGAGCTTTAAAAATTTTACTTATCTCCTTAAGATGACATAATTGTTATTTATTTAAGATTATTTTGAAATCACATGAATATGATTTTATATACAATATAACTATCAATTTTTACATCCTGTTAGGACAAAACTAAAAGGTAAATGAGTATACTTTTGAAGAGGTTGATTTTTGAAAATGAAGTATATTGTAAGCATTTTTTGGAAAGGAAGTACTTGATGATACCAACTTGGAAATAGTTGAATTAGGCAGAAGAGAATGATGAACAAATATTGAAAGAAGTACTAGGCTTGATGGGTACTTTTATATCATCTAATCCCCATAATGGGATGTTATCGCCATTTTACAGATTAAAACTCAGAGAATGTCACATACACAGAAGTGAGGATATTAAATAGGGCTTTTCCAATTCTATATAAAGCCAGGCTGCCTATGCACTGGTTTGGGAAATACAGTAGGAAGATGACTGATGAAGGGAAAGCAAATGTAAGATTTTCTCTCACCATCTTTGCTTTCTTATTAAAACACCTAGGTAGGGGCGCCTGGGTAGCTCACTTGGTTAAGCATCCAACTCTTGGTTTTGGCTCAGGTCATGATCTCAGGGCCATGAGCTCGAGCTCTGCGTCAGGCATAGCTTTGGGCATGGAGCCTGCTTAAGATTCTCTCTCTCCCTCTGCCCCTCCCCCAACTCCCTGTGGTACGTGCTCTTTCTCTCCCTCTCTCTAAAAATTAAATAAATAAATAAATAAAATTTAAAATAATAAAATAAAAGACTTAAGTATTGTTTCTGTTGATTATGATGTCCTGGTTACTTTAGAACCTTGAGAAGTTGGTGAACTATAATAGAATTTACCTTTTTTTTTTTTTGTAAACAATAGTGGTAATGAATATTAAGTATTAAATTTTACTTTCTGCACACAGTTACCTTTAAAATGCAAACAAGACATAGCTCCCTTAAAAGTTACTTTCAAAGTAAAAACATTTTTTTTTAAAAAGGTAAAAATGCACATGCAGTCAGTATTTCGCTCATTATATTTCACTTATCAGTCAAATTTCTTCACTGTTGAAAAATGACACACTTTTGTGAGTATCCTCACAGTCTTTTAGCTCCAAAGAATTTTTCAGAATTGTGTCATTAAGGAAACTTTGAAGGCTAATATTTATACAGAGAAATAAGAAAGTAAAATTGGAAAATAAGCATAACAAGGAGAACGAGACCTAATTGGAAGCCTTCTATCAAGCACGTCCTACACGTAGTGCAGTGGAATATAGAAGACCCGGGGCATTCTGAGCTCGAAATTAGGCAGTTTGTGCAAAGTGACTGAAATACAGTAGGCATTTGATAATCTTTAAAATGAATGGAAAAGGAAATCACAGATCTTAAGGGCTAACATAGGAGGGGGATGCCCTGTGCAGCTGTTAGCAGGGGGACGCCTGTAGAGCGCCCGGAGGCCCCAGTGAACTGAGGGAGGAAATTCCTCCGGAACCAGGATGTCTTCGTGTCAGTGCCCCAGGGCAGAGGTCTTGTATCTGCCTAGGTGTTTCCAGTCTAGTGAAGTCAAGTCAGCTTTTGTTTAAGTGTGAATAAGAGCTGGTGTAGAAATACCCGCCTGGTACCTTTCCTTGTGTTTCTCCACTCCAAGTAGTTGTTCAGAAGAAGGATTAAGGCTGTCATCTGTTGCCTTAAAGGACTATATGAATTATCTTAAGTACCTCCAAAGCAGGTTTGCTTAAGAAAGCCAAGGTTTATGTTAAAAACTCCTCCCCACTTTGGAGGAATAATAGGAAAAGGCATTGATGGGACAATTATCTAAGACTCTAAAATAAAATCTGAGAAAGGAATTGGAAATAGGTGTGGAGAGCTCCAAGTCAGCCTAGGCAGTGTCTAATGCCTCCTCTGAAATTGTGCTTTTAAATTTTATAGCCCTGCTAAAGAGGAAATGCCTTTTTTCCCAGAGGAATAACATTCTGATAGGGTTAAAAAAAAAAAAACTTTCCTGCCGGGTGTAAGTTAATGAAATAGCATTAAGTGTAATTAGTTGTTTTAGGAAAAGACATGTGAAAGACGTTGAATTGTTAGAGAGACACTGCATGCCAAAACTTGACTTCTAATACCTGAGAGAGCTGGTATTAAAATATATGACACATCCTTTGGATCGGATTCTTCAGAAGTCTTCTCAGCATTCTGACACAAATATTTTCCTTTCTTTTTGGAATATGATGAGTGATGCTTTGTGGCATTCTTGACCTATTACTGATAAAAATGATAAAAAAGAACTCGCAAATCCACCCAGGCATACGGTGTTTTGTTTTAAAGACAGGGGATCCTTTTTAGACTTGGTCTTCTGCAGGGTCCTGAGTTCTCTTCTGAATTTCATGTTAACAGGCTGCTTAGTCATCTTTTGGAACTCGCAAAAGGTTTAATATTTTATGACTACATGGTGAGAGGGGTACGTTGGACTGAAGTTTGTCATTGTAGTAACACTGAATGGGAAGGTGTTTATTCCTACTGCATATTTAAATGGCTTTCCCGAATGTGGGAATCATGCTTTTCATTTATCCACAGTTTACGTTTTCTCTTCCAGTAGGATTTCTGATTACATGAAAGGGATTCACTGTTTCCTGTGGTTTGCCACAGTCTTTCTTTGGCATGAATGACAGGGCATAATTCCTTGTCACTGAGTAATTTAAGGATCTTAACTCTTGAAAAGGACATAGTCTTTTGGTAAGATCTTGGACTTTCTTCCGTGATGCCTTTGCATTTGGTTTTTACTCCTTTATGTTGCAAAGTTGGGGCAAGATGCAATTTAGCTTACATAAGGATTCAGTCATTTGACTTGGCAATTTTGTATTTTAACTGTAAGTTGTATTAAGCTGGAAAATGAAAAGCAACCTACCTAAATAAATAATAATAGAACACACCATTTCTTGAACATCTACTGTTGTATTGGGTTCTTAATATATGTCGTCTCATTTATTCAGTACGATAACTGAGAAATTATTTGCATCTTACCTAGAGGACGTATGCTCAGAGAAGGAATGCAACTTGCCTACGGTTCAGAACAAACAATTGTACAAATAATTATAGCCAAATCAAGAATTTCAAACATAGCATAGAATATCTCCTAGTCAACTTTTGTTCAGTAAGAACTTTTTTAGCATTTTATTTTGAGATCATTGTAAATTGATGTTCATTTGTAAGAAAGATCATGTATACCCTTTGCCTCATTTCCTCAATGGTAATAACATCTTGTATGACTATATGTAGTACAATATCACAACCTAGAAAGTGACATTGATACAATCCACCAACTTCAAAAAGAAATTTTGGAATAAATAAAAATACACAAGGCTGTAGGACGTGTTAAATGAAAGTTTTGTATGAAAAGATTTCATAAATAAAAATTGGAAGGATATTTGATCAGTACATAGCTTTTTTTTTTTTTTTAAGATTTTATTTTTATTTTTTGACAGAGAGGGACACAGCGAGAAAGGGAACACAAGCAGGGCGAGTGGGAGAGGGAGAAGCAGGCTCCCCGCCAAGCAGGGAGCCCGATGCGGGGCTCAATCCCAGGACCCAGGGATCATGACCTGAGCCAAAGGCAGACGCTTGACAACTGAGCCACCCACACGCCTCAGGACATAGCTTTTTAAAATGGCTTAATCAAGAATACTAAGAACATACATTTTTGTTTCATACAATGGCTTCAGCATACCAATTTGGGTCAGAAGGGAAACTTTTATTCTAAACTGGGTAATCTCATAATCTTCATTTAAAATTCTGTGTAGTGCAGAACCATTTTTGCAGCTTAGAGTAGAACATCTATCATAGATTAAAGATTACAAAATCAAAAATAATTCCACAAATCACTCTTCTTGATGTGGGATTCAAAGTGAATGTATGAAACATAAATAGTCACTATAAATAAATCCATGAATAAGGCTTTGCTGCCTCTGAGACAGAGATTAATGAAGTTTTAGGATGCTAAGAGCTCAAGATAGAATCTATAGCTTTAAACTGATGTCAAGATTGAGAATTGATTACTTAAAAGCCCTTCATTTCTCCAGAATAGATTGATGACTTTAGTGCTACTAAATCTCCTCTCATGCAAAATTTATATAATTTGGTTTCAACAGGTATGGTATGTGTGTGTAGGGGCGGATTTACATATTAAATGTAACTGTAAAAGTTAAGCTATTTCAAAAGCAAAAGATAGTAATGTGTGTGATATTTTCAAGACATTTTTAAATTTTGGAATTCAATGGAAGCCAGCTCATGGACCCATGGGAGGTGATAGCCAGCCTATTGGCTGACTAGAATGGTTCAGATGGAGAACCATGAAAATGATACACATATTCTGTAAGCATTTAATTTTAATTTCACTACTCTTCCTTTAGGGCCAAGACCTTTGCTTTATGTAAGAATATGCTGATTGGAGTCCTGTTGTATTTCTTCCCCAAATCATGGCCATCATGCCTTGATCATGACTTTCAGTTTGGGTTTCTTTAAGTAAAAATGAGAACTCAGAAATACCTTTTAAAGCAATCTAAGTGCAGAATTCCTTTAGGATTTTATGAAGTTTTCCTCTCCTATATTTTACATTTGTCTCTCTCTTACTCCTTGAACAACAACTTTTTTTCATAGTAACTCATTTCATATGCGGTCCTTCCATAGCATTCATTTACGTCTTCAAAGAAGCAACAACTCATATTTGATTGGATTCATAATATTTGAATAGGGATAATTACAAAAACAAGTACTACTGATATAAATGGCTTGGGGAACAAATACAACTGTCTCTTGGCAAGTGTAAAATTCGCCTGGGGGAAGCAGAAAGGTTGCTGATAGCATTCGGTGATCTATAGTTATCATCAATCAGCTAAACTAGGGCAGCTCAGTGACGCTCAATTAAGATAATGACTGTTATCCTTTGTTCAGTTACACTATGGATACTGCCTGATAGTGTATCACTGGAATATTGTAAATAAAAAATACGTAAGTATATAAATAATAAATATATATACATAAATATGTAATACAATTTAAAATATGCGTGGCCCTATTTGGTAACTGGTAATTGTGCCTTGGTATGGATATCAAAATGGCTAATAACATGCCGTGACCCAGTGTAGACATTTAATGCATTTTTATCCTCGTCTATAATTCTTCCTGAGGAGATTTAGCTTCATTATTTTTCAAGCTGTAGAGAATAGCGTGGCAACCTGGGGAAGTCACTTATTTGAAAGAGTGTTTTCTAGTAGTGAGATATCCTTTACATGGAATCCAGATGAAGATGTATGAAGAGATACTTTTATCTTATTGAAAAAGCAAAATGGCCTGTAGAAAATATTAGAGATTCACCAAAGTAATGGAGGAGCAATTTTCTTTTTCTGCCTTTTCTCCCTCCCTTCCTTCCTTTCTCTCCTCCTTCCTTCCTTTCTTCATTTCCTCTCTTTCTTTCTCTTTTCCTAAGTGCTCCCTTATCCTGACCTACTTCTTGACTTCTGTTGTTTTCAATGTGAGTTTCCCAGAATTTTGTCTCTACTTGACCACACTGTGTTTACTTAGGAAGATGCCATGCTTGTTTTTTGGTTTGTTTGGTTTTTTTTTTAATTTTTCTCTAAGTTAAATTGATTTCTCAGTTCAGATCGGGTATTCTACTTTCTACTAGATGGCATGTGTTTCTAATGTCGGGTACACTCGGCTTTGACCATCTCCTTATCCTAAGGAACAAGGCTGGTGGAATCTGAGCTCTAAGCAGCTATGCCGCTTCAGTTTCTCCAGCAGGTCAGCCTCCCCATGACTGTCAACAGATCAAGCTGAACAAACACAGTTTAAAGTGAGCTCTGGTTTATTTTCCTTAAAAGCCATCCTAATCCATATAAACACATGGTCAGGAATGCTTGGATATAACAATGTTTTGTGATATGAATTATATCATCAATATTAGCGGTAGTGTTTACCCCTCTGAGTTCTCGGGCATTACTTAGCACCTTGGTTACTGACCTTGACCAAGATTCTTAACTGAGGCCTTACTGCAGAGGAGTTGCATTCTTGTGACCTTGAGTGCCACAGATTTGGCTCGAATTCTCACTCTTCAACTAATCTACCTTTTTTACCTTGGGAAAGTTTTCCTACCCACAGAATGTGAATGACAGAAGTTTCTGCCTTATAGCACTGTTGTGAGGATTATTAGCTCAGTGTTTGGCATGCAGTAGTCAACAAATATGTGTTACCTTTATTTTAAAGGTCATATGTTATGACTTTAAGCCACTGTCTCCCTAAATCAGTATTTTTTAAACTTTCTGGCCAAGACCACACCATAAGAAAACATTTTAAAGTATGATCATGCATGCATGAGTGCACACACACACACATTTTAAAATATTTGTAGGGATATGTACATATTATGAAACACTTAACTTTAATACATGAAATTAGTGTTATATTTTCTTTTCCATTTTTATTTTTTTTTAAGAATCCTACTCACCATGTACTAAATTGATTTCACAACTCACTAAATATGTTACAGCTTAAATTTGAAAAATCTGATCTAGGTTGTAAAAGATGTATCTTTTATTTATAAATGATATAAATGTATCATTTGTAAATAAAAGAATATACCTTTTGGGCATTTTACTTGCCTTTTTGGAAAAATACCATATTCTACTAACATGTAAGGATTCATTCTTACAGTCCCCAAGATTGATACCAAAAAACATTTTCCAGTGTAACCTGTAAAACCTAAAATAGATTTAGAAAATCGAGATTCAGGGTCTCCCATCTATGTTGACCTATTCAAAACTTACTCCTTTTTAGGAACTTGTCCTTGATGATCACTTTTCAGAATGGTACTGATACCTTAATGATGATAGGAACTATTTATTGAAGGCCGGCTTGCATTCTCTGAAACTCAATGGACAACTGTGTTTGCAATAATACACTGTTGGTTAAATTTGTTTTCACACTTAGTTTTGAAAAACTCATCAGTCTTTTAGTGTGAGGATCAACTAATGGTTTTTGAACCAACAATCCAGAGTCTACTTGTCTACAGGAACTGTTCGCCAATGGCCATGGGCACAGGCGAAAGTGATTGCTTGCTTCATGCCCTCTGACTATCTTTCTGTTTTCAGTGAAACCAAAGAAGAGGCCGGAGCTACTATGTATGGATAGCTGTCCCGTGGTAGTACTTATGAAATGTAGGAGTGTGAAATTCGTTCTCTGTGCTCTCCATGGTATAATTGGAAACACAGATAAAAGGTTTTGGAAAGCACAGTTTTTCATAGTTTAGACAGGTCTCTAGGCTTCCTGAACTATGCACACTACATGAAATGGGGCCCTTAGTGGTATTTACTCTTTATGTATGAATGGCATTTCTGCCTGAAGATAAAGCATTTTTGGTAAAAATAACCTGTCACTCAAATTGAGACGTTTTGCTTGGGAGATACCATAGTTTCAAAACATTTGTCTGCTCATGCATGCTCCCCTGTTTCCCTGCTCTTCTTAAGCTTTCTGATCTTGACATATTTGCTTTTGTGTTTAAAAATCTGCTCTGTGATTTTTACCTTTGTATTGCATCTATGTAAAGTTACCACTACTAACATGTTTTATTACTTTAAGAACAATTTCTTAAGGATATTTGTAATGCTAATAATTGAAGCAAAATATTTCTCATGGAGTGTGACTTTTAGGTTTTAATTCAATTCCTAATTGGCTCAAGTATCCCACAAATACACTATCATTTTATTCATATTATCAATTAGTGGTATTAATACAATTATATTTTCCTTCATATATTCGGATTGTGGCTCCAATAAAATCTGTATTTTTAAAATTTTTTATCCTTTTATAAATCATACAGGTATTAATACCTGTTTAATCATTTTCCTACTCACCATCCCCAGTGCTATACTTTTGAGAACATTAAGAATTTCAGTCTGTTGTTACATTTGTTTTAAGCAGAGACAAAGACACTAGGCTTTTTCTTGACCCTTGGGATTGAGAGAAAATATTTACAGATGTTAACCGTGGTGAAACTACTTTTCATATATCCCTTTTGATCTCTATGAATAATAAACGGGAGGGTTTCATTAGCCATATCAAAGTTTCCAGGCCTTCCTAGAATAGATTTGAAAGTTGATGGCCAAATGGAGATTAGGTTTTTAAGCCCATCATAGACAGGGTGTTACATTGTTGCTACCATAGCTACATGTATTAGGCAGTGAGTCCATGTTTTTAATTTATTTTGAGACTTGCCTTTGTATTGCATTTTTGTAAGGTTACCGCTACTAACATATTTTATTACTTTTAGAACAATTTTGTTGGGGTATACATAATGCTAAATAAAGCTAAATAATTAATATGTAGAACTTTGTTTTTAAGACTTATTTAACTTCTATAAAATCTTTGTTTGCACTACTTTATGTTTAACAGATTTTTCTTCTGTTAACATGTGAATCAATTCTTTAGAATTCAAGCCTTATTTTAAATAACGCTTTTCACACTATTTTCTCTATTTTGCTTCTTGATTTCATAAAGCTGTTCCTATTATACTCTGATTAAAAAAGAAAATTGGGGGCGCCTGAGTGGCTCAGTTGGTTGAGCATCTGCCTTTGGCTCAGGTCATGATCCCAGGGTCCTGGGATTGAGCCCCCACATCAGGCTCCCTGCTCAACGAGGAGCCTGCTTCTCCCTCTCCCTCTGCCTGCCGTCCCCCCTGCTTGTGCTCTCGCTCTCTCTCTTTCTGTGTCAAATAAATAAATAAAATCTTAAAAAAACAAAAAAAGAACAGAAAATTCACAGGGGTGCCTGGCTGGCTCAGTTGGTGGAGCATGCAACTCTTGATCTCGGGGTTGTGAGTTCGAGCCCCACGTTGGCGGTAGAGATTACTTAAAAAAGGAAATTTATGTTTGAAGTCTCTTAGCTTGGATGTATTAAAGGCATGTCACACTTAATGTGATCATTTTTAAAATTTTTGGGTTCCAAAAAAATCTGCCATAAGTTGAATATAAACATTAATAATTACACTTTTTTTTTACAGGGGTGCCTGCAGTTAATGCCATTCTTTCCATGCCAGACTTTTATTGACTCTTGTATTCTCCCTTCTTAGCGGAGCACCTGGCACATAGTAAGCACTCCAAAATTTTAATGAAGTTAAAGTGAGTGAATGAGTGGTAAATAGTATCTTTTATGAGTGCTCTGGTGGCAAATGTTTCTGTGATAGCCAATAGCACAGCCATGAGTAGCACTGGCTGGAAAAATGCCTGCCTCTGGATTCTTTTGTGGTAAACCAGAGCCCCAGAGCCTGAAGCTGGGGAGCGCAGCCCCGTGCCCAATACGGATGTTAATCCTGGGAAAAGCCTTAGTGGTTTGCCTGAGAAATCATTGCCACCATCAAGATGGGAAATTGATGCCTACGTGGGAACTAAAATTTAAAAGTGAGACAGGAAAAAAGATTCAGCTTATATAAAGTAATAAGAAATGTCCCAGTTCCCACCATTAACACTGTTAATTAATTGCATTGCCCATTTCTTAGTGTAGCAGCATGATATCTATACTTAAGTTTATATCATGCCTTTCAAATCACACAGTACTTTCACATGCATTGACATGTTTATTTTAATAGGTAATTGTGATTTTTAAAAATCTCAATAAACAATTGGTGCAAATTCCTGTGTTTACTTCTTGAAGTTAATATTTTTATTTAGAAAATTTGGGGCGGGTAGGATTTGCGAAAGCACAAAGCAACAGATCCTGGTGGCCAGTGCAGGGTGAAGATTCTCTTTGTATTATTAATATTTGACTATTTGGACTCTATCCTACCAAATTCGTAGAGTTTCAAGATTGGAAGAAACCTTTAAATTAGTTTTGCTTATCTTCCATCTGATTCACAATCCCTTTGCTTCCCAAACAAAATGACTCTGTGACTTTGGCCTAAAACTCATGAATTCATCTTTTAGCTGTTGAGGCTACTCCATTTTTAACTGATACTGTTTTCAGAAATTTCTTTCTTGTATTGAGCAAAAATATTCCTTCTCTTAACTCCCTCTTACTGGTCCTTATCTTTCCTTTGAAACTGCATACAGTGATTTTAATGACTTTCTTCATTACTGGTAATGCATGACCACTTATTACCTTATAAAATATATTTATGCACATCATCTTATTAGAGCTTCAGAACAACCCAGTAAATTAGGTAGCTTATTTATTATTATCTTTGTCTTACAAGTATTCTAAAACATAGAGAAAATAAGTGATTTGCTAGTGATCAAAGCCACAAATAATAAATAATGGATCTGGGTCCATACCCAGATCTTCTGATTCAAAATTCCATGTTTTTTCCATGATACAGTGTTGTCTCAAAATATCCCTTCCAGTTTTAAGTGATGTCCCATAATTTTTTGACTACCTCAGACTATACTCCTCAGCTTCTTCAGTTTCTCAGCTTTGTCAGCCATCCCGCAAGTGGCCTAATTTTCAGTAAGAACAACATTAGTGGTTCACGACCCAGCGTGTGCCTGCACGCACGTACAGAGATGCCCATGCGGGGCTTGGAGAACATTTGTAGCCTTCTGCTGGTTATATACATAAAGTATTTTGCCATTATAGCCAGTCATTGTTCCAGCATTCCACATAGATACTTTTGGTTTATCTGAGTCTCTTGTCTTATGTAAAATTTTATAGAAATATTTTCAAAACCAAATGTGTACACCATTTAGCATTTCAGAGTGTATAGTGGTCAAGTGAAGAATTATGGGCCTCATCCTCATTTTGTACATGGCTGTTTAGTGAAATCAGAAAAATGATTCTCGGGCACTGGGGGACTCAGTCGGTTAAGCGGCTGCCTCTGACTCAGGTCATGACCCCGGGGTCCTGGGACCAAGTCCCGCATCGGGCTCCCTGCTCAGCAGGGAGCCTGCTTCTCCCTCTCCCTCTGCCCCCATCCCCGCTCTCTCTCTCTCTGTCAAATAAATAAATAAAATCTTAAAGAAAAAAGAAAAACGATTCTCTGGGCAGCTGTTAAAGATTCATAAGTTCTCCTGTCTGCACTCTGTGTTTGGTTAAAGGGAAAACCTCACATCTTCCCAGCTTCATTCACTTTGGTTAGCACAGGAAATAAATGCTTTCAGGTTGGAGCGGTGGACTCAGAAAAACACGCGTATTTCCAAAGTTCACTGAGAAGCTGCTTTACGCAGTTGGTACAGGATTATACCATGCTCTGAATATCAAAGAAAGAGGTTAGCTCAGTGTCAACAATTATATAATTCTGTACTTTAAACCCCCAAACAAAACTAACCACTTCCTAGATTGTGAACAGCAGTAGCACAAGCTGAAACCACAGTTGATCCGAGCATCTAAAAACCACAGTTTTGCTGGTACTAGTATATAATTATTTCCATATATTCTGCATAAAATCATCAGAAGCCAGAAACTATTTCCACATCAGTGAATAGGAAGGACATTTAGAAAGCTGAAATATTTTAAAGTAACCATTTGTGAGAAACAGAAAAGTGTCATCAGATTCACTGCATGAATATTCATACTCTCAGACTTAAATAAGTGTCTTTAAAACTGATTTGTCTGAAGCTACACTGCTTACGCTTAACATTGCAAGTTCCTCATGAAGTTAATACTTTTAACCAAATACTCTTCTAGGCTAATCGGTTAGAAAGATGATTAAAATTAGAATTTTAATTTTAGCATTTTTTTTCACATTGCATAAGAAATAACATATTGAATTCACTGAGATGACTAAATTACCCAAGTGCTTGATTCAAGTAGGGATTGGGGGCCTGGCTGGGTTTCTGATTAGTGTAGACTCTTGTTGAATCTCCCATAGTCAGGTTTTTACAGGGCCTCAGCAACAACATTCTGGAAGTCCTCATTAATCTCAGGACTCGTCGGAGGTTCTAGTGATTCTCTGTGGACTTTCTTCCCCAAGCTCACCATTTGTTTGTCTTCCTTTGTGTTCAGTGTTTGCTCTGGCCTTTTCTCTGCCCCCATCACCACAGTGTTTGCCTACTGTGACTCCTTCTTCGTGGGTCTCCTCACCTGAGATTTTTGGCAAGTGCACCTGATTTAAGAAACTTCTGGAAATATCCAACCACAAAGTTACACCCCCACACCATAAACGGTGTCCACGAATGAAATCCTGTTGTCATTCTAACTGAAATTACTTTTAATTTATATTCAGATGTTCAGTAGTGCTGATGGACAATCATCCTACAGTATCTCTGCCCATCTTTTCTCCCACTCTCCACAACTGCCATTTTAGAGTGTATTCTCTCTTCAGATCTCTAGCATCATCTCTCCCACTCTCCACAACTGCCATTTTAGAGTGTATTCTCTTCAGATCTCTAGCATCATCTCTCCGATCCTCACCCTCAGATGATAATTTTGCTTCCTGTTTCATAAGAATACGGGCAATCAGAAGAGGACTTTCACCAGCTCTCCCCATGCTCTTTACCCATCTCTCTCATCTGTACCTTGACACCTGGCTTTCCTGTGACCTTGGGTGAACCTTGGAGAACTGGGGTGTCTGCCTGATTGCATCCCTTCCATATCCTGTCTCCTTCTCTGCAAGGGGTGCACCTGCATGCTTCTCTCTCTCTCCCTCTCACCCTCTCTCCCTCCCCCTTTCTTTCTTTTCCGCTTGCATGCACATACGCACCAACCGTCTTATTTTTTTGATTTCCTATTGGTTCATTCCCCTCAGCATACAAACATGCTGGTCTTTATCTGGCAACTCTCCCTTCAGCTCTCCCAGAGAAAATTCTTAATCCTTACAGTGACCTACAAGGCCCTTTATTATCTGCCCCCCTGCTATCTCTAACCTCTAATCTAGCCACAGCGTCCCTTGCCTGCTGATCCTTGAATAGACCTGAGGTACTTCCTGCCTCGGATTATTTGCCCTGCTGCTCTGCATACTAGGATGATCTTCCTCAGATAGCCACGTGACTTATACTCTATCCTCCTAAGTCTCTCTTATCCCCTCCCAACTTTACTTTTTTTCTACTGTACATCTCACCATCCAATGTTCTGTTTGTTTCATATACTATATTCATGGTCTGTTTCTCTCCAGTAGAATATATGCTCCCTAAAGGCATATATATTTATTTATTTTGTTCGTTGCTGTATCCTCAGCATCTGGCATAGTGTCTGACCCATATTAGATGCTCAGTATGTCAAATAATTGAATGAATTTATATATCATGTGAATGACCCTTGGATAATTAAGAACCTATTAGTAATGGATGTACCTGTTTATCTATAGGGTAGCAGTTACAGTTTCACATGTTTTGTGAACATATCCTATATAAACCAGCTGTAACAATATCCTATATAATATCCTATATAAACCAGCTGTAACAATGAGGATTTTTAGAAAGCAAGACAGGGGTGAGGAGAATAAAGATGACTCTAGAACATCAGGCATTTAGGGCAAAGGGTGACAGAGTAGAGGGATAGGGTAAAAAGCAAGACAAAAATATATGGAAAGATACCTACAAACTGACCTTGAACTTTGTATCTCCTGAGTATTCTAGCCCTCCCAATACATGTATTAGATTCCTCATACAGAAAATGGTTATTATTTTAATAATCCATTTAGTTGATTCTGGTTGATAGAATTTTACCTTCTTTAAATATGAGCATGTTACGCTTTTTAGAATCACAGCTCAATTTCCCTTGTCCTGACAAAGCTGTCCAATAATCTCTTTACTTAATGCTGACTGCTCCCTTTCAAGACTTAGGCAGCCAGTAGGTGCCTTGCATATCAAAGTGACATCTGAAGAGTCTATTTTTAGATGTTTTTTAACCTTAAATTAGGGAACAATGAACAAGATGTTAAGCTAGTTGTTCTTCAGTCTCTTTGCACAAGGCAAATGCAAGAATGTAAATCGTTTTGTTTGCTTTATAGTTTAGCTCACAGGTAATTGTATCACTAAGCTCTTAGGGCTCATTTCTACATTGTTTCGGGGTACACTAAAACTATTAATATAATAATCATCATTGTATATACATACATACATGATAATCATTTATTTAACGATCTTCCTATTACGAACATTTAAGTTTTTACTTTATTTTTACTCTTCTCTATTAATAATGTACAATGAATATTCCTAGATTGTACCTCTGATTATTTTCTTAGGGTAAAATTCTAAATAAGAAATTATAAGATCTTAGGGCGCCTGGGTGGCTCAGTTGGTTAAGCGACTGCCTTCGGCTCAGGTCATGATCCTGGAGTCCTGGGATCGAGTCCCACATTGGGCTCCCTGCTCAGCGGGGAGCCTGCTTCTCCCTCTGACCCTCTCCCCTCTCATGCTGTTTCTCGCTCGCTCGCTTGCTCTCTAATAAATAAATTTAAAAAATCTTAAAAAAAAAAAATTATAAGATCTTAGAAAAAGGGCATTTTTAAAGCTTGTGGAAAATACTGTCAGATTATCTTTCACAAATTCTGTGACATTTTACTCTTCCACGCAGTTTATGAGGATGGTAGTCTTGCCCTATCTTTACCTGCAGTGGATATTAACCCTCCTCTGTCTTCAAATTTCTTTTCTTGTTTTCTTCATTAGGCCCCTTCTTTACTGATTTCAAATGTACACAGATTTCTCCCTTTATTATATTAAGCCTTTTTGGAATCTTCTTTCCCATAAACCTATTAATCTGTCTCCTTTCTTCTCACTGCCACGTTTAATGAAGTTAGTGTTCTGTTCGCTTTCTCCATTAATGGTCCTTTTTCCTAATTGCTCTCTTTCTTCCTTACCTACTTCAGTGAAACTTCTCTCTACCTGCAGGTATAGAAGACCACCCATTTAATAATTACCGTGGCTTATTTGTATCCCTCTTCCTTCTTGACCTTTCCATCACTTTGATGTTGCTATCCATCTGCACTTCTCAAAACTGTCCTCACCTTTGGCTGCAGAATGGCTAATGCCTCCAGGGGCTGCAGGGCCTCTCCTAGCCCCTTTGGCTGCTCTATTTCAGGCACCGGTGTCAGCTCCTGTGCCTTAGCCTGGCATCTGAATAGTGGGAATCCCAATTTCCTCTCTTTGATTATCTTCTCTTCTCATTCTGTTTGTTCTCTTATTCCGTGGCTCGAACTAACATTAAATGGGTCAATGACTGTAAATCCCTATCCCTAGCCAGTCATTAGTATTTAATGCCATGGAAGTATTTGCAGTTGTCCATCGGACATCCCCATGCCAATACTCCACAGCTCCTCTACTTAAAATAATTCAGTGGGAGCACCTGGGTGGCTCAGTTGTTAAGCATCTGCCTTCGGCTCAGGTCATGATCCCGGGGTCCTGGGATTGAGCCCCGCGTCGGGCTCCCCACTCAGAGGGAAGCCTGCTTCTCCCTCTCCCACTCCCCCTGCTTGTGTTCCCTCTCTCGCTGTGTCTCTCTCTGTCAAATAAATAAATAAAGTCTTTTTTAAAAAATGATCCAATGCAAACCTTTTCTTTCTTTCATCCTTCTCTCTTTTGTCCATGCTGGATAATTATATCACTCAGCTCGTTCTCTCAAGCTAGAAATATATAATAGCTTACCGGATTCTTCTTTACCTTACTCCCTATTCCATCAGCTAACAGTTTCTGTTGATTCTACCATAGTCACAGACTTTGACACCCTTCCCTTCATTTCTTTTCCTCAACAGTGCTCATCAGATTATAAAGCATACTTTTTAAAAAAATATATTTCATTCATATTTTTTTTCTGCCAGTTTTAAAAGCTCCTAGGGATCAGAGTTATCCAGGAGAGGTAAGAAAGTTATCATCTGCTCTGAAATACATTCTGGGCAAGCGGGAGAGAGATGTGCAATAATTTCAGTTCAGTATCCTGGGAAATGTGGAAGAGGATGAGGAAAAAAGCAACCAGCTTAGCAACAGTGGTATGGAGAGAGAAAAGCGTGGCTAGTGAAAGCCTCCTGGAGGAGTTGAATCTTTACTTATCAGTCACCATTAGCTAAATGAAGAAGGGAGAAAGGTAATTCCTGACAAAGGGAAACAGCACGGACAGAGGTTCCAATTTCCAAGCGTTGTTTATGGCTTCCATCAGAGTCTTCACACCCTTTTCCCCCAGTCTAGGACACCTCCTCACAGGGAAGAGAAGTAGAAAGCCAAAAATATAAACTTGATTGTATCCCACCTTCCTTAAAATTGCTTTGGATTCTCCAGCTGCTTGGTGATTAGATCCAAATTCCATAGCTTGGCACACACAGAGGCCTCCTAATCAATCATAGATCCTCTCTTGCCTCCGCAGCCTCCCCTCCTGACATCTGCTCGCCCCCCACCCGCTCCCAAGTGACAGTGCTTCAACCCGGCTCTTCCTCTGCCTTTTAACCCAGCACCATTCTTTCTCCCAGCTCAGGTTCTTTGTAAGTACTGGAAGTGCTTCCTTCTAAGCTGTGTGAGTCCTTTCTTATTCTCTGAGCTCTAGATTAACTTTAACCTCTTCTTTATAGCCTCCCCTAATTTTTCCAGGTGGAATGAAGTGCCCTCACGGCACTTAATCTTGAAGACCTGTGGTAGTCCTTACCCAAGGGACACTGGTTTATCCATCAAGGGATAAGAATAGCACAATGGCGATTTATCTTCATCCCTCAGTGCCAGCCAGAATACTCATAAAAGTTTGTGAGACAATTTCACTTTTATCTGCCCCCAATTTCAAAGTCATATCTTGCTTATATCAACAGAATATATCAACTTTTCTGGTGTGGTTGGGGATAACGGCAGCAACTCTTCACAAGAATATTCTATGCTCTTTTTGGCCTTGAGTGATTTCTTTTTTTTTTTTTTTTTTTGAGTGATTTCTTTAGATGTGCCCAGAATTCTGACCATGTAACACAGTTTCATTTTGGTGTAGTGACCAATGTGAAATGGCATCAAGAAAGAACATAAAACTGTTTACACTTTCCTTTTTTGGAGGTGTTCAGATTTGGGGATGAGCATTGAAGACTTTATGGCATAGTAGGAATATCACAGAGTGATTAAAAATATAAAAGCAAGTGACCTAGCATTTGATAATTGTCATCCATATTCTCCTCCATCATTGAAGTGAGCACTTTTTGCTGAATAGTCACTTTAAAGGAGTTTGTTTTAATACAATCCCACACACTGTAGTTAAGATAACGGTCACACAGTAGGCCTGACTAGTGAAATCCGGCATTTTCAGTGGGGTTTTATTTGTTTAATTTCACATAAACACTTTATAAGCAAGGAAGAAGGATCCAGAAAACTGAAATTAGAGATGTGAGCCAAGGATATTATTATATTTATTTTTTTAAAGTTCCTCAGCATAGAGCTGTTCATGGCCATAAACACACCTAGACTTGCATTTCCTGAATTTGCTGTTGTGAAATGCCTGTTTCTCTCCTGAGAAGAGCTACTGAATATAAATCTGCTTTAACAGAGAAAGAAGTTTGAACAAGGATTTCCCCTCTGGGGCAGGACAAGCTCTGATTTGCCATGTCAGTGTTATGAGAATGTTGGGTGGGGATATCAGTGAACATGGACTAAATAGGTAATGTCACTCCATACAGCACAAACCAACATAAATCATGAACTAAATTTTTAAAAATAATTGTTTATCTTGATTAAAGTTGATATAATGCAATTAATGGAATATACAATAAAAATGTGCATGGTAATTCCTAATATGTATAATGCTCAATTTTTATTAAAATTTTAAATTATACTATTTTACTTAATCCTTAAAGCAATTTTCTAAGGGAGATGATAGTGTCTCTGCTTTGAATGTTTATCCCTACAGACAAACACATAGCTAAGATGTTCACCATGTAATTTACAGAAACACCCAGTTTTCTTTGGCTGGTGGGCATGGCTGTCTTTCTCTGAGGAGAACATAATTTGCATCATCTGCAGTCTGTAGGACAATGACTGAGTGCCTTCTGACCAGATAGAATGTATTCCATGGCAGGATGAATGGCAACTTTCAGAAGGCATGAGTTAAGAGAGGTTTGTAAAATCCACACAAACTTCTTCCATCAGGTTTTACTGTTGAGTAATCAGTAGAATGTTTAAAATAAAAGCCATAATTGAAAGGTGTAAAGTTGAAAAGCAGATACATATTTCTAGAAAAAATAAAATAATAAAAATATAATGTCTCCCATTTGTGGTAGAACGTGTAAAGCTCTATTATGTAATTCAGTGACAAGGCAAAACAGGAAGGCCAGTCAAATTATTGCAGATGGTAGCTTGGATTATAAAATGGTAGCAGTGGAGGTGGCAAAAGGTGGTCAGATTCTACACATAGTCAGAAGGTAGAACCAAGATAATGTGATGTGGGATGTGGGTGTAATCAAAGGAGAGGCACAAAGGATGACTCCAGATGGTGGGGTTGCCATTTGCTGTGATAGCAAAAATGTGCAGGTTAGAAATAGGGATTTGATGATAGTCAGCATGTAAATCACACATAATGCTTTGAAACTATCTGAGATCACTGAAGGAAAGAAAGTACACAAAATAGAAGCGGTCCAAACAACGAGCCTTGGAACACTCCAGCATGTAGAGGCTAAGTGATCGAGAGGAACCAGCAAACAGAGAAGCATCTGTTGGGGGAGGAAGAAAACTTGCAAAGCTACTTATAAATTAGAATGAAGACTGAGAAAATGGACCATTGGATTCAAGCTAGTGTGTGGAGTTGGTGGGGGGCGGGGATCATTGATGACCTTTCTACTTTACATACCTGTGAACTACTTCCATTAGATTATCTTATTCCCCACCCCCCCACCACAGCCATCTCCTGAGGGATCTTTTTTATCACTATCTCCAATTTCAGCTACTTGCTCCCACTCTTCTTATCCTGTCAAGAGATTTTATTTATTTATTTTAAGATTTTATTTATTAGAGAGAACGAGCAGGAAGCGGAGGCGTGGGGAGCCACACAGGGACTGGAAGAGTAGGCAGTAGGCCTCCCCCTGAGCAGGGACCCCAACACGGGGCTCAATCCCAGGACCCTGAGATCATGACCTGAGCCGAAGGTAGACGCTTAACCCACTGAGCCACCCAGGCACCCCTGTCAAGAGATTTTAAAAAGCATAACTCTGTGCCATTGTTTATTTCTCAAGAAAGGTCTTCCACCCATACAAAATTCAAATGAAGTTGAGGGTCTTATCTGACTATGAAATTTATTGAACACATAATTGAAAATATCTACCAATATAAAGCATCATTTCTCAGCTAGATCTTCACAAAGCATCCTCAAAATTTCCCTTACTGGCTTTTGAATGATACACTGAATATTGAACTTCTAAGAGAAATTTCTGTGAGAAAGAGTCTTAAGGATTTGGGGTTGAGGTGGACATTAATTCAAGTGTTTCAGCGAAGGTGTGTTTTTCTTCTAACAGTTCTTAGATTACATTCTCTTTCATTTGGAGTTCCTTACTATTGATCGTTTCTCGAGTACTGTAACAAAGCAAATTTACAAGCATCCAATGTAATAAGATGAGGAAAAAAGTCATGTGATGCTTTGTTGTCAAACACTTGCAGCTGCTAGATGTTGTTCCAGCTTTTTATGGGCCGTCACATTTTTTGAATCAGAGGAATAATTCTTAAACTCTTAGTAGGAAAAAAAAACCCTTAATTTTGGCTTTCCACAGATACCACTGTGGAAGATGTGCTTGGGAGTATGTTATTTAGTTGTCCCATAGGATTCTAGTTTTCAATATAGATTATTACTTCTAATCCACAATTTTGCCTAGGAAGTGGAAAACTGTGTGTTGACTCTGATTCACCAGCCCACAATCAGCCTGCCTCCCGGTAAAGGGTTTGCTCCTGGGAGACCTTCCCCCCTAAGACATTGGCATCAGGGTGAAATTGTTTAATTGGGGTGCCTGCAGGCCACAAATGCTTTTGGTGAGGAGGATTTGAGGGTAAGGGTCATAGTTTGTCAATTTAGTCAGAGGGTGGTAATTCTCAAGTTTCGTGCTGATAGGAATCGGGCCAATGGCAATTATTTCATCCAATCATTTAGTAAGAAGCCATGCTTATGAACATAAACATGACTTTTCTTTAAGGCAACACTTTCGGCAAAGCTAGTCCTCTCTTTTTCTATGTTCAAGCCCTGCTACTGCTCAGGATTTGCCTGCAACCAGGAAGCCCTTGGCATTTGCAGGTCAGTTTCAGGTTTGAGCCTTGCAATCCTGCTTTTAAGTTCTGGACGACAGACATCTCTCGCTTTTCCTACTGGCCCATAACTACGATTGCTTGTATAGATATGTCAAGTTTTATTCAATTACCGTGCTCTTTCAGTTAAGAACCTCTCAATATTAAGACTGGATATGAATACAATCGGCCACCTTCCCTAGGATTTCTCACTTAAATATATAATCTGCATTACCCACAGAGTATTAAAACATCTGTTCTCCAGTAGGAATGCAAGCATTTGCTTTTCTTTGCCGGCTTAAAAATAATTTAAAAATAGCTTTTTGGATGAGTTCAGATAAGAACTAGGGGAAGGACAAAGAAGCATGTTTAAATGAATTGTTCCAAGGCATTCTTGTGTCTTTAGAGAACCTCTCGTCAGGGGTTCCTGGCAAGCACTTTTGTCTGCATGCCCTGTCTGCTTCCTAAGCTCTTTAAAAGTCAGACCTATATACATTATATCAGCTCGACGTTCTATAAATGCGATTGAGGGCACCCTGAAGAAGTGATGTACCAAGACTGAACCTTTTTTTTTTCCTTCTCTTTCAACACCTGGATTATTATTTTGTTATTTGTTTTTCATGACTGCAAGTCATAAAACCTAATCAGCTTTCCTAACCCTTCTGTTAGGTATGAATGAAGTGAAAGGCTCCTTATCAGTTTGAAATGTACTGTATGCAGTTGACTAAGAAAGCTGCAACATAAATCTTTGTAGGCCCTAGAAGTTTTGCCGTAGTTGCTATGCTACTCGAGTAAACATTTGTATGTGTGTATTTGTCCAGGGAAGATTCATTGTAAATGTTGTATTTTTAAAATTGCACTCGCCACAAAAATCCTAATAAAAATACAAGCTATGGTTTTTTAGAGATACGTAACTATTTATTGTGAAATGATAAGCAACTCGGATGGTACTATTCCAAACAGGAAGTCAGCTTTTCTTTCTCTAAAAAAGGAAAAGATGACAATAAATGCATAAAATATTTAAAGTAGCCATAATAAAATACAAAAACACTAAAATGTTGATTTTTCAAAAGTTAACACTGGAGAAGTCAAGAAGAGAACTCATTCTTGCAGCCAAACTTGCTGCGTTGAGCTGGTAACGCTGATTCTCAGATGGCCATTACTTGGTCTGAACACAGGGGCTACCAGTTATTTTTCAACAATAAAAATAGAAATACATTTGTTTTTCAGTTATTCCTTCATATTAAATTCACTTTTCATGGTCCACTGCTCACCAGGATTTGTGTGATGCTGTTTTGTCACTTCTGTGATCCACAGGAGCAAATTCTCAGTGTGGCTTTGTTTTGGCAAGGGAAAAATTACTCTTAAAATAGGGAGGGGAGAATCTCTCCTATAATAGGGAATACTTGGCTTATAAAGGTTAAACTTCACCAGGGCAAGTATTTTGGTCTGTTTTGTTTCCAGTGCCCACCTCAAAAGCTTTTGAATAAATGTGAAGTGATTTAATGGATATAGTATAAAATTAATCTTTGTTGGCTGTTCTAATAGATCAAGAGAAGTTGGTGATGACACCATGCACTAGTTCACTAGGGCTGCTCTTACAAAATACCAGAGTGGTGGCTTACACAACAGAACTTACTTTCTCAGAATTCTTGAGGCTAGAAGTTCCAGATCAAGGTGTCAGCAGGATTCGTTTCCTCTGAGGTCTTTCTCTTTGGCTTGTAGATGGCCATTTTCTCCCTGTGGTCTTCACGTGGTCTTTCTTCTGTGCATGTCTGTAAGCAAATTTCCTCCTCTTCTAAGGACCATGTTGGATTAGGCCCCACCAGTGATCTCATTTTAACTGAATTACCTCTTTAAAGGCCCCATCTCTGAACACAGTCTCGTTCTGAGGTACTAAAGGGTACCTCATTCCATAACAGGACACAATTCAGCTCACAACATGGCATGTATCTATATGTATTTGAAAACATGCCAATATCAATTCTCTAAACATGAACCTGTTTCCTTCTGATTTTTAGAACCACACAGCTTCCATTCATAAGCTAGATATGTATGCCTTTCTAGGGACATTTGGATTCTTAAAAAGCAGGGTAAACTTGTGTGCACTCTCAGGACAGGAAAAAAAAAATCGGTGTCAAATTATCTTAGTTGCAGCATAGGGCAGTGTCTCCCAGAATTTACTGACAATCTAAAGCAACAAGGAAAATTTAAAGAAGAAAAAAAAAAAAAAAAAGAAGTGGAGTTCCACTCCATCACATACTTACTAAGGAGTATGTTTTGTTTCTAAAGCTCTCCAAAATTTTGCTGAAGCCGTATTGGACTCTTTTTTTTTTTTTCTTTTCTTCTTCTTCTTTTTTTAAATCAAGATATAATTGACATATAACGTTGTGTGAATTTAAGTTGTACAATGTGTAAATTTCATACATTTATATACTGTAGTATGACTACCACTATAGCATTAGCTAACACCTCTATCATCATAACCCATGATGATTTTATTTTTGTAGTGAGAACATTTAAGATCTGTTAACATCTTTGAGGTATAGTATACAGCATTGTTGACTATAATCACAATGTTATGTATTCTCCAGCACTTATTTTGAACTGTAAGTTTGTACCCCTTCACCAACATCTTCCCAGCTCACTCATCCCACCCCCCAGCCCCTGGTAACCACCATTCTATTCTCTGTTTCTACAAGTTCAGCTTTTTTAGATTCTGCAAGTAAAATCATACAGGACTTGTCTTTCTCTATCTGACTTAGTTCACATAGTATAACGCCCTCAAGTTTCATCCATGTTGTCACAAATGTCAGAATTTCCTTTCTTTCTCATGGCTGAATATTATACCATTGTGGATATACACCACATTTTCATTTTCCGTTCATCCGTTGATGGATACTTAGGCTGTTGTTTCTATATCTTGGCTATTGTGAATAATGCTTCAGTAAACATAGGGTAAATATATTTTTGATATCCTGTTTTCATTCCTTTGGATATATATCCAGAAATGGGATTGCTGGATGATATGGTAGTTCTCTTTTTAATTTTGTACAGAACCTCCACACTGTCTTCCATAATGGCTGAACAAATTTACATTCCCACAACAGTGCCTAAGGATTTTTTGGAAATAATACCAAAAGCACAAGTAACAAAAGCCAAAATCTTCAAGCGGGACTATATCAAAATAAAAAGCTTCTGCACATCAAAGAAACAGTCAACCAAATGAAAAGGCAACCCATGGAATGGGACAGAACATTTGCAAACCATATATCAGATAAGGGGTTCATATCCACAATATATCAAGAACTCATACAACTCAATAACCAAAACCAAACAATCTGATTTAAAAAAAAAAATGGGCAGAGAATCTGAATAGGCTTTTTTTTTTTTTCCAAAGCAGACCCAAATGGCTAACAGTACATGAAAAGATGCTTAACATTACTAGTCATCAGGGAAATGCAAATCAAAACCACAATGAGATATCACCTCACACCAGTTAGAATGGCTGTCATCAAGAGGACAGGAGACGAGTGTTGGCAAGGATGTGGGGAGAATGAACCCTCTCGTTTCTGACAATTATATAGAATTCTTAAATTTAAAACCTGGAAAGAAACTTAGAGGAAACTGAGTTTAGCGGGTGTTGCTTTACAGAGGAGGAAACTGAAGCTCAGGGGCTTATCGTATCTGCCCAACTGCTCTTCCCTAAATGTGAGCGGCTCCAGGATTAGAGTCTAGACCCACTGACTCTTGGTTAGGGCTCTTCTCTCACATCATGCTGTCATTCAGAATGACTTTCACCAGGAAATTCAAAAGGCCTCATTTTGTTTAGGACCCTTCTTAGTACATGGCACTGACATTTTAGAAATGCACTGTTTGACAGGACACTCCACTGCATAGAGATTTCAGATCTCCTTCTGCCCTTTCGCCATCTATCCCTCCAAGTCACATACCTGAACATCTAGGCTGGGATACACAGTCACCAGGTTGTCACTGCTACCCTGCATGTAATGGCAGAAAAGCTTTTTTCTGGCTCACTAAGGGTGTTGATTTAGTTTACGTGAAAGAACACCAAGAAACTGTGCCTTCCATTACTGACCATTATCATCCACTAAATAGTCTTAGGGCAACCCATAACTTAGTAATAAGTATCTCTTTTCATAGTGAATAGAAGAGGAAGGAAGTGGAGAGTGTGCAGATCCAATTCAACTCAAGGCACTTAGCCCAACATAAGTATTTTTAAATACAAAAGATATTCTTAGAATTCTTTAGACACTAAATCTTGGAGAAAAGGCTATGACTTAGACTAAAAAGAGTAGTTTTTGGTTAGAGGAAAAATTAAAACTTAAAAAATCAGAGGACATTTTTTTTTCCTCTAGCTTCTTTTTTTCCATCGCTCCCCCTTTTCTCTGAGAATCCCTTTAGACAACTTAGAAAAGCAGAACTACAAAAGTGAACAACTTGGTTGTTCCCTGAACCAGTGGGTGCGGTTAAGAGTCATGAGAAAGCCCTTAAATGAAAGCACTACTTCCTCTGTTCTGTCCAAAGATTGATTCTTAGAATCCAGGGGAAGCAAGTTTTGGGGTGGGACTGCTGTGTGGTTGGTTGTGTGTGTGTGTGTGTGTGTGTGTGTGTGCTGTGTGGTTGTGTGTGTGTGTGTGTGTGTGTAAAATAAGTTATCTTAATTTAAATATTTAGAAACTTGGAAATTTATGACGTCAGCCAATATATGTATGCAGTAATGTATGCTAAGTTGTGTTCTCCCAATCTTTGTCATTTCAGGGGATTGATATTCTAATATTTCATTGAACCCAAGGTGTCCGAATTTTGTTTGTTCAATATTACAGGCTTATTTTGTTTTGCTTTCTTTTGTATAAATACTTTGAACTTTTAGCTCAGCGGTGTTGATTTCAGTTGGAACTTTTCATTGCTTCAAAAGTAATGCTCTATGCAGAGACTCTCAAATAAACGTGGAAACAAAATAAGCCAACCCATGCTTGGATTATGGTCTAATGGAAAATAGCTTAAATAACAATTTTATATCATACCTAAAATATACATCTGCACTCTGACATTTTAATGAAGAATATCTTTTTGTTTTAGCTTTCTACATTTACTTTCGGTGTGCAGATCATGACACGTTTGATTTGTTTTATATTGTCATAGTCATGAGTAATAACTCAGTTATTCTTTGAGTATTACCGACCCTTAATTTTCACTTTATATAAACATACATTTTGGCTTATCTTTTAAAAATTTGCAAAACATTTGCATTAACCTTTTCACATTATAAATTTAATCAGTAGTACCAAATTGGTTGAATTAACACTGAAAGCTTTTATTAGATAATTGTTTATTTATATCCATAATATAGTTATCAACTATAATAGTACTCTCTATCAAAGAAATTTTGCATTTCTTAGACAACTAAAAAAATACTGGGAGTAAATAGAAATGTATTACATTTGGTTTCTACTCTAAAAAGTTGGATAGAATAATTGAAAACATCTTAGTGCTAATAATATTTTAGCCAGACTCTTGATATTATTGAAATTAGATCTTTAAGAATGAAATCAGTGTTGACCCAAGACTGCCACATTCATTTCTGCTCACTATGTTGTATAAAAATGCCCCCCTTCCTGTGGGCAGAGAGGGCTCTGCACCCATAAAGCTATGAGCCCCAGCAGGGGGATATGCCTGCCCCAGAGAACAATATTTTGTTTTGTTTTGGTTTGGTTTGGTCCACTTTCTAATTTACAGAGCAGCTTCTGCTTTTCAAACCATGTGCCCAAGGGATAGCCCAGAAAGGGGATCTTTTTCAAATTGACACAATTGAGATATATGGCCAATGATGGCCCTGTTGTTAATGAAATTTTCATGGATGAATCATGTTTCAAGAAAGACCATTATAAATGGTAAAGATTTACTGTGTGGATCACAGGAGGGAGGGTTTTGCATATGGGGAAGGGGAGCAGTATTTAGCACGGGTAGAGGTACAAGGTCTGCGATGAATATGACATGTGCAGTAGTTAGTGAAGAGACTGGATTGATTGGAACAAAATGTGCATGTCTTTGATGAGTAGAGGATTAGATGGGAAAGGTGAGCAGAGGTCAAATTGTGAGGATCCTGAGTGCAGGGTAAGGAATTTGGATTTTCTCCTCTAGATGAGAAATCACTCTAGGCATTTGTCCAAATTCATCACATGATCAGTGATAACTTATTTTAGGTAGATTAACCCAGGGTTATGCAGCAGAGAATAAAGGTAATAAGGAAAGCCTGAAGGCATGTCAACAAAGTTAACCGCTGCTATAAATAGTACATTGTTTCCAGTATCTGGCCCAGGGTCCAAGTAATCAGGATGAAATGGAAGAGTTTATATGATAGTTATTAAAATTATTATAACAAATGTTATAACTTTTACTGGATCTCTAAAAGGAACCTATATTTATTGTAAAAATGTAAAAAATAGGACATGTGTGTTGTATGTATTTATGTATATTGAATCGAGGCATATTTATATAGCTTGGGGATTTTTTTGTCATTTACTACATTGTAGGCATTCCTTTTGTTAATAAAAATTCTTAGAGGGCCTAATTTTTAATGACTGTACACCATTTCAGTTTGAGTACAAGTAACTATTCCAATATTACAAGTTTAGATTTGTTATCAACTTTCTGCTATTGTAAATACTACTGTAATGAACATCAATTGACATAAATGTCTTATTCCACACTCTTCCTCTCCCCTCCTCTGCAAAATTAATAATAATAAATAGAAGTAATAAATAATGAAAAAATAAGTTGAGTACTTGTTCATGTATTTATTTTGCCTATTTTGATTTCAGTTCTGATCTACCACTCCCTGCCTTTAGTCTGCTTTTTAAAAGTCAGTGGTTGTGGGGGCTGGTTTGTCATTGAACTTTTATTGAATTATTGTCTCATTTGTTGCTTACCGTTTAAAATTATGTATTTTAATCCATTGCTCTATACCTGGGCATTTAGATTATTTTGAATTTTCCTCTATTTCAAACAACACTGTGATGTTTCCATGTGCACAAATAAAAGGATGTAAACCTCAAAAGTGAATTACAGAGACATGGATCATATAAATCTTTTATTCTAATATCCTGTGTACATCCATTAAATCAACTGAAGTGGTTGTACCAATTTATGCTCACTTCAGCAGGCAGAACAGAGAAATTCCAAGTTACCCATATCCTTGGCAATCCTTTCTTTTAAATCCTTGCCAAACTCACGTATGTGAAATAGTAGCCCCTTTTTTGTATGTAAAATAATACCTCACTTTGTTTTGCATTTCTCTGATAACTAATGAATTTTAGCATGCTTTTGTATGTCGATTGGCCATTCAAGCCTCTTGTCTGGAATTTGCCCATTCTCTATTGAGTTGTTGGGGTTTTTTGTACATTCTGGACACTCATCCTGTGACATGTCGTTCATCAGGCCGTTCTCCCAGTGTCTTTTAATCCTGTTTATCAAAAAAGGTATGGACAAATGTATCAAAGTTATTTTTTATGGTGTGGGTGTTCTCTGTCTTGACTAGCAAGTTCTTCTCCAATGTGAAAGGCTTTTCACCTATGTTTTGTTCTAATTCTTCATGAGTTAATTACTTTATATTAAGTTCTTAATTTGACACTCATTTGCATAACTACCTGGTGAGTTTCCCGACTGAGGAAAATGAAAAGTGAAAAACAAAAGAAAAATTGGGTAAACAGTATTATAGTTCCATTGTAAGTCCCTAACTGAACCTTAGAGACATTGTCCTTTTTCTTTAAGCAACAGATACCCACATCCGCCATGGTTTGTGATGATGAAGGTTAATGACTTTCTCATTGACTGCACAGAGATCTGTTGGAATTCATCTACATGAAGTCTTTGCAAAGCAATTACTTCTAATTTGGGTTGAATACAATTTCACTTCCCTTGCGTTTTCAGCCTCAGGTTACCTTACTTCATGCGTAAGTCCAGAAGAAATACGTTGTCATTTTTAAACAGTTAACGTAAGGTTCGTTTTACTTTCAGCAATTCACGGAGGCTGTGAGCCCTTCCGTGTCACCCCCTTCGGCTTTGCCACTGGATCTGCTTAATAACGCTGTCACTGCCTTTAGTACCTTGGAAGAGCTCATTCGGTATCTTGAACCAGACAGATGGCAGTTGGACTTGGAAGACCTATATAGGCCAACCTGGCAACTTCTTGGCAAGGCTTTTGTTTTTGGAAGAAAATCCAGAGGTAAGTTCTCTCTTCAGATTAGAACCAACCTCGTTTAATTTTCTTAGCAATTTTAGTGTTCCGGATTCTTCTACCATAGCTTCTAAGGAGTAGAGTTTAAAATTCTTCCGTGATATATGTAAACAACCCATTTTTGTAACATTTGAGCATATTTACACATTAAATAAGAATGCACACAAAAAGAAGCAACTGTAATTCAGGGGGTTTGGAAGATTAAAAAGAATACTTTTGCTGAAAATTCTTGCCATTTCTTCAGTTCAAAAATATCGTTTTGATGAAGTCCGCTGTTACGTTTCATGAGAATCATTGCTCATTCAAATCTAATATTTGGGGTATATTGATTTAGAGATTCAAGAGAGATTACCTCAGTGCTAAACCAGATTTGGGCCTTAGAAAAGGGAAAGAAATAAAAATCATCACCTGCCATGTCCCCGTGGGTCAGGGTTATATCAATTTCCGTCTCCTAAGCCTACAAACTTCTATAAATAATATGGAAAATAACAGGGGTTCATCATAAGATAGAATTAGGAGTTCCCAAGACAGGATTCAGAGCAAGAAAAGAATAACCAAAGGGTACCCATACCATGATAATTTTCCTCCCTATAAATTTGCCTCTGAAATGATCACTTGACCCTATGAGCGTATCTCCCTTCAAGAGTGAAAGTGTTGATAATTAAACTTAATTCCATATGATCAAGAAATTGGAAATAACATTAACCGAGTCTTCCCTAAGGTTAGCTAATTTTCCTAGTAACATTAGAATTGGAAAGTATCCATATCAGACACAAATGAAACAGTAATAGAAATAACTGGCTAACTATAATGCACTCAAAGAATCTGTTTCAGGCTCTCAGAAACAGGGTAGATCTAGAGAATGGAATGACAGTCTGGAGAATTTATATGGAAGGAACAGTATTTCGTTAGTTTGAGCAATTCACAAGGGCAGATTGCACCAGACTTGTCTTCTAAATCTTGTCAGAAAGAAACCCGATTCCTGCCCTTTCCTGAGAAGAGTTGCAACCCTACTGGATCAAGGGCTTTTTAATCTCAGTAGGTCATGTCCAGACTTGCCCAGCCATGGTATTTTGCTATGCCAATAGACGTGGTTTCCTTTCAGCAATATTTGAAATCGGTGTTCAAGTACATGGGCAGCCGAATCCTGTCCAGATGCTGAAAGCTGTTACATATTTATAAGATTTGATCTTGATGAATAACTTATGAACACTTCCCTTCCCTCCCACTTAGGAACAGGAAAATGAAGATCTGCAAGGCTAGCTGAAACACTTGTGAATAGAGCCTTTGTTAGATTTGAAGTAGATTATCATGTTGATCTGGAAAAAGCAAAGGGAGTAAACCAGGTTCTAAAGCTCAGATCTTGCTTTTGACAGCTGATCTCAGGATTCGAGCCTAAAAATCTCCCTTCTAGCCATGCCTTTATGCCTGCACCTCTCCACCTGGTGCTCAGTGAAGATTTGGCCAGAGGCTAGCTTGTATTTAAAAGCATCCAGCACTGAACCAGATCTTTCAAATATTCATTTAGCACTTTCCAAATTGAAGCCCTTTGCAGTTTGCCAAAACTATTAACTTTTTAAGCATACAGTAAGTGTGAGAAAAGCAGTGTATATTTTTGGAACTCTACATAAACTAAAATGCAGGTGTGGGATAACAGCTATGTAGACAAAACCAACTCCCCTCCCAAGAGTCTTTCTACAAAGGAACAAGGAGTAAAACATTTAAAAGCTTCTAATTAGACATCGAAATTGATTTTCCACAGAATAAACATATCACAATGTTATCACATTCATCTTAGAAAGACCACCCTCAGATTGCATTACAGTAATAGAATATCCTTGACCTGAATATCTTAAAAGAATGAGCAATTAATGAAGCAAAGTGTATCCATGATTTTTTTTTCAGTATTAGCTTTTTTAGTAAAACTTGCAATATTGGTGAATCTGAACAAGAAAATCTGCATTAGGAAAAATGACTTTAATTGCTGCCATACTCAAAATCTTCATTTTTTAGAAAGGCAAACTAATGCATGTGTTGTCTTAGGAAGTAGTTTCAGAAAGAAAATAAAGAACCCAAACACTGATTTTTTATTTTTCAAATATTTTACAGAGGGAAACCTCCATAAGACTATAGTTAAGTTATTAAAAAAAAATATATATATATATATATATGTGTGTGTGTGTGTGTGTGTGTATGTGTTGGACATGATCTTTCTCTTTTTTGATATTTTTCTTTTGTTGTTGTTGTTTTTTGTTTTTTCATTTTTCTTGCCCAGAAGTTCTGCACAATGTTTGGAGAATTTGTGACATCAAATTATAGTCACATGACATATTTTAATGAAGCTTAGATGAGCTTGAAGCCTTGGGAGTAGGAAGCTTATATTTCAAATAAGATATGCCAAATTGAAAATCCCTAATTGTATTTGTAGTGTGTACTGCATTAAGGTTTTTCAGTGTTTTTGTTTTGTGTTTTCCTTTTCTTCCTCTGGCTTAGAGTTTTCATTCATACCTTGCTACTGCAGAAAAAGAAAATACCTTATTTTCTAAGTCAAGCTTACCCAGTACTTAAAAAGGACTTTTGACTGTTGTGTCAAACATGATAAATGAGTGGAAGCTAAGTTGCAAGTGTGTTTAAATTTTCACATTGTACCAGGTATCATAACTCAGTTCACTGGGGAAATCTATCTAACCTTTTATTATGGTTAAGTAAACATTTTAAAGTGAACGTATACAGTCTCATTTTCTAGTTCCATGAAATAGTGTGTTTAAAACTGAGGTAGATGAATATCCTTTGAAAGCTGAGAGCTTCATTCACATTCTAAAGAGGTATAAATCTTAAATAAGCATTGAAAATCTTGGCAACTGGCTTTTGTATTGTATGTATGTGCATGTTTTCTACTTTCTTAACCCTTCTTGCCTAGATATTAACTTCTAGAGAAAAGATTCAGATAAACTCATATACAGCTTTAACAGTGAAAGAGCAGTACGTGCATATACTATTAGTTCAGCCGAATGAAATCAGGTGAAATACGTGACATCATTTAACTCAATTATCTCATTACTTTTATTAGAGATAAGTTGGTCTTTTATGGCACTCAAAAGAATGAACTCATTTCCTCTTAAATATTTAAAAGCTTTCCTTTCACGGGATCATTTTTCAGATGAAAGGGAAATCTTTAAATACTCAAAACAGTGATTTTCTATTTAGTTGGAAAAAAGTAATTTTTTAGCTAAATAAGATATTGAAATGAACCTCTGGAATTAGCATTTCCTTGGTGTTTCCCTATACTTGACCAAGGTTTTAGTCAACCGTATAGTTGACATGTGCTTATAATTTACAATTGCATGTGCATGATTTATCCTCTATTTCTTGAAAATACTTACAGTGGCTTCCTTTGACATTTTAGAAAAACTTGATCACATGTACAAGTAAATGAAGAATTGTAAAACAAGCAACAAGAAAACAAGCATTTGATTCTTAATCACCTTGTCATTTTAAAATTATTTTCAAATATTGACACTTAATTTTTAAAACTGGAGTACATAGTGTTTATTGTTACTTGAAACCCTCTTTAACCAGAAAATTTGTTTCTTTTTTTCAATTCTTGTTTATAATGTTTCCAATATTAGTGAAAAGTATTTAACCAGATTTATTCTATTTAGATAATATTCCAAATTTTAATAAAATCTTTCTTTTTGAAGAAAAAGTTCTGATGAATTGTATGCTATCCAAAACTCTTCAAATTTATTGGAATTGCTATTATTTGACTATTTCTAGGAAAAAGGCAAAGTTATAAAGCAGGCATTAAAATTATAGGATATGATACTTAAGTACTATTCATGTTTTATATAAATTCATATTAAGTATGACATGCTGTTTTGATATAAATTAACTGAGGCAAGTATCATTTTGTAGTTAAAAATAAAGATTCTTTGAGAATTTCCTACAACAATCTGATGAAAGGATATTTTTGTTTGGTCTTCACAATTAGGTATTCTTTTAAAGAATAAAACACTACATAGTTAACCACCTTGCTAAAAGAATAGAGATAATCGTTATAAAGTAGACATCTCTTCCCTGCTTTAGAAGGAGAAGAATAGAAATCTGAAGGAGCCTACTTAAACTGAATTTCAAACATTATGAATTACTCAGGGCACTGGAAGCAGGGCTTTCAGCAACCTCAGCCCTTTTAAAATGTATCATTTTTTTCACTCATGGTCTACTCAGCTGTCCTCAAAAATTCATTTCCTTCATGCCCTTTTTGCATTTTCTGAGTCTCATTGCCAGAAAAATTATGTAAAATCCTGGCAGCAAGTTTCTGTTAAGTTGTTCTTCATTAATTGCATGAGCTCCTAATCCCTTTAAAGATTGCATTTGTTTTTTAATCCAAGCATTCATCATTTTACATTCTATTCTTCCCTCCAATGCTCTCCTTGTTTACTTTTTTACGAGGGTTAAAAGGTGTAGCCCTCTTTTTCTCTATAAAGTTTCCTATTTATAGCTCTCAACTGTTTTGTTGGCTCTGTTCTTAATATTGCACAATGGCATCTCTTTAATGGTCAGTAAGTCATAATGAAGCTTTGTTGACTATAAAATGAAAGTCCAAACTGCGAGCTGCAGAGCCCCCCCAAAACCTCGTTAAAGTAAGAAGGGACCTTGCTGGGCATATTGGTGAAATGGATTTCTCTCTGAAAAGATCTTGATGAAATAAATTCAGGCTCAGGGCATGAGCAGGTTATTTTTTCTTTGTTTCCTTTTACGCCATGCAGTGGTGGACCTGAACCTTCTGAAGGAGGAGGTAAGAATGTACAGCTGCACGCCACGTAACTTCTCGGTGTCCATAAGGGAAGAACTAAAGAGAACCGATACCATTTTCTGGCCAGGTTGTCTCCTGGTTAAACGCTGTGGGGGAAACTGTGCCTGTTGTCTCCACAACTGCCATGAGTGTCAATGTGTCCCAAGCAAAGTCACTAAAAAATATCATGAGGTAGGTAGACCTTTTCTTCTCGGGTTCCTCTGTGTCTTAAGAAAAATAACAAAACCATGTATCTGAAATGAATTTTTGTTTGGAAAAGAGATGTAGCCTTCATGGGAAAAGAACAAATAAGGTTGACAAAATAGTTCGTGTTTTCATTTTTTTTTTTTTTTTTAATGAGGACCTTGAACTCAAAAACGCAGGCATTAAAGATTGAGGAAGCTTGTCCTCTGATCGTATGACATGGGTGGTCAGTGATGTCACGTTTTCATCTGTCGTACCAGAAAGCAAATGTGTTCTGCAAGGGGGGGAAGAATGGGTAAAACTTTTCAACTTGACACTTTTCAAAATATGAAGGGAAAATATTTTAAAGTCAGACTTGTCTCTGTTAGAGAAAGGAGATCTTCGATATTTATTTCTCCATTTGGGGCAATACGGAACATAAATCCCAAGAAGACATATTCGTAATTGTACCAATCTTCCTATTATTCCTGTTGCCCCAAATAGCACGTTAAACCTCTTACGGATTCCTTTCATCTCTTTATTTTGTGGAGTTAAGGAAAATATAAATACTAAATGTTAGTAATCACTGTTTTTCAGAAAATATAAATACTAAATGTTAGTAATTATTGACCTTGAGAACCTTAGAACTTACTCCAAATTTTCATTAGTGCTAGAATATCCCCAGTTATGCCCACCCTTTCTCCAGCAGCATCGTGTAGCATTCATACATCAGGAAGCAAAACATTCTTGATGAGGCAACCTTAATTTTTACAGAATGTTTACATTATACCAAGCCGAAATCAGCCCTTCTGACTTCATTTCGGTATAACTTCATCTCATTACTTTGTATTTTTTCCACTACCCCAAAGAATGATACAGAATAAATATCTGCTTCATCAGTAAAATGATTTTTCATGTGCATAAGGACATCAATAAAACTCTTAATCTGTTAGGTAATCTGAAGCTGCCCAGTGCATAAAATGCACTTTATATGACTTGGCTGACCCACCCTTCACTAATATTGTGTTGGCAGCTGATAAAGTGGGACAGAAGCACTGGATTCCAATAGGCAAGGAATCCATCCTAGATCTACTATTAACTTGTAACCATCAACAGGATACTTAAGCTCAGTTAAAATAAATGTAAAATAAGATAACCTCTCAGGTTTTCCCCAGCAGTGTTATTTCCCTGATAATCAGTAGATTGCCATTTTTGGACAGTCACATCCCAAACTGGCAGTCTGTGATTAAAAAAAAAGACTGTTTACCACCATTATTCATGTTCTACTTTCATTTCTGCACCCCATGCTTCTAAAGATCCTTGTGCTGGGAACAGTCTCCACTCCCCTTTCAGGAAGGAGATAATCATGAGCTTGGTGGCTCAGGTTGCTGCAGCCAGGCTGTGCTCAGAGGCTGGTCTTACCTCTACTCTGTGAACCAGGAATCTGAGAGTCAAGAAAAAACCCTTAATATGGCAGTTCCAAAAAGACTCAATAAGATGCCTTAAAATTGAGGCAGGCATTAGAAATGATTGGTGACTGTGAAAGGCTGTGATGAGAACTGGAATTAAATGAGAGTGATCTTTTCTCACCTAAAATCATCTCACTGTGGACTTTCTTTTTTTTTTTTTTTTTTTAAGATTTTATTCATTTATTTGACAGAGACACAGCGAGAGAGGGAACACAAGCAGGGGGAGTGGGAGAGGGAGAAGCAGGCTTCCCGCTGAGCAGGGAGCCCGAAGTGGGACTCTATCCCAGGACCCTGGGATCATGACCTGAGCTGAAGGCAGACGCTTAATGACTGAGCCACCCAGGCGCCCCTCACGGTGGACTTTCTAAAGCACGTCCCTATTAAATACAGTGTATCTGGGGACCTCGATTTAGCCAACAACTCTTGGATTTATAGCCACCATCCTAAGAGCTACAAAACCCAGACTAGTCATAGTAGCTTTTTTAAATAAGCTTGCCAGATGCTGAGGCTACATCTTGCTTTTAGTCAGCTAACTCAGTCCTTAGGTCAAGTGTATCCTCCTCCGTCCTATACCTGCAGATTTCTTTTCAAATAACATTGGCTTTAGGGTTGTTAAGAAAGTTGCCACAGAGTATGCGACATCTGTTTTAGTATCTCAGATAAAACTCTTGTGTGAGCAAAGACCATGGGAAGTGCTTATAAACTCAATGGCCTTCTTCCAGAACGACATCACTCCATTATTCTTTAGTCTTTGGGTGGGGTGGTTATGTGTGCATGACCTGTATGTACACACTTACAAGTAGGGGTGTTTATCTAATTGTGTGACCACCTAGTGCAAGTTTCCCACAAATATCTCTAATGCGTGTGCGTGTGGAAATATAATACTCCACATTTCTCATAAATATCTCCAGTAACAATCATGTCTTCATTTTTTATAATGCTCTGTAAGAATCATTAATTTTTCTGTGATAAGTTTTTGTTAACAAATTACCTTCTGAAAAAAAAGGGCTTACTTCTTTGGTGTCATTGATCATTTCTGAGGCCTAAATTTTTTTCAGTCTTATGTTTTGGAAGTAAGTTCTGAGTTTAGTACTACTCCTCCTAAATAAGTGAAATTATTTTGGAGCACCTGAGTGGCTCAGTCGATTAAGCGTCTGCCTTTGGCTCAGGTCATAATCCCAGGGTCCTGGGATCAAGCCCCACATCGGGCTCCCTGCTCAGCAGGGAATCTGTTTTTCCCTCTCCCTCCACCCCTCCCCGCCTGCTTGTGCTCTCTCTCTCTCTCTGTGTCAAATAAATAAATAAACTCTTAAAAAAAAATAAGTGAAATTACTTTTAAACATAATTTCAAGTAGTTCTAAAATCATTAAGTCACTGAATACCATTAATGTGGATCTAGAGATGTAACTCATTTAAAGTGAAGCCTATTTTGGGCCTTAATTACTTTTGATGACTACTATTCCAGTTTTCAGTTTGAAGATTATTCCACCTCAGGGAGAAGACTGAATTAGACATTCTAATTTTTCTCTCCTTCATCTGTCTCTATTATACCAGCTTCCCTAACTATTAAGCTGAATTATATTCCTTGTGTTACTACAAATATTACAGTTATTCCCTGTTTTGGTTCCTTTGCCATTTTCAAAGTGGGTTCAACTATTGTGCTGAAAATAAGTTTAGAAAATTAAAAGGCTCATAATATATAGGATGATGTTATTGTTACGTGTTTTGATATTATAGCATAATCTTAATACTAATAGATTCTTACTGCTTTTGTATCGATTACCAGATACTGTTTATTGGAAGCCATCTTTGCTGCCCCCCCCCAATTTCTTTAATGATTTTTCTATCTCCCAAATAGGATTTTTCAGAAAGCAAGACAGGAGCTTTACATATGTATGAACTTAGGTGTTGCCCCTTCCTTGAAACACTTCCTACTTTCCTGCCCGTCCTAGCCTAACTAGTCCATCTTCTGTGCATGTGTAGAACTTTAGAGATATCTTGATGAGAGAATTTTGGCTCTTTCATAATTATTATTCATTTCTATTTGTTTTTACCAAATTGAGAATTAAGAACAAAGAGTGCATTACAGTGTAGTACTTAAGAAAACAGACTCCAAAGCCTGGCATCCAGCGTGGACTTTGAGCAAATGACTTCATCTCCTATGCCTCCCATTTCCTCATGTGTAAAGTGAATACCTAATGCTCATACCTTATCGGGAGGATTCAAGGAGCTGACAAAACACTTAGAACCAGGTCTGGTACATTTCAAGTCCTTAGTATATGTTAGCTGTTCTCTTACTCATCTTCATCACACCCCACCCCCCGGGGCTTTGAATATGGCAAATGATCAATAAAGATTTAATGAATTTTTGCCCAGAGGTAGGACGAGTATTTTCTTTCAGGCAAAAAGATCTATAGGATACTCTGACAATAAAATTGTATTTGTTCCTTTTTTCCATCCTTAATTAGCCTAATGATTTTCACCTTGTTTATATATATATTGGTAACATGAAGTATGGTCTTACTCTTCTTGCATAGATCTGTTCTGGGTAAAAAGTATATAATTCAATAGCCTTTCTCTAGTCGTGAGTCCCACCCCCCCAAGCTTCTGTGGCACCCAAAATTTAATGGCACTTTGTTTGCCCAATGTAGGCAGTATTATACGTTCATCTATTTCTTGATGGTTCTTTCTGTACCTGATCTAATCTCTTCCACATTCTCTGATTTTAGCTTTTCCCTGGATTATTTTTTCATGGGTTTGTAATTTTAGGTTGAACCTCTCTCAAAATCGTGTGAAACGTGCTTCTGCCTTCTTTCTTTTACGGTGTCATAAACTCTGTCCTGAAAACTGTCTTCTTTCATGTTATCTGGGACCTGTTGGTCATTTGCTAAGTCTGTTTTTCTCTTCCCAAGTCAAAACAAAACTTTGGCAAGAAATTAAGAAAGAAAGCCCTAATTAAGCCCCCTCCCAGGTATTAGGATGTCTTAACTAAGATTTAGTATCACTAGAATATTATGAGATTCTTCTGCTATTTGTAAATCTCCACAAGTATCAGTGGATGAAGACTGGGGGTGGAAGTGCCATCATGGCTGGGGGTACTTTTACTGGGTGACTGCATCTTGACAGAAGCACTTCTAGAGGAGAGGACGATTGTAAGGATCGTAGCCTGGCATGGCTGCCTATTAGGACTGTATATGGTAGCTTCTCCAACCCTTACCTTTTATAGTCATTTTTTCCCCTACTCACTGGGAAAATGTATACAAGCGGAGATAGGAATTAAAGACGTTGGCTAGGCCATTATTGCAGTTTATCTGGCCTCTCGGCCTCATTCCAGAAACAGTTTTTACCAGAAGTTTGATAAGGGATAGCACCAGTATCTTAAGCGTAGTAAGTTTTGATGCCACCTCAAGTTGTTCAAAACAGCAAGTCAGGTACTGACACTTAAGATAGGATTCAGCAGTTTCATGTTAAAATAATATAGTCTTAGTAATTTTTATTCTAGAGTTGTGTATGTAATAGAAAATCTGCTTTAAAAGTTTCCTGTTTCTCATGGTTATTCCAAGACTTTGTAGTTTATCTCTCTAGGAAGAAAGTTACTAAATAAGTAGAATATATGGCTAATAATATATTCTGAGTCTTTTTTTTTTTTTAAAGATTTTATTTATTTATTTATTTGACAGAGAGAGACACAGCGAGAGAGGGAACACAAGCAGGGGGAGTGGGAGAGGGAGAAGCAGGCTTCCCGCAGAGCAGGGAGCGCGATGCGGGGCTCGATCCCAGGACCCCGGGATCATGACCTGAGCCGAAGGCAGACGCTTAACGACTGAGCCACCCAGGCGCCCCTATTCTGAGTCTTTATAAAATTATTATCTATCACTCTGACTTCAATAATTTATCTTCAGCCAAAGTACAAATACTGGCTATGTCCCTATTCTCTCTAAAGCTTCTGTTCACTCATGTGTAAAATCAGGGTAATAATTGTGAATTACTTCATAGAATTCTGGTGAGTTAAAGTATGTAGAAACATTATTACAGTGCCTGGTACCCAGTAAGCATTCAAAAAATGTTAGCTGATTAGCCTTTGATATGACCCCATACTCCAAATGTGGTATACGTTCTCTCCTTGTCTCTTTTAAATCTGCAAATGGAACAGTCATAAGACTTGACTTGTGCCTTTTTGGATTAAAGAACGTTTCCAGGAAGGGTATCTTTTCGAAGTTGCTCTATGAAGTTATCTTTGTCCTACCCAGCGAGCAGAGAGAAACTAGACGATCTCGTATTATTATGTGCTCTGGTCTTTGTTCATAATCTGAACAAACACAGTTCCTGAAACGTTATTGTTCCTATTAGAAGAGGCACAAATACACATTGGATAGGTAGTTCTTACCAAATACTTCAGATAATCTTTTACAGAATACATAGCTGTGTCCTCCTGTCACAGTGTTAAGAAGAAATATCTTTAGTATGTATTGGTGTCTATTTTGCTATGTTTTTATTAAAAAGCCAGACTGCACATTAACTTCATTTAATAGAGGCATCATCGTTATTATCGCTCAGCCTCCGTATACTGCACAGTAGGATCCAGCTGCACAAAGTTAGCTGTGACGGAGGCTGATGTCTATGAAGTACATCTAATCCAGCTCATCAAGTTTATAGACGATTTGAAGCGTAGCCAAGAAAATTAACGAGTGGCGTAATGGAGCAAACTCAGCTGTAGAGTGATCGTGTTTCCTTCCACGGCATTGCAATACTTGTATCACTTCAAGTGTAAATATTTGTTACTACATGTGTGAAAAAATGAATGAGTGAAAGAAACCAACAAACAGAAAAGAGACTAGGCAGTAGCGGTTTCAGAATACTCAATCAGGGTGAAATTCTCTGCAATATTATCAGGGGCGTAAAAGACAGAGCACGCAGTGAGACTTTCAATGTAAGGACTGTTCTGTGTGCGGAGGCAGCATCCTTCCAAGTGGCTGGTATTAAAACGTCCTTTCTTTCGTGAGAGGATGATGATCATTTAGGATTTCTCTGAGGGGTGGGGGAGTGTGTTCATGATGCCTTCACTAGGAAAAAGTCAAAATTTTGTCAGAGTCTTCGTTGGGCCCCAAGAGTCTTTCCTGAAATTTTTCTTGTCCATGAAATCAGAAGTTAACAGATGTTGGCTGATTTTAAAGATGGCTTATACATTGTTCCTTTTCAGGTCCTTCAGTTGAGACCAAAGAGTGGTGTGCGGGGATTGCATAAATCTCTCACGGACGTGGCCCTGGAGCACCACGAGGAGTGTGACTGTGTGTGCAGAGGGCACACAGGAGGATAACCGCATCCTCACACGCAGCCTCTCCCAGAGCAGTGAGGCTCCGTGGCTGATCTGTTCTAGAACTTGAGCATTATCTCCCATCCCTAATCTCAGTTGTTTGCTTCAGGGACCTTTCATCTTCAGGAGTTACAGAGTGTTCTAAAAGAGGAGACACCAAACGGAATTAGAAGTTGTGCAACAGCTCTTTTGAGAGGAGGCCCAAAAGACGGGAGAAAAGGTCTTTGGTCGTGGAAAAAAAAATGAAATGTTGCCCATCGCTAGCTAGTTACAGAGTTACCATGTCCTTACTCAGCTAGCTGTGTTGTGTATCGGCTGTCTCCATACGGCTTAGGCTAATGTCAGTACAGGAGAAAAACTGTGTGCAGATGAGCAGCTGGTTCTGTTGCCTTGCTTAACTCAAGCTCCATGTCCTGGGCCTAAAATCACAGAAATATGGAACTGTTTCCTTAGATTCACATATATAAACCAGAGTGTCCTATGTTCTACAAATTTGGTTCTTAAAAAGGAACTATGTTGCTATGAATCAAACTTGTGTCATGCTGATAGGAAAGACTGGATTTTCCATATTTCTTACTAAAATTTCTACCATTTAGAAGAAGAGAACTACATTCATGGTTTGGAAGACACAGACCTGAAAAGAAGAGTGGCCTTATCTTCACTTTACCTATAAGTTGGTTTATTTGTTTTATTGTGTACATTTTTATATTCTCCTTTTGACATTATAACTGTTTGCTTTTCTAATCTTGTTAAATATATCTATTTTTACCAAAGGTATTTAATATTCTTTTTTATGACAACCTAGATCAACTATTTTTAGCGTGGTAAATTTTTCTAAACAGAATTGTTATAGCCAGAGGAACAAAGATGATATAAAATATTGTTGCTCTGACAAAAATACATGTATTTCGTTCTCATACGGTGCTAGAGCTTAGATTAATCTGCATTTTAAAATACCGAAGTGGGAAATCAATAGAATTTGATAAGTTGCAAAGACTTTTTGAAAATAAATGATCGTATCTTCTACCCCTGTTACTGGAGATGCAAATAAAAAGCAACATATGAACGTAGGCATTCAGATCCAGTCGTGACTAAACCCTAGCCCTTTTTTGGGGAGTGTGAGCCTAGCTCAGAAGAAAAAAGCACCTTGAAAAGAGACTGGATAGCTTACTGACAAAGCGTGCTCTGCTGTCCTGTAGGAAGACATCCTATTTATTGTGATGTTCTGGTTTTATTATCTTTAAACTCTGTTCCATACCCTTGTATAAATACATGGATATTTTTATGTACAGAAGTATATCCTTTAACCAATTCACTTATTGTACTTTCCAGGCAATTGAAATGAAAATCAGTAAAATACTTTGCTTGTACAATGCTTAATGTTGTGCCTAGGTTTATGTGGTGACTATTTGAATTAAAAATGTATTGAATCACCAAATAAAAAAAAATGTGGCTATTTTCGGGAGAAACGGAGTGTGTGTGTGTGTGTGTGTGTGTGCACGCATGCATGTGCACACAAGATTTGTCTCTTGAACTCCAAGACAGTGAAAGAGATCAAGTTTCGTGTAAACCATGATTTCCATTATGCAAAGGTCTGTGTCAATTCAAAAGACAGGTAGTAAAGCACTGAGGCTTCCCTGTCTCTTGTCTCCGGTGTTTTGGAGTGGTTTTATTTTTCTCACTGATTTCTGGTAAATTAAATTGCACCCGACTTGAAAGTTTTATGTGATTTTTGAAATGCTTAGCAATCGATTATATGGCAGTACGAAACTGGAAAAAAAAAAATCTTGTAACTTCCCACTGTCTTCACTTTCAGTGGTAGATATTAAGTGGGATGAGCATAAATTGATCAGGGACACAGACTCAACGTGCCTTAGATAGCACACTTCAAAGGTGTGGCTCCTCACCTTCAGGTGCAGGTTTCCATTCAGGGCTTGTGTGTTGTCTCTGCCTTTCTACCTGGTCCAGAAGGCTAGGGCCCAGGGCCCTGCTGTCTGCAGACTCCTCCTTCTAGGTCTGGGCAGTCCCCTTTCTGGGTACTTTTCCACTCGGCAGTCCTACCCTGCGCCCAACCAAGTGGAGAATAAATAAATAAAAGGAACATACACATGCTGTCTTACTGGCTTACCTTTTCATGGTTCTGTCCAGCCCTGGAGAGGCCTGCTAGACGTAGCTTCACTGGGATCCACTGAAAATACAGCGCAGTTTACAACTCGCCTTAGCATAACAGAGACTCTACTAAATCTGACAGTAAATGACCTATGTAACCGTGTATGATCCAGCGCCTCCAACCATGAATGGAACACCTTCTTTCCCTCTTATTTTTGAATATTTATGTTTTGTTTACTTATAAAATATTAAAAGCCAAAACAAATTGCTCTATGAAGGTAGTCCCACATGCTGTTGCCAGTGAGTGGGAAGAGCACGGGAGCTAACTGCTTTATGCTTATTCACTCATAGACCTTACTGTGTATTTGACTAAAAAAAAAAAAATCAGCCCAGGTTTAATGGCACATGTGACCCTAATTTTTCAGAATCCCAGAAAAATATTGTCTGTATTGACCACCACTGTTTTATATGTGATATCTTTGATTTGTGCCCTTTGTCCCTTGAGATGGACTGTTTTGCTACTTTGTGGTTTTTATTAAAATAAAAGAACAATCCTTAATTGGCATGAGGCAGGCTTTCACGTCTACAGTTTTCATTTTCTATATCTCATTCCCTTTCTCAACTAGCAATAGGTGAATATACTTTGGAAAGGTATGAATGACAAAGTAATGAGAATTTACACGGTGAAAACACGTTGGCTTGATTTTGTTATTCTCAGTGCATCCCTCTCTCCAGGGGCATTTGCTTAAGCTTGTGATCGGGTTGAAGGAAAGGCAGAAAATATAAGTCTCACTTAACATCATATATTTAATATAATGAAATACCCTTATCTCTAAAAAGATTCTGACATTTTAATCTATTTTAATTATATATTATAAATGCGTTTAAAGTTATAAATAATCACTATCCTTTACATTCATAAGAAGGAGTAGAAATTTGAAAATACATTCGAGCTCTTGCTTTACATCCTATTTTTCCTTCATGTTTCGTATGTAATCAATCAGCAAGTCCCATTAGCTTTACCTTTCCAAAAATCTGTTGTGTTTGCGTCTCCCTCTCCATTTCTGCAGCTGCTGCCCTGATTTAGAGGCACATGGCTCACCACCATTCGGCTGCCCACTCCCCTTTCCCCAGCTTTCTGGCCCCTGATCTCACTCCCCTCTGATCCACCCTTCACACCACGAAGGTTGGGGGGGGGTCCCTCCAACAAATCTGATTATGTCACTGAGGTGGAAAATTTACAATTGAACTCTGTGAGATTAAATTGTAATTCTTTGTATGGCACTCAGAATTTATTATAATCTCATTGTTTCTGCTCATTTTGCACCATCAAGCCTTACATACAGCTCCAGTGAATGAATACACCTAACAGTTTCATGAAAATATCAGTACTTGCCCACATCTCTGTGCTGGCTCACGCTGTGCTTTCTTTGAAGCATTGTTCCTGTGCTTACCTATCTCATTAGCTTCTTCTCAAATCTCAGTTCAAATGCCACTCCTAAGCAAAGCTTTCCTTCCTTGACTCCCACTAGAATTAAGCCATTGCTCCTATGCTCCCAGGAATATTGCAATTATAAATATTGTCCTATTGATTATAATTACCTGCCCTCCTTTTGATTTCTCAGACTCCTAGTCTAACAAACAAATAATTTTTTAAAATACGGCAATGAATATGACATCAGGACCCCTGAAGATTCTAAATATCTCTTACAGATGAAGGAGTTAATACATAAGATCTGGGTACTTTTTAGTTGTAATCAATCCAGTCTACTGGTTATGTTGGAGCACCTGTCACCATGATTACAGCGTGCAGACAAGAACATTCTTTGTCACTTAAAGTGACATAATGATTTTCTTCTTTAGCAGTGCTCTGAAACTACATGTTTGGTTTTCCAGTTAATGAGTTTTCTACCAACCAGATCTTAGTTATCACTTCTATTCAAGTTAAGGACATTTAATTATTTATTTATGTATTATTCATATTTGGGAGACATTCTATAGTATAATTAATTTTTGTGAGTCAGAATTTAAGAGTCTTTAAGATGTGAAATACAGACATCAGCAATTGATGATTCATAATCTCTACCTCGTTTACCTCCTTTGACTCATTTTGCATCATCAAGCCCCATGTACAATTTTAGTGAATACTCACAGTTTCCTGTAAACACCAATATTCTTGCATATGCTAGCCCAGGCTGTGTTCTCTTTTTGAAACACTGTTCCTGCACTTACCTATTTTAATAACTCCCTCTCCTGTCTGTCAAAATGTTAATTCCATGCTTTTGTACTCTACCTCAGCATTTACACAGCCATCTACACCAAATCCAATTTCTTTCATAACTGCCAAGCCCTTACAGCGAATTTTGCTCAGTATAAGTCTAGGTAAAGCTTAAGGAAGAGATTTAGTATTTTCGCAGGAAGTTTATTTTAAGATTAATAACTATCATTTTTAAAATTTACATATGTAATCCCAATGAGCTTTTTTATAGAAATTGGAAACCTGATCCTAAAATTCATTTGGAAATGCAAGGCACCCAAAGTAGTGAAAAAAAATCTTGAAAAACAACCACATAGTTGGAGGACTCACACTTCCTGATTTTGAAATTTACTACAAAGCTATAGGAATACTGTGGTAAATTTAATAAGTTTAGATTTACAGAGCAATGAAATGGAATTGAGAGTCCAGAAATAACCCTTCACATTTATGGTAAATTGATTCTGACAAGGATGTCAAGATAATTCAGTGGTGAAAGAGTATTCTTTCCAACAAATACTCTAGGACAACTGGATATCCATGCAAAATAATGAATTTGGTCTTTACCTCACACCATATACAAAAAGTTAACTCAATGAATCAAAGATTCAAATGTCAGAGACAAAACTATGAAACTCAGACACACAGGAAAAAATTTTGATGACCTTAGATTAGGCAGTCATTTCTCAGATATGACACCAAAAAAGCACAAGCAACAAAAGAAAAAATAAAGTGAACATCATCAAAATTAAAACTTTTATGCTTCAAAGGACACAATAAAAATAAAAGATAACCTACGTATTAAGAGAAAATATTTGCAATTCATATATTTGACTAGGGCCTTTCTCTAGAATATATAGAGAACTCTTAAAACAACAATAAAAAGATAACTCAATTGAAAATGAGGAAAGGACTTGAATACACATTTCTAAAAAAAAAAGAAAAAGAAAAAGCATACAAATGGCCAATAAGCATATAAAAAGATGGCCAAAAGCCTTAGTCATTAGGGAAATGCAAATCAAAACCACAATGAAATACAGCTACCAGGATGGCTAGAATTAAAAAGATGACAATAATCAGTGTTGGTGAAGATGTGGAGAAATTAGAACATTTATAAGTTGCTGGGGGGATTATAAAATGTGGCCATGCAGGAAAAGTTATGCAGGTCTTTAAAGGGTTAAACATATAATTAACATATGAATCAGTTTATCAGGCATATACTCAAGAGAATTGAAAATCCTACACACAAAAGTACATAGGAGTATTTTTCATAATAGTCAAAAAATAGAAACCACCAACTAATAAATCGATAAACAATGTGTGGTATATTCATACAACTGAATAGTATTAGGCAATAAAATGGAATAAAGTACTGATACCTGTTATAATATGGGTGAACCCCGAAAACAATGCTAAGTAAAGGAAGCCATTCACAAAAGGTCACATAGTATATAATTCCATTTATATGAAATGTTCAGGATCGACAACCCTTAGAGAAGGATAGTATATTCGTATTTGTCAGGGGCTGGAGGAAAGGGATAAATGGGCAGTGACTACAAATGGACTCAGGTTTTCTTTTTGGAGTGATAAAAAGATTCTGAAATTAATGGTGATAGATGTGGGATTATCTAAAAACCACTGAATTATATGCTTTGAAGGGTGGATTTTTTTTGTCATCTGAATTACATCTCAAGAAAGCTGTTTTTTAAAAATTATAGATGCTGGGGCACCTGGGTTGCTCAGTCTGTTAAGCATCAACTCTTGATTTCTGCTCAGGTCATGATCTCAGTGTCATGAGATCAAGCCATGTCAGGCTCTTCACTCATTGGGGAGTTTGCTCAGGATTCTCTCTCCCTCTCCTTCTGCCCCTCCCACTGCTCACTTGTGTTCTCTCTCTCTCTCTCAAATAAATAAATCTTTAAAAAGTATAAATGCATACACTGCAATATTTTAGAAATATCCTCCAAAAAAGATAACAAACAAGGAATAATTAAAAAAAAAAACAGAAAAACAAAAAACAAGTCATCTACAATTCTATCACCGTAGTGCAAACCATTTCTATCTATGCATATAGGTATGTAGATAAATGAATGGGTGGTGTGATACATGGACTCAGTTCCATTGCCTGTAGTCATATTCAACATTGACACCTTCGCCTTGGCTTAATGGTAGTGGGAATATATTTTCCCATTTGAATTTGGTCTTTGCCATATGTCTTGCTCTAACCAACAGGATTAAAGTGCCTGTGACATGTGCTAAGGCTTCAAATGTGCTTGCATGGCTGGGTTTGCTTCTCTCTGACTCCTGCCATCACCACAAGAAGAATATGCTCCAGAGAGGTCACTGGTCCAAAAGATGCCTGGTGCAGATTTAAACCCAACTGGTGCCATGGAGTCAATTCCTGCTGAGTCCAGGCAACCCACAAGTGCCTGGGTGAGACATGAAAGATTCTTGTTGAACGGGGAGGGGGGTGGGAGGATGGTTAAAGAAGGCACGTTCTGCATGGAGCACTGGGTGTTATGCACAAACAAGGAATCATGGAACACTACATCTAAAACTAATGATGTAATGTATGGTGATTAACATAACAATAAAAAATTAAAAAAAAAAGAATATAGCCAGGAGGACCTGTCACTGAAAGCTGGGCAAAAGAGCAATCCAAAAAAGTAGACAGAAAAGAAGCAGCAGCCGGAGGGAACCCTGGGAGAGTGTGGGGTCCCAGAAGAAAAGGAGGAACATCTCACAAAAGAAAGAGAAGTCGGGTAGGGAAGACATATATATGGTTTGGAATTACCAGTTAGATTACTTCACTGTACTGAAAGCCATTCTAGAGCCCAGGAGGAGAATATGTAACCTGCCTGGGTGTTGAGTGAATGAAGTTAAGGATGAGAATCTGAAGTTAGGAAGAAAGCAAAGAAAGGACACGGATTACTTGTATGCAGAGGGGAGGTGGGTCAGAAAGTTTGGGTTTTGTTGTTTAACAAATGACTGTAACTATTTTAAAACCACAGAACAAGAGAATGTTTATGAAATAACAGGAAAAAATACATATTTTTAATCGGTTCTCAAAAAAAAAAGAAAAAAGAAAGATTCTTGTTGTAAGTCACAGTGATTTTGAGGGTGTTTGGTATGCAACATTATTTGGCAATAGTTGACTAATAATAGATATATATTATTTCATTTAAATGAGGTCATACATGCTATGTTTTAGTAAAACTATCATACATACCTTCACTTGAAACCATGGATGAAAAAACGGAAATAGAAAAAAAAATATACTTTAGAAAATGTTCCATCAACACAAAATGTTTCTTTTTTTTAAGGTTTTATTTATTTGAGAGAGAGAGCACAAGCCAGGGGGAGGGGCAGAGGGAGAAGCAGACTTCCCACTGAGCAGGGATCCTGAAGCAGGACTCAATCCCAGGACCCTGGGATCATGACCTGAGCAGAAGGCAGACGCTTAACCGACTGAACCACCCAGGCGCCCCAACACAAAATATTTCTAAACAGTTTAAAGTTGTGAAAAAAAATGTGGTTGAAAACATTAAAAGCTCGAGACCATTTGCTAAGCATTGCTTTTATTTCAATCATTATCTGCTAATATACTGTTAAGAAAGAAGAAGAAATAAGCTGACAGTTTATCCCACCTCTTCAACAATCGTGCTCATTTGTGTTAATTATATTATTTGCTTTATGTTTTAATAAACATTTAATTAATATAAAAACATTTAACAATGATGTATTATATTTATATTTTAATAAACTTTTTATATCATGAAGTACTTTGGGAAATTTTCATCTGTTTTTTAGATTATTATTCTTTCCAAACTTTGTTCCTTCTTTCTTTCTCTTTCCCCCTGCCTTCTTCTCTTACCTCCCTCCCTCCCTTCTCTTCTCCTTTCCTTCCTTCCCTCCTTTCTCTATTTTTTAAACATAAGATTATTTGCATAATTTCCATGCCTTTAACGTTTTTCTGATCATTTACATAATGTATAGCTTGTGTCCAGGCTACTATTTACTCTGATGTAGCAAGAGTAAATTCTTGATTCCGTTTTTACTTTTCTAAACCTTCTTTGCCAAACGGAACCACAGTTTGAGGATTAAATATTACATAATATTTATTTTTGTTTCTTTTGGAGGAAGGAGGTTGCAAGCACTCGGAATGTGCAACCTTTGAAGAAAGAATTCTGCTCAGCTCTCTCTCAAAGTGTCTTTTGCTGAGATTCACTCTGGCGCCAGTCTATATCCATTCTTCTTGGAGTGGGACAAGGGGACAGATAAAATAAGTTTCAGATCTTATTCATCACTCAGTGTGAAGACCTTGAGGCTACACTTTCATCCAAGGGCATCAGTCTCTACTTTTCAATTTCCATGTTTCATCTAAATCTCCCCAGAAATGATTTTCCCTTGCCCTTCTACTCACAGCAGAGAAAAGAGAACACGACCTCTTCTGACTGCTACTCTTCAAAGTTAGATGTATTCCTGATGATGCTCAGATGCAGATTTCAGAAAGAGGCATTAGAATGGGAATTACCCTAAGCCTCACCATAAAGCTGCTCTTTTATTCTTAAACTCTCATCCTCTGAAGTTTATAGCATTAAGTATGTCTCTCACTGGGTGTTGTTAGCAAATGAATTTTTTGTTGGACTTTTGTCTGCAGTCCGACTCTCTTTCACTGTTATTATCCTGACATTAGATAGTATTTCAATATGGCAAATTTGTTACGATTCCAGCAATAATTTAATTTTTCCTTAAATCTTTGCTCTTTGTTACTGAAATAAGCTATTTCCATTTTTCTACTTATTAACTAAATATTGTATGACCCCATGAAAGCTTTTCTATTTTGTATTTAAATCTTGTTACAGGTTTAGGGCACCTGGGTGGCTCAGATGGTTAAGCGTCTGCCTTCGGCTCAGGTCATGATCCCGGGGTCCTGGGATCGAGTCCCACATCGGGCTCCCGGCTCAGCGGGGAGCCTGCTTCTCCCTCTGACCCTCTCCCCTCTCATGCTGTTTCTCTCTCGCTCGCTCTCTAAAAAATAAATAAAATCTTTAAAAAAAACATCTTGTTACAGATTTAATTTAAAAAAGGTATTAACACTACTCAGTACTAGGTGGGTTGTGGATAGTCTGCCCATTTGTAGAGAAAACTGAGATTTCACTCTATTCTCTATTGTTGTGAGATAAGGTCTTCCACAAAACTCAGGGGGAAAAGTATAATTTTCTAAGCTGAATTTAGAACAGTTTTGTAGGAGTACTTCTTAATCTCCCATTTAGGAAAAAAAAATCAAATTATCATAAATTTTGTAATGATCGTAACTCCATTTAATAAGTAAATATTTTATTTTTATTCTTTTAAAGATTTTATTTATTTATTTGACAGAGAGAGACACAGTGAGAGAGGGAACACAAACAGGGGGAGTGGGAGAGGGAGAAGCAGGTTTCCTGCGGAGCAAGGAGCTCGATGCGGGGCTTGATCCCAGGACCCTGGGGGATCATGACTTGAGCCGAAGGCAGACGCTTAATGACTGAGCCACCCAGGCGCCCCAATAAGTAAATGTTTTAGTAAGAAGTACAAAATTTAGTTCTTTTAAAAGAGTTTAGGATTAAGCCCTTAAGTGACACCTCCGATATAAGTCAAATATATGACAGCTCACTAAATACTATCTGAGCTTCCTGTTAACCAAAAGAGATCTTACCCAAAATAATTATCAGTGTTAATACAGTTATTTGAGTAAGTTTCTGCTGTACTTAATGATATACGACAGGCTCCAATGACATCCCCAGATAGAAAGAGATATATAAAATATCTTTTGTACAAAATAACTTAGTTTCTTACAGAACTAAAATGTCTGTATATTTAATAATAATAATAATAAGCAATAGATAAATTTTGAGAAGAAATACCCTCCAAAATCTGTGAAATAAGACATCTTCCTATTCTTCCATATTTAACTCGAACAAGGAAGAACATTAATATCTCCTAATCCAGATGCTAATTTTTTAAAGATAGTACCTATTGGTAGTGATTATCTTCCCAATTTCCAGGCTGGCACTCTTCATTTCAGATAAGCATTCATAGATCAACAGCTACAGGTCACATATATCAGGAAGGAAGTCTATTACAAGGAGAGTAAGAATTACATGAGTAATTCATTGGCTGGAGTTTGATTTGCTTTGTTTTCAGTCCTAAAGCTGTGATCTGAGAACTTGATTTGCTAGCATTGGAACAGAAGTATCAGGGCAGATGCTGAACGTGCATCTTCCAGCTTAGTGTGTCAGTACACTGTTGCCCGGGGGCTACTGTACTTTCCCGGTGTGAGAAGAACCTGACCTTAAGCAAAAAGTAGATAATGAAAAGGCTTAAGTTGACCAATTCTATGTGGACTAGCCTTGGAAGTCTTCTGGAAAACACAATAATGTAATCAATGAATTTTGATCACCATCCTACATTTTGATAGCAGAGTGTGAATGATGTGCTCAGTGAAAATCTTACCGTGTTACAGAAGGCTTATCTAATTTGACAATACATTGTATCATCGTTGTGGACTAACAGCATACAAATTGTTAGGAAGACATAAGTCTTGTAGTCTTGACTGGCACAGTAATAAACCATAGTGATTTGTTTTTAAACTATGTTTTATCCAAAGATACTTAAATACTTTGCAATGATTACTTTTGTGGAAAGTTTTCATCTTAATTCTCGCAGCCGGAGATGGAGTCAGGAAGCGAGAATGTGACAGGATTGAGTAATCGCTCAGCATCACACACGGGCATGTAAAAACATTTGAAGAAAATCCTGAGGTACATATTTGGTTTCCATTCATGGGAAAGGCAAACTATTCTGCATGCACATGCATCTGCTTTTAAAATTAGCCTATGAATAAACAAAGCCTTCATTCTTTCTATATAGCAAGCTCCATTTTTCTTCTGGGACTGTATCAAAGGTGTTACCCAGTATCTATTCAAAAAACCTAAACCATAGGTGCCCAGCAAAATCTTGGAATCAAAGCAGGTCATGAAACCTTCTACCCTCGATCCCCAGACTATTGCTACTTCCATCAGGTCTGATGATGGGTACATAAAATCACTGATATGCCAACTCGTCACCCCACAGTTACGCTGATCAACTTTTAGTCCGAAGATACTTAAATACTTTAACAAGGAATGGCTTGAACCTTTTAGCCCAGCCCTCAAGCTTCATAGGCAGCCATCAGTCCCACACTCATCCCAGAGAAATAAATTCATCGGTAACCTCAATAACCAGCCTAACTCACATCTAGTAATTTCTCAATGAATTTTAAATACATACATGTAGAAGTCAATATCCAAATTACTTTTCTAAGATCTCTGAAGTCTTCATTTGGTCAATGAGATGATTTGTAGCTATTGAAGCATGTGTAAACTATGCTTAGGTTACCAGGACAGTGCCCTGATATTACAGATGCAAATTCTTTCTTTCTTTTTTTTTTTTTTTTTAAGATTTTTATTTATTTATTTGACAGAGAGAGAGATAGCGAGAGCAGGAACACAAGCAGGGGGAGTGGGAGAGGGAGAAGCAGACTTCCCGCCGAGCAGGGAGCCCGATGTGGGACTCGATCCCAGGACCCTGGGACCATGACCTGAGCCGAAGGCAGACGCTTAACGACTGAGCCACCCAGGCACCCTATAGATGCAAATTCTTGATAGGTCTCAGAAACCCCCAAGAAAAAAGCCACTAAATTTCCTTTCTGTTTGCTTAACAAGTTGACTATAAAACTGGTCCCTGGAATTAATAATTATATGTAATTGCTCCAGTTTATGAATGTAAAAAATATTTAGATTAAAAAAATGGCCTTTGAGGTCATCAATTCTTCAGTGCATTGACGGGTTTTACAGCGTAACCTGTGTGTTACATATAAACCTCAACCTCTTTTCTTCATCTCTTAAATCAGTGAGTAGTTTAAACCAGAGGATCTTTGAGATTTCTCCCAGCACTTACATTCAAAGCTTTGTCTGAAAACATTCACAGACAGGGAAGACACGACTCATTGGCTCAGGATTCTGTTGAGCAGTTCAAACAGCAAATCTGCCTCCCTAGAACTCCCATGCATCAGTCCAGGTTCTGACTTGTGAAACAACTAAAATGATATCCTTCAAATATTGGAAAACAACTTACAGATTTCCCTTATGTGTTACCTTCTGCAAGTAAAGCTAACCAGTGCACTTACGAAACTTCATATGACATGGCGTGATCATTGTGTTCACGACTTGTCTTCAAATGACATCGCAAATCACAAAGAGAACTGAGACTAGAAGCGCCTTTCATCTGGATGTGGTGTTCCTATGAAAGCAGCCTGTGTGTGCATTAGCCGGTCTAGCACTTTGCAATAAAGTGGAGTTCCTGGACTGCTAGGATCAGCATCACCCGGAGCTTGTTACAGATGCAGAATTTGTGGGCCCACAACACACCTACTAACTTAGAACTCGTATTTCAGCAAGCCTAACAATGATTTATATCCACCTTAAAGTCTGAGGAGCACTGACATGGTAGAGTTATATACGTGTTGGTGCACGTTGAGCTCATTGTCAGCTGCGAACCACAAGCTATTTTACAAGTCAGGACTCTGAAACCCTGGGCTGATGCAGCTGACTTCTGAAAAAGAAGGGTGTCTTGTACTGTATCGCTGCCGGTGAATCTATTGATGGTACCAGCTACCCTCTATCTTGAAACCCTTCCTTTTCTTGTTTCCCAGGATGTCCTTATTCTTGTCCATGATCTGAGCATTGCACCTCAGCATCTCCTGTGCTGATTTTTGTCTACTCACGCTTCATTCTTTATATGCTTTTCCTGACTCAACCCCCGCATTTCCATGACTTCAGTTGCCATCCATATGCTGGTCATTCTACACTCCATACCTCCAGCCTTGCTTTCCTGAGTTCCAATTCAGTTCAGGTGAACCATCCACCGGAATGTTCTACAGGTACCACTTGAATGGAATTCACCTTAACTACTCTCTCTTCTCACATTGTCTTCTATTCTTTTGTTTCTGCTAGTTAATGTTATCTACCAAGAGAGGAACTTGCAAAGCATCCTAAACCCTTCCCTCTCCAACCACACTGTTCACCTAGCAACCACCTAGCGCTGGCAAGTTCATTGTTGAATTGACCCCCCTGTACCTACTGTCATTGCTTCAGCTCAGACCACTATCATCTTTCAAGCTTTATCATCAATTTCTTAATAGATTTTTTTTCCTCTTGCCCATTGTTGCTCTGTCTGCACTACCTTTACCTCTTTTCCAGTGCCCGCTCCTGCCAAACACACAAAAAACTTTTTATTTCTCTAAAAATGCATCTGAGGGCGCCTGGGTGGCTCAGTTGGTTGAGCGACTGCCTTCGGCTCAGGTCATGATCCTGGAGTCCCTGGATCGAGTCCCGCATCGGGCTCCCTGCTCGGCGGGGAGTCTGCTTCTTCCTCTCCCACTCCCCCTGCTTGTGTTCCCTCTCTCGCTGTGTCTTTCTCTGTCAAATAAATAAATAAAATCTTTAAAAAAAATAAAAATAAAAATAAAAATGCATCTGAAACATAGATCCCTCCTTCCTCAAAAATCTCCTATGTCACATCAGGCAATAAAGTTAATACAGCTTTACGATGATTCCGGTCCTGACACTCCACGAAACCTATTCTTTCCGTTGCTTCTTTTGCCATGCATTGCCTCAGCTCGGTACCTTCATAAATGCCATTTATTCTGACTTAAATGCCTTTCTCCTTTTCTTTTATTGCAAAAACCTATTCATCCTTCTAGACCTCATTGAAATGTCACTTCCCCTGAAATGCCTTCACAGATTTGTGGTGCTTCTATTAAGTGTGTGCTTTATAGATGGCTTTATACAACAGTTCCATTGCGTTGTTTTGCAGGGGCTTTCAAGTTAACCCAGTTCTGGCACCAGCTACATGATCTTTGGCCATTTATTAATTGTTTTGATTTCCCACTTTGCTCAGATGTACCTCAGAGATCAGAGTACCAGTACTGAAAATTAGATTAGGTAAGTAAAGTGTTAAGCAAGGTGGTTGGTACACGATAGGTGTTAAGAATCATTTGTGCCTTATAAATACAATCATTTTATTTGACTTAATCTCCCCTTAGCAGATTTTGGACAACTGCAAGGAGGCACTAGTCTTGCTTGATGTATAAGCTTTGTAGCTAGCTCTGAGCCTACCATAGAATAGGCACTTAGTACATGTTTGTCAAATTAAGATCCTCTTCAAAATATTACATTTTGCCTCAGTGCCCATTTCATAATCTCCATAAGGAAAAAATTCCCAAACCCCTTAGATGACATAGTCATCTATAAGCATCATCTAGCAACATTTTTTAAAGACTTATTTATTTCTTTGAGAAAGAGAGAGAGATAGAGAGAGCATGGGGCTGGGATGGATGGAGGAAGAGGGAGAGAGAATCTCAAGCAGACTCCCCACTGGTCATGGAGCCTGACGCGGGGCTCCATCTCACAACCTTGAGATCATGACTGGAGCCAAAATCAAAAGTTGGATGCTTAACTGACTGAGCCACCCAGGTGCCCCTCCAGTCACATTTTTTAATCTTCCTTTCTTTACCCAAATATTCTCCCTTTTCTTGCTAGTTTAAACAGAGTATATCCTTGAATTTCCATGCTCATCTTATCAATGTCATTTTTGTCAGTCATAAAATCGTGTTTCTCAATTCATTACTATTTCAATCTTCATTTTATTTATTGACCATGCTCTATATTTATGTACAGATATTTTAGTCAAGAAGATATTCTTGGGGTTCCTCAGTGGCTCAGGTGGTTAAGCGTCTGCCTTAGGCTCAGGTCATGGTCCTGGGGTCCTGGGATCAAGCCCCGCATCGGGCTCCCTGCTCGGCGGGAAGCCTTCTTCTCCCTCTCCCACTCCCCCTGCTTGTATTCCCTTTCTTGCTGTCTCTCTCTCTGTCGAATAAATAAATAAATAAATCTTTAAGAAAAATAAAATTCTACTACAGAAATCTGTTTACGTATTTTAGTACTTAGAGTAAGAGCTCTTAGACCTAGGTCCAGCAAGGAACTTGAAATTACTGTGAATTTGGGACGCCTGGGTGGCTCAGTCATTAAGCATCTGCCTTTGGCTCGGGTCATGGTCCCAAGGTCCTGGGATCGAGCCCTGCATCAGGCTCCCTGCTCAGCGGGAAGCCTGCTTCTCCCTCCCCGACTCCCCCTGCTTGTGTCCCTCTCTCGCTGTGTCTCTCTCTGTCAAATAAATAAATAAATAAATCTTAAAAAAAAAAAAAGAAATTACTGTGAATTTCATGACGTTGTACGTAGACATCTTGTAAACCCATGTATTGTCACGTTTCAAACCCTGTCAAAAGAATTGATGCAAAAAAGCTTAAGAATCACTGTCATCACAGAGAGAGCTAGAGGACAAACAACATAGTAACAATTCTTTAAACTAAGAATTTCTGAAGAATAGAGGTGGGAATTAGCCTGAATTTGTGGTTAAAGTATACAGTAGACTTACTTGTTGCAAGAGGCCAGAAAGCAGGAAGTGGGATTTTGTACTTTGAGATCATCTTTTACCAGCACTACAGTTGTTAACTTGTATTTTAGTTCCAGTGAAAGCAGTCCCTACAAATCAGAGCCCGTGGGAATCCGGCTAGCAGCTTAACCACATGTAAAATGTAAAGTTCAAGGGATGCTTCAGTGTAAGGTGAGTTTGACTTACGGAACCACAGGAAGAGTCTCTTGGATTAAGTTGCCAGATGTATGTCAGTGATAATTATTGAGAAAGAAAACAGACCCCTCTTTGGCGATATCCTGGGAGAGATGACAGACAGTGCAACAGAAGCTTAAGCTTAACCTCTGGTCAATTTTGGACTCACCTCCAACATTGGGACCACCTAATTTTCACATGTTAGGACACAGAGGCCCTCTCCTCCCCAGCTGCCCCAAGCTCTAGGAAAGTAACCCTCACCATGTGCTTAGAGGAAAACCCTGTGGCTCAGTCAACATAGTCCAGGTTTAGAATAGAATCAAGCAGGAAAAGAATTCTTGCCTGGAACATGGCCTCATAGGTTTCTGACTTGTTAGTGAATCGTGTCCCCGATACGATGTCTTTAACTTAGAATTTAGTTTCATATTTGTTTCAAAAAATATACACACATCCTTCAAGCCACTCAAACACAAAATGTACATGTGATATTTCATTTTTCAACATATGAAGCATATGTGACAATGGCAAGAATAAGCTGTTGATAAAGCCTACCACGGAAATTTCAGAAGAGTGTTGATTAGATTTCTATTAATAAAATATTTTCCCTAATGTTAACTCTTGGCATCACTCTTTCCCATTTTCTCTTATAAATTTGGTTTCATAATGTTAATCCTTTCCCCCCACCCCTTTGCTGTTAATTGACAAACACCTTCCCCATGTTGTTAAAGTTTTATAATTTAATGGAATGCTTTTGTAATATTCTGGTGTGTGGATATACCGTTATTTGTATGTTCTCCTTCTGTAAAAATTTTATCTCTAACTTTTTGTTATTAGGTGCATACCTTTAAATCTACTGATAAATTGATTCCAATGATAAATATGATGGTGGTTGTCTAATATTCTAAATCCATTATGAATAAATTACAATGGAATATATAGGTGTTATTTACTGGTAGTAATGATATAAATAATGGAGGTTGTTTTTGGAGGGGAAGGTATCTCTTGTTTCATTGAGTGTTTTCTCAGTCCCAGCTATATTTTTCATGGACAGAAACCTTTTTTCAATAGCTTAAATCATGCACAATATCAAGAGAGTACCAAGGAGGCAATAAAATAAAGTTGTTTGATGCCTTTAATGGTCCTTATTGCACCAATATTCAATTTACATTGGAAGTTAATTTTTAAAAATACATTTCTAATAAGTGCATGATCCACATGTTTCTTGTATGCAGAATGTTAGTTCAGTTGAATGATTTCTTTTTTTTCTTTCAGAAATTGCTTCACTTTAAGTATGGAGCCCATTACTCTTCAGGTTTATTTATTTATTTATTTATTTACTTACTTAATTTATTTGTTTTTAAAGATTTTATTTATTTATTTGACAGAGAGAGACACAGCAAGAGAGGGAACATAAGCAGGGGGAGAGGGAGAAGCAGGCTTCCCGCCAAGCAGGGAGCCTGATGCAGCAGGGAGCCTGATGCAGGGCTTGATCCCAGGACCCTGGGATCGTGACCTGAGCCGAAGGCAGATGCCCAACGACTGAGCTACCCAGGCGCCCCCAGGTTTATTTTTTTGTCTGTTTAGCTTGATAATTTTCATTATCATTTTAATAAAATTAGGTTAATTAAATTATCTGACAATATAGATCATCTCTGCCATGTAGTTGTAATTGGATACTTGTCATCAGTACAGGAGCAAAACTATGTGTATTTTCCCTGAAGTTTATTGGTGATTTTTTTTTCCTCCTTATATGTCATGTAAGGAATTGATTCTGTATTTGTGCAGCTTTTGTAACAATGGATAGACTTAATCTAGGCAGTAATGCTAAAGACCCGCAATGTAAACTTAAAAGGGCTATCACAGCTTAACAGAGAACTGTAAAACCTCAAAGAGAATGAGAAAAATGATTGTTTAAACCACAATGAGAAACAGGTGCTGGCTGCGAAAAATTCCCTTAAAAAGTCTTGGCCATTTGGCATTCACGGGTTTTTGTTTTTTTAGTGCCGAGGTAATCTCGGTATTTTGTACAAGCAGCAGTGAGGAATAAAAACTGCTTTACGACCTTGTGGATTTACTAACATTCCATTTATAGAACTGAGCCCATGTGCGCGTGCGCACAAAGACACACACACACACACACACACACACACACACACACACAGCATGCATATCCAAGTGCACCAGATCAAAATGTGCATCATGTGAAGTTTCGAAAGAGGGGATTCCATATAGAATATTGTTTTCCAAAAGTGTTGAATAGGTTTCGGAACTATGTCTGACACTTCATGGGTACTCGATATTTGTTGTTGACTCATTGAATAAATCATTGAATTGAATAAATAAATGAAAATGCTGACATAAAACAAGACTATAACAAGAGTTTAAAATTTTATATGCCCAAAAAGTAAATAAATTCAATGCTTTAAAATATTCACATTTTAAAAAAAGAAGGAGGAAACTTCTGGAGCTGGGGGATGTGTTTATTACCTTAATTGTGGTGATGGTTACAGAGTATATGCATATATTTGAACCCATCAAATTACCATGTACATTACATATGTGTGGTTTTTTGTGTATCAATTATACTTCAAAAAAGCTGTTAAGATAAAATTTTAAATACTCAAAGTAAGTACGTTCAATGCTCTAAGAAATTCATGTTTAATGTTTCTTTGACAAAACCCTCTAGAATCTGTGTTTTATATTAAGTAACTCAGTTTTGCCTTGGATAGAACACACAGATTAGATCAAGTGTTTAAGATATGCTTTCCATAGCAGATTTATTTATCCGCCATTTTTCATGCTGTTGTGTCCCACTATACATAATTTCCTTCCCTGTGATGTGTCTAGATCTTAGCGTCAATAAAACTTGCAGCACGTTCTGATTCTAAGACCTAAAAGAGCAATTTAAACGTTTTGAACTGATTAGCTACTTTTATTTCTGTTTCCCAGTGCTATCGTATAAGGAGGGATACTTTCTAATTAGGAAAAATTGATGTTTTTTTTTTTTTCCATTATAGCAGTTCATTATTGTACATTACCATAGAGAGTTAAATTAGTAATATTGTATTTCTAAGAGAATTTCCTTTTCTCCTTTGTACCTAAATGAGAAGTGGGATTGCTTCATCTCCCCTGACAAAAATTTGGAAACCAGAAAAAGCCTCTGTTAAATAGTTTTCAACTCTGAAATCTGCATTTCATATATTAAGCTACCCTCATAAAGCACTTTCATGAACAAATTGAGTTCTCTGTCTCACTCACTTCTATCCGATGGCTAATGATTTCCGCAAAACTGATTTCTAGCATCTGCCTATACTTTACTACTATCTCATGGCTGTATTTCAGAGAATATGTTTCTTGTAGTAATTTCTGCACCCCAAGAAGATATTTCTTTTTTTAAGACTTATATTTACTTATTTTAGAGAGGAGAGAGAGAGCAAGGGGGAGGGGCAGAGGGAGAGAGAGAGAATCTCCAGCAGGCTCCTCCTCCCTGCTGAGCTCTGAGTGCCACTGAGACCCTGAGATCATGACCTGAGCCAGAACAAAGAGTTGGAGACTCAACTGACTGAGCCACCCAGGCGCCCTCCAAGAAGGTATTTCTGGTAACAGTACTTGGAGCCATTGTGAAAGGCAATAAAGCAGAATGGTTTGTAAGTAGGATTCTAGGGTCAAAGAGAACACAGTTCAAATCCCAGCAACACTAGTTATCACTCATGTTACCTTGGGGAGGTCACTGAACCTCTCTGAGAGTCCTCAACTAAAACAAGGAAAGAGAAGGCAACAATACCTACCTTTTCAGTTGTTTAAGGATTAAATGAGAAAATCCACAAGGGCCACTCAGTTTCGTGCTTAGAATGTTGTATGCACACAGTAAACATGAGCTATTTATGTTTTTATTATTAACTGGATTCAAATTTCTATATCTATTTTTGCTACCTGACTTTGTAATGATCCTTAAAATTCTGGTTTCTTGTGACTGCTTACTTAACGGCTTGCTCTCCTCACCATGAACTGCGAGCATTATTGAGCTCTTGGGTCCTGGTGTATATAATGCTGATGCCTCTTCTCTTCACCTTCTTAGAAGGGATTTCTTCTGATCACAAATGGTGAGCTACCAGCACATGCTATCTGCAATCTCTATCTGCAACTCTCCGTGGTTGATAGGATGGTGTAAGTTCGACGTAACTGAGTCATCATTTTAGGATTTTTTTAGAGGATTTTCTCTAATCTTGATGTATAATCAATTGTGTTCCAAGTAACCAAAGAGCCCTGTGGTCATGTCAGAGGAAGACAAGCCACGGGGGTGATCTGAAGGGAGAAATGAGGCCTGCTGGCTTATGAGATATAGGAATAAGCCTATTGAGAGGGGAGAAGACCATACAGGGAAGATGAGCCTTTAAGAGATCTAGGGAATAGTTTGAAGACCACTGAATGGGTAGAGGAAGTCTGTCTGTGGGCTCACAGAGGGGGAGAGGGAGGTGTGAGAGGCTACAAAACACAGAGATTAGTAATACTACCAGGCACACTAGGCCTGGCTTCCCTGGGAATCTTTATATTCTCAGAACTCATTTGAAAAATCACTGCTTTAAACATTATATCTTACTACTTTTCTGATATTAAAACAAAGAAGGTTCCTGGAACAGAGAAGTTCTTTAACTAGGATACATAAAAGAAAATGTCAAAAAGGCTTATTTCCAAAAAATAAGAAGGAATCAAACAGAAAAAAGCAGTATAAATATTTCTAGGTGATAATTATGTGTTTTAACCTACCTGATCATTCACTCTTCTATGATGCAACAGTATGTGATTTACAGGACCCCATTTTCCCTTTAACACATTCCATGGCAGTCAGTTGTTTTCAGGATGTATCCTTTATTAGATTAAAAGTTTCTTGAAAGGAATTACTAGGTCTTATTCCCAGGGTGAAGTCCCCAGTGCCTGAAACATAATAGTTAGTAAATACTGAAACAAAACAAACCCTGAAATCATACTTTGAGGTTTAGGTGGTTTTTTTTTTTTTCTCTTTTTTCCCAATAATTATATATATTTCTCAGTGCTCATCAAGCTAAGTGTATTCTTAACCCCCTTTATCTATTTCACTCATCCCCCCCAACCTCCCCTCTGGCAACCACCAGTTCTTTCTTTAACAGTCTGGGTTTTTTTGTTTGTTTTGCCTTCCTAATATCTAAAGTATTCTGAATTCAAAAAATATTGGGCTCAGAGTATTTCCAAAATGAGATTGTAGACTCGTGCCATTATAAGCTGCTAAGGTGCTACTATTTGAGCCCCATTATACCCTCAAGGTTCATCCATGTTGTTGCAAATGGCAAGATTTCATTCTTTTTACGGCTGAGTAATATTCCATTGTGTATATATACCACATCTTCTTTATCCATTCATCTGTCAATAGACATAGGTTGACTATTATAAATAATTCTGCAATAAACATAGGGGTGCACATATCTTTTCAAATTAGTGTTTTCATTTTCTTTGAGTAAATACCCAGTGGTGGAATTGCTGAATTTTATGGTATTTCTATTTTTAGTTTTTTGTGAAAACTCCATACTGTTTTCCATGATGGCTACACCAATTTGCATTCCTCCAGTGTACAAGAGTTCCTTTTCCTCCACATCTTCACCAACACTTTTGTTTTTGATTCTAGCCATTTTGGTAGGTCTCAGGTGATATCTCATTGTGGTTTTGATTTGCATTTCCCTGATGATGAGTGTTGTAGAGCATCTTTTTACATGTCTCTTGGCCATCTGTATATCTTCCTTGGGAAAATATCTATTCAAGTCCTCTGCCCATTTTAATTGGATTATTGGGGGGTTTTGGTGTTGAGTTGCATTAAGTTCTTTATATATTTTGTTACTAACCCTTTATTGGATATGTCATTTGCAAATATTTTTTCCCATTAAGTAGGTTTCCTTTTTCTTTTGTTGATAGTTTCCTTTGCTGTGCAAAAGCTTTTTATTTTGATGTAGTCCCAATAGTTTAATTTTGCCTTTGTACCCCTTGCCAGAGGAGACATATCTAGAAACATGTTTCTGTGGCTGACGTCAAAGAAATTACTACTTAATGTTTTTGTCTAGGAGTTTTAGGGTTTCAGGTCTCACATTCAGGTCTTTAATCCATTTTGAGTTCATTTTTGTGTATGGTATAAGAAACTAGCCCAGTTTTATTCTTTTCCATATAGCTCTCCAGTTTTCCCACACCATTTATTGAAGAGACTGTCTTTTCCGCATCATATATTCTCAAATCCTTTGCCATAGATTAGTTGACCATAAATCACATGGGTTTATTTCTGGACTCTCTATTCTGTTCCGTTGATCTATGTGTCTGTTTTTGTGCCAGTACCATACTGTTTTGATGACTACAGCTTTGTAATATCACTTGAAATCCAAGATTCTGATACCTCCAGTATTGTTTTTCCTCTTCAAGTCTGGGGCTCAAATAGTAGCACCTTAGCAGCTTATAATGGCACAAGTCTACAATCTCTTTTTGGAAATACTCTGAGCCCAATATTTTTTGAATTCAGAATATTTTAGATACTAGGAAAGCAAAATAGTAGAACATATTCTGATATTGCATAATATCCTCATTGGCACCTGGGGCAGCACCCCAGAATCAAGCACATTAAGATTTCAGGAGCAAAATGTATGATTAAGTATAAATGCACACATACATACATTCATACATACTACACATAATATGTCAGTTCAGGTTATGTGTGCCTACCCATTAAGCTAAGTTCAAGTCAGGTTTTATGGTCAAGTGAATTTAAAACTCCTTCTGGGTTTCAGACATCTTTGGATTTAGGAATTGGAGATAATGGTTTATAGACTTAGATTAGCTTCTTTGCATCGCTCTTTCTTGTTTTCCAAATTTTTTTTTTTTCACAATTAGTATATCTCAGTTATAGTAGATCCAGTGCTTCCTTTTGAATGTAAATAACTTAAAACATTCTCTTTATACTCCTGAAATAAAGCACAGAGCTAATACAATATATCTAAAGGAATAGGTTTTAAAGAAATTAATATAAAGTCCTAATATACAAAACAGAAAGAAAAGAAATGCGTAATAATTAATATATGTAACAACACGTAAATATGTAGAACCTAACTCACTAAGAATATAATGAAGTTGTCCAATATTTGCATGTGTGGTTAGAATCACTATGATTGTGTCAGCTGCAGAGCGTGATTTATCAACTCTGCCCATATCTAGAGTAGTGTTCCCAAGGGCATGACTTAAATGTTAAACAACCCTTGGAAAATTGTATATATATAATTTATATATTTATATATAAATTTATATTATGTTACTATATATTATATATAAATTTATAAATATGTATCATATATATATATACGCTATATGTATATAGCTATATATATGATATAGATTTATAAATTTGGTGATTACAGTTTTCCTGAAAAATATGGTATTTCATAAATCAGTTAAAAAGAACTTGGCAAGGGGCGCCTGGGTGGCTCAGTCGTTGGGCGTCTGCCTTCGGCTCGGGTCGTGGTCCCGGGGTCCTGGGATCGAGCCCCGCATCGGGCTCCCCGCTCGGCGGGAGGCCTGCTTCTCCCTCTCCCACTCCCCCTGCTTGTGTTCCCTCTCTCGCTGTCTCTCTCTCTGTCAAATAAATAAATAAAATCTTTACAAAAAAAAAAAAAAAGAACTTGGCAATTGTACGTAAAATGTAAAATGTTCTAAGGCCAGATAATTATAAGCCGGCTTTCCCTCTAAAATGAGGGGCAGGATATTGGAAGTTTTGTGGCACGTGAGCAGGGTTGCACCCTGCAGGACCGCTCTATCCTTCACACCACCAGACAGCCCTCACCCCTGGCTCTTTGCACTAATGTCAGCAGCCCTCCACTAATCATGTTGACAACAAAAGCTGCTCCCACACATTTGCCAAATGCCCTCCGCCTCCCATGAGAACCACTGACCCATCTCATCCTCGAGACCACCCAGTCAACTGATCTTATTCTCGCTTTGTAGATAAAGCCATTGAGGAACAGAGAAGCTGATCAGACGGTTATTACTGACTTTCAAAGCAGAACTCTACCTGAGAGACATACTCACTTCTAGCTCAGCTATCTCTCCCTGTACTGGCCAATACTTAGGAGTCTATAATCTTACTTGTTCCTTCTCATTTTCACATGCTTGTGAGCTAACTCTGTTGCCTGGTGCTTTCTCTCCTCTTCCTGCAAGGACTTAAGTTCTCATGTTTTTTAGGTGCAGGAGGAGTTGGTTCCTGACTGTTGGTTACAAGGAGAGAGAGAATTATTTGTATTTTTGAGGTGTCATTCTATTCTTGTAGCTCTGCTGCATTCTGTTTGAAAATAAATGACCTAGCAATTACCTTGCCACCTAAAAATGAAACGAAACGAAACAAAACAAAACAAAACAAAACAAAACAAAACAAAAAGCCAGGTCTAGCAACAGGAGACTGAGTGGTTGTATTAATTATCTATTCCAGTATGACAGATCACCCCTAACACTCAAAATGAACATTTTTTATTTCAATAAGTTTCTGGGGGTCAGGACTCAGCTGGGTAGTTCTGGCTCAGGGTGTCCTCATAAGATTTCAGTCAGGATATATGCTAGGGTTGCATCAACTCCAGTGAGCAGGCCTGGAGGATTCACTTCCAAGTTCATTCCTGTGGTTGTTGGCAAAAGCTCAGGTCCTCACCACATGGGCCTCTCTTGATTATGACATGATAGCTGGCTTCCTCAGAACAAATAATCTGAAGAGAGAGAAAGAACAAGAGAGAGATGGAATACCAGAAGTCATTTTTGCCTCTCATGCCCTCGTCTTCAAGTCACAAACCCTCACTTCTGCCTTATTGTATCTGTTAGAACAGACTCACCAATTCCAGCCCATACTCAGGTGAAAGGAATTAAAATGTATTTCTTAAAAGAAGGATTAGTGGCGATTGTGGACATATTTTTTTTTAAACCAACAGAGTGCTCATTCCAGTTTTGAGAATCTCGTCTGGTATTTTGTTTCAGTAGGGAAACCGTTCCACTCTCGATGCCCCCCCGCCCCAGAATCTCTCAGTCCTTTTCCCTCGTTTTGTGCGCCCATCTTCCAGCTTCCATTTCCCTGCTAAAGGCAAGCACTTGCCATATTTAGAGGTTTACACTTGGCCACTGAAATGCCTCACCCATATGGAAAGGCAGAAGAGCAGGTGAAGTCTCTCCATGTCCCAAGAACGAACACACACACACACACACACATACACACACACACACACAATCTGTAGCCAGTGGCCGACTGGGAAAAAGGTGACAAAGCCCAGCTGCTTTACTGTGAGGCAGAGAATAACCTCTAAGATGTATTTTCCTTTCCACCACACCCCCTGAGATCAGGTTAAATCTGGCACTTCATCTACAATAGCACTTGGCTTGGCTCTTTCCTCTTCCCCATTCTGCTTCCCTCTCTCGTGGACTACTTTCTCCTGAGAGATTGTCTTTCATAAATTACTTGCAAGGATTCAGGGTTTGCTTCTAATTCACAAACAGAGCCTATAATATTTTCTTTGCCTAGAGCTTTGCAAAATTTTTAAACTCTCTATTTGTGTTAGGGATGGTATTTTATTCAAAGCTATATTATTAGCAAAAAAAAAAAAATGGGAAAGAAACAGATTCAAGCTAGCTCAAGTGAAGAGTTATTTAGTTATATGATTTCACAGATATTTGTTGGAAGGATATTTAATATCAGCCTGGAATCACAGGGACTCAACATGGAAAAGAGACTTTCCATGTCTCAGGGGACATATGACATATGACCTCTCCCGTCACTGCCTTTCTTGGTGGAGCTATTCCACTGTTCTCTTTTCTCAAATGACTTTTCAGCTTATTTTTCTGAAATGTGCTGTGATGTAGCTGTTCTGTGCCTCTCTTCATTTTCATGAACTCTGTTCCATTACCCATCATCAGTTCCTATTTCTTGCTTTCAAATTAAGCAAAATTAAAAAAAAAAAAAATCCTGACTGAGGCTAGATACCTCTTCCTTAGCCCAAGCTGAGTGTGCTGGATCCATGGCCGGCCCCCCCTCAGCAGTCAATTGCTCGTGCATTGTCATTTCTGCAGAGGAGAGGTGGACAGGACTGACCTCTTAGAAGATCAGTTCGAGTGAGATCTCCTTGGGTGGGGAAAGAATGAAACTGTGGCCAGTAATGTTAGTAATAGGTCTGATAGAAATTGAGAAAATAGTTTTCAAAATCCAAATTATTTCTGTATTTTATTTTAGAAGTCATCACATGTATACACCAGTTAAGCCTTAAGTGAAGTTCTCTAAATCTAGGGGCTGGAGGTAGTAGTCATGCAAGATGCCCAAAGTCAACTTACACACTCATCATACTATAAGAACACCCTTGAGTTAAAGCCACATAAGTCAAAGCATGTTTTCCTGATCCAAGATGAAAAGGATCTCTAATGTAAAATAGTCTCTTTGGTGCTTTTTCCTTTAAAACACACTAATGCATATGTTTGGCCCCGTGAAAATGGAAAGCAACATGTTTGTTTAAAATACTTCATAATTCCTTTTACCCCCATTTTAAGATGGCACTCCAAGGAGTAAGTGCAGCATTCCTTCTGGTACAAAAGCCATGAACAAGACTCACTATATAAATATTTTGCTCTATGGCACCAACATTAACGTATCACGGCTATAAAAACAACACTCAATCATAGTGCCGGAGTTTGGGTGCTGTCTTGAATGCGGTAGCTGAGGTTTAAATGATTATAAACACAAAAGGATTCCCTTGCATATTGTCTGGAAAGGTAGAGCTTCAATGGATTTGGCTTCTTCATTCTCCTTACTGGGGAGAAAAAAGAGAAGCAAGTAAATGAAACACTTCCATGTGCACATCCAACGTGTTCCACATGCGTTTGGAAAAGCCAGGCCTACATCTACTCTGAGATCTCGTGGAGGCCGGGTGTCAGTCGCGGTTCTTCCTTGCAAACAACAGAATCCTTTCTGACTAGTGTAAAAAAAAAAAGACAAAAAGAATGGAAGGAACGAATATTAGGCTGTTCACTAACCCTCTGCAAGGGTTCATGTTCTATTCTCTGCTTGCTCTCCTTGCCATCTTTTCTCTCTGCGGTTAGTCTGTAGAGGGTGTTACCAATTAACAAGAAAAGTGTATTTGAGTTATTAACTATGATACTTCTTTTAATTGAATTTGAGATATTAGAGCAACTGTTGAATGCAAAATCCAAGGGAAAACTATTCAAAGTATCCTCTCTGCAAACATGAAGCTCTATTTTACTCATTTTTTGCCACATTATTTTTCATATAGTATCCAGATACCTGCTGTCTTAAACATTAAGAATTTAAGAACTGTCTTAAACAGTTAAAAATTAACTGGATTAATTTAAAACAAATATTTCCAACATACTGTAATTCTTGTTACATTTTCTTTTTTCATGAACATTTTAATGTTTCTTTTGTCTTATAAAATGAAACATAAAAATAAAAATGTGGAAAAATAAAAATAGGATTTTATCTACTTCAATCATAAGTCATCGTCAATTTTCAATTTCTTTCTTTAATCCTTTTTTCCTTCTTTCCTTCCTTCTTTCCTTCCTTCTTTCCTTCCTTCCTTCTTTCCACAGCCAATTAGTTCTGATTTAGCTTATCTTGTCTACCTTTGCATGTAAAAACACTTTTTATTTTGAAATAATTATACATTCGCAGGAAGTAGCAAAAATAGTAGAGACAAGTCCCTTATACACTTCACCCAGTTTCTCTCAATGGTTGATCTTATATCATTGTAGTTTGATATGAAACCAGAAAATTGGCATTGGCACAATGTGTGCAAGTGGTTGGATGTGATTTTATCACATGTGGAGATTTATATAACACTATTGCAGTCAAGATAGAGAACTATTCCATCACCTAATATCTCCCTCATGCTACCCTTTTACAGTAACCCTAGTACCTCCTCTCCATCATCTCTCTCACCCCTGGCAACAACAATCTGTTCTCCATCTTTGTAATTTTGACATTTGGAAGTTTATAGTATCTCAGAGTGGATTTCTTTGTATAGCTTTTTTTAGTGGTTGCTGTAGGGTTTTTTTGGCTCAACTTATCAGCAACTATTGGTATCAACATTTTACCAGTTCAAGTTAAAGGTAGAAACTTACCTGTCTTTATATCACTTTACTTCCCCCTTTTATAATAAATTTTCTTAAGTATTCCATCTACATACATTGAGAACCACATTAGATAGTGTGATAATTTTTGTTCCAGCCATGAAATATAATTTAGAAAATTCAAGAGAAGAGAAACTTCTGGTAGGTACCCATATTTTCACTTTTTCCATTGTTCTTTTTTCCTGCTGTTCCAAGATTCTTTCTTCCATCATTTTATTTCTGGTTAGAGAATTTCCTTAAGGCATTCTTTTCAGGTAGGTGTGTTGGTAATGGTTTTAGTTTTAGTCCTTAGCTTTCCTTTAACTGAGGAAGGAGCCTTCCTTCAGTGCTTAAGGATATTTTCACTGAATATAGAATTCTGCATGAATAGCTCTTTTCTTTCAGCTCTTGAAAAATACTGGGCCACTTTTCTTCTGGTTTCCATGCACTCACATGAGAAATCTGCTATCATTCAATTGTTTCTGCCCTATATGTAATGTGCCATTTCTCTCTGACCACTTTTAAGATTTTTTTCTTTGTTTTTTTTTAAAGATTTATTTATTTATTTGAGAGAGTGAGAATGAGAGAGAGTACATGAGAGGGGGGAGGGTCAGAGGGAGAAGCAGGCTCCTCGCTGAGCAGGGAGCCCAATGCGGGACTCGATCCCGGGACTCCAGGATCATGACCTGAGCCGAAGGCAGTTGCTTAACCAACTGAGCCACCCAGGCACCCTTTTTCTTTGTTTTTAAGTTTTCAGCATTTTGACTATGATGTTTCTTGACATGGATTTCTTTAAATTTATCTTGCTTAGTGTTTGCTCAGTTTCTTGAATCTGTAGGTTTACGTCTTTTGCCAAATTTGGAAAATTTTCAGCCATTTTTAATTTGAGTAACTTATAGCTCCATCCTCTTTCTCTTCTGCTTCTGGGACTCAGATGACATAAAAGATAGTTGCTTTGTTATATTCTCCCATGTCCCTGTTTGTTTGTTTATTTTCTCAATCCATTTGATTTCTTAGTTGCTCAGATTGGGTAATTTCTATTGTTTTATTGAGGGTTTTTTATTTGAGGTTTTTTATTTTTCAATTCTAAAATTTCAATCTGGTTCTTCCTTATAACTTTTATTTCTTTGTTAAAATATGCTATTTTAAAAAATCATTTTAAGTATGTTCATAATTGCTTGTGGACGTGTTTTTTAATGAAGGCTCCTGGAAATCCTTTTCTGTGCTATCTGGATATTAGTGTCTATTGATTGTTTTTTCTCATTCAGTTGAGATCTTCTTGGTTCTTGGTAAGATGAGTGGTTTTTTAGTTAAATATGGACCATTTTGGCATAATGGCATGAGACTCTGGATCTTATTTAAATCATATATTTTTGCAGACCTCTCTTGATACCTCTTTGGCAAAGGAAGCGAGCACTGCTTCATTACTGTTGGGTGGGATTGGAAGTCTAGCTTCACTACCTGGCCACCATTGACAAGGGAAGCAGGGGTTCCTTGCTACTCCTTGGTGGAGGTAGACTTCAGGCTTCCTAAAAGGCCTCCATTTATAACACTCTGGCAAGGAGAGAGAGTGCCTCATTATTGCCCTTCATATGGTCTCTTTAACACTGTGGGGGATGGTTCTATTACTTCTGAATTGTGGTGTAAGGCCCGACTTTCCACTAAGCCTCCTGTCCATTACCCTAGCAAGGATGAAGAAACGTGTGCTTTCTTCATTACTACTGCGTGGAGTGGAAGTCCGGGCGTAGACTTCTTATTTTTCTTTGGTTACAATCAACTGTGCTTATTTAGTACCCTAATTCTGTCTAAATTAGCCTTACAAATGGAGCATGCAAAATGTAGTCTTTCAAAAACTAAGCCAAGAATAAGTTGGCACTGATATGATGAGTGTGATGTTAACACTTGGACAACCAGGGTCATGAGAATTATAGAAGAAACAAACGGAAAGACTTGTAACAGTATTAACCTGTGTTTGGAGAAACTGACTTCATGATTCATTTTCAGACCATTGTTTCTAGTATTCATCTAAGCTTTTATGGAACAGATTTATACATTTGCATTTTATTTTTCCTACCAGAGTAGAGTTGTCTTTGAGGTAAGTTAGATTTTTAATTTTCTAGCAAACAGAATCTGTTTCCTTTTATTAATGTTACAGTAAGCTGTTTAACAGAGACTAAGCTCCCAGAAGATCTTCTGATAAAATGCACACATGGAAAAAGAAAGAAATATATCATATTTGGTGAGGGTAATAAAAGTGGGAGAAAATCCAGTAATTTGTTATTTTTAAGAATTTATTTATTTATTTGAGAGAGAGAGCACGAGGGAGAACAGATAGCACAAGCAGGGAGTGGGGGAGAAGGGCAGAGGGAGAGGGAGAAGTAGACTCCCCGCTGAGCAGAGAGCCCAACGGAAGGCTCAATCCCAGGACCCCGAGATCATGACCTGAGCTGAAGGCAGATGCTTAACTGACTGAGCCACCCAGGTGTCCTCCAATAATTTGTTTTTCAAAACATATTTTAATAAGAAATTTATTTTACTTGTTACAGGATTCCATTAAAATATAGTTGCCAATTCTTTAGTGAATTAGTATGAAATCCTAACTAAATATTACCGACCACTTATTTAATTAATGTATAGTGATGTCCTATATGGACAAAGTGTTATGTTATATACAGTATGGGGTAGGGACAGAGACATACAGAAAATGACCCACATTTCCTACACTGCTCTCAAAAAAAAAAAAAATGCTAAATCTGGTTCAAGGGGCAAGATATACATTCTTGAAAATATGATAAAAGAAAAATTTTAAAATGTCAAATGAATTGTAGTAGCCAAATGCTAGAACATCTACTGGATAAAATAGAAAATTCAGAGGAAACTGAATTGATTGGGAGGTCAGGGTAGCAGCGTAAATGGAAAACAACAGAAACAGTGTGAGCAACATTGAAGAAGTGGTAAAGCATAAGGCACTATGGATCCAAACACTGGGCCATGAAGAATGAAGAGTACTATTGGACAGATAATGGAAATCAAGAAGGAAGGAGTGCTTTAAACAGAGATGTTCTGTAGAGCGAGGGAAGGGAGGGAAAAGTGACTTGCTGTCAGACTTCATACTTTGAAAGCTTTGGAAATTTGCTGGAGGAGTTTCTACATTATCTTGAGGCCACAAGAAAGCCTGACAGGCTCTGATAAAAAACAAATTTTTATGATCCATGTGTTATTTTAGGAGGTTACATTCTGCAGGAGTGTTATTCTATCTACTGGGAAAGTGGAAGATGCACCAATTAAAGATTAAGATGGCAGAATCAGTTTTGAACCCAACAAGCCTAGTGATCCCAGTAGAAATAAAAGGGAAATGTGATTATGAAGGAACTCACAAAGATCTTGGTTCCTGACTGTATGCAGGCGGGAAAGGTAAAAAGGAGTAGAGGGATGGAAGGGCCAGAGATCAGGAAGAATCAAGAAGGACTCTAAGCATCATTTGTTGTTATTGTGGGACACCAATTTGTAAATTGTTTAAAATGTTTGAAGAAAAAATGGAGGTCACATTTTTAGAATACTTATCCAACATATTGTCAGAGGAAAGACGTAGAGAAATAAGGTGATCATAAGAGACAGTAAAGGTCAGTAAATCTGTTTGTTGGTCAAGTGAAGGGGGTCAAATAAAGCAGAGAATAGGAAGTTATTTAATGGGGATAATTGAACACAAGGGATAGACACTGTGGAATGAGGAGAAAATCGAGTGATATAGGAGCAACATACTCCCTGGATGGATAGGATGGGGAGCAGAGGTGGCCACTGGAAAGGAAACATGTAAACTTTCCCTCCAAGGTAGGAAAGAACAAAGAGAAGATGGGTGTGGAGACGTGTTTTGAGAAGCAGTTTGTGTAATGGTCAGTGTCACAGATTTGGGACTTGAGTTCACTCTCCTTCTGACTAGTTCTATAATGTTAGGAAACTACTTCTCTTTCTGAATTTCAGAGCTTCCCCAGATTGGAGATCCTGGTGCTACCTCTCTGGTAGGGATCTTGTAAGGAATAAGTAAGATAAGTTGTATAAAACATTAGCACAATACCTGGCACATTGCAATCTAATAAATGATAATATTGCTGTTATTTCAGATGGTGCATTTTGAGGTGGAGCTGGGCTCTTGAAACTCTTTGCTTGAAATAGTATATAGATAATTTGGCTATTTCAGCCAACTTGTTTTCCTTCGCCCTCGGGGCTCTACTCAGAAAGTTAATCCACCCAGAGAACATTTGCATTTTAATAAGGGTCTTCAGCCTAGGGGAAGAGGATGGAAGGGAAAAGGAGCTTTTCTGCTTCTCAAGTAACAGCACATAAATGAGCATATTTTTATGCCTGTCTTTGTGTAAGCTGATCCTGCTCTGAACCACGTTTGTAATAGGATTTTTGAAAAATTTTCTGGTTAGTTTCACCGAGTTAAAGACATATTTAATAATATGTTTAGCTTTAAATCATTTATAAATTCCCTTAAAGTCACATAGCGCTTGTCGGGTTGGATTTCATTACAGCATAGGATTAAACTCCTGTAATACTGGGCCACTGAACAAAGCACCTGTCACTTCTTCTGTCATCCCTGGTTTGCATTTCTGGAAGAGCGCGCTCTCAGAAGCCTGCACCTGGGGATGCACCTACGCTAAGGTGGTATAATTCTCCAGAAGATTATATCTTTTAAAGGGGGAAGATAAATCAGAGAATGATTTGTGCATTTGATTGGTGTTCTCTTGGTTTTGAATTATAAATATATAAATCGACACCAAAGATTATTTATGAGAAATAAATATTTACCAAAATTGGTAAATATGTTTGGAGCCTAAGCTTTTTTTTACAATATCCATTCATTGGCATAAGCATATATTTTATTTTATAATCATATAGGTATTTGTGTTAAGATGGCAAATACTGGAGAACATTCATGTTATACTTGGGGACTTCAAAATGTGTTTCTGATCTGTAAAATAAAGGTTTTGGATTGGATTTAGAAAACAAATTAACTTAAGTGGAAGTTGTGCTCTCCTCAGACCGGAGTGACTTAAAAGAGTTTATTTATGTCAGTACTGAGGGCATGGACGCTGAAGACAATTACTCAGAAATCTCAAGGAAAACAGTAAATATTCTGCTCTATATTGAATCAGAATTAAAAAATCTGAATTATATACATTTGTGGTTAATTTCTTTTGTGGGAGTTAAAGTTAGGAAATGGAAAATTCTATGAATTATGATATTGCATAAAAACATATTAATTTACTTCTCTGCTTCGTAGGGCAGTGTTGTGCAATTAAGGCAAGTGAAAACACAGAGAATTTGGCACAGTCACTACCAAGAACCAGGTAATGATGGTGTACTTGATGAATGAGCTCACACCTGGTTCATATCCATAGAGAGACTCACCAGTCATGACTGCTTCTGTGATCCTGCAAATGCAACAGCTTTCATATGAAACATGGGGCACATCTTAGTCCTCAGTGATAACAGATCAATTACCATCAGAGACAAGATTGGCATTTTGATGGCAATATTTCATATTCTGCTTCTCCCCGAAGTACAGAAATCCAAGTGTAGATTTAAAAAAAAAAAAAGAAAAAAAAACTGATTTGGCACCTTCCTCTTTTTTTCCTGCAATCCAATTTTTAAAGAATTCATTAATATCAAAGTTTTGTTTCCAAAAATAAAAAATCAAGCTAGATTATTCTTTTCTAAAAGAAATGTTAGCTATAACAAGATATTTCTGTATGCATTTTTCATTTTGGCTCTTATAAACTAAATTCTCTTTCCAATCAGCGGTTTCTTAAACTTGCCAAACCTATGGCTCTTTATTGATTACATAAGTTAAAATAAATAAGTCCGATTTTCTCGTTAAACTACTTCCTTTTTTGTGACTGGTTTTGAGACCAACACGAACTTTTCCAGCCGGGGTAATATTACCAGCCAATTTCTTCATTTACTAGATATTTTGGACTGGAAGAATCTTGTAGATCCGGTTCCCTGAAGTGCAGACTAAGGGATATAGATGAGCATGTAGACAGTTCATTAGGGAAACGGTTTTTGGGTTCAACCCCTATGTGGGAAGGAAAAGAAGCGTGACTGGGCTAAGGGAGATGGTGGGCTGTAGGGCAGTCTTAACTAAGGCCTCATCTCACTCTGGAAGTTAGGATGGCCCTTTAGAGTGATAGAGTAGGCAGTTAGCTAGATATGAGCAGGGAACAGGTGCTTTCCCCTGATAAAAGGGTGAAGGCCAAGTTCCAAACAGCCGGAACAGATCCCAGGGGATACCACATGTTCCCTATGACCACTGCCCAACAGTAACCTATAACTACATTATGATAGATTTACACTGTGATCTTTCCCCCCAACCCCCAGTAGAGAATGGCTGCCATGACATTTCCCACAGGGGTCATATAGAGCCAAGCCCCCTCCCCCTAATTCCTGAGATGATTGGCTGCAACCTTAGTCAGAAACTGCCCTAGCTATGACCATAACCTATCCAAACATAAAAAGAAAAGACAACTCTGACCCCGGATTCAGCTGCCACTTCTGGGCCTGCCCACTCTCCCATCTCGAGAGTGTACTTTCGCTTAAACTGCTATTAAACCTTTGCTTGCTTAAGAGTTTGGCTCTGGATTCTTTCTTGGCTGAACTCAAGAACCAAGGCTGGGGAACAGGACATGACGTTGAGAGGAGTAGTCCTAAACTGGGACACTGTAGGTACTAGGCTGATAGTCTCTTGCACTGAAAAGACATTGGATGTAGTTTGCCCCCAGAAAGTAGGCATGGCCTACCTCATCATGGGGCAATTTCTGGAGAGGGCTGACAGCTATGGGCCAGAACCTGGCTTTACTCGTAGAACTGAAGGGATAGCCCTTCACACCTGGGGGAGAGGGGGCTGCATAGGGTATCCTGGTATCCACTGTACAGAACTAGTGCCATTAAAAAATGTGTAGCCTAGAGGATTCCAGACTGTCATCATCTTAGAAAAATGAATTTAGTAAAGTTTGTGTTAAAAAAGTATAAATTGTTAAAAAACTGATAATCACTTAAATTATAATAATTGTTGAGATGATCATAAATTCTACCTCTCACACAAATTTATTGTATTAGTTGTATTCTCTACCCACCTTCCTCTAGCCTTCTTTTTTCAAAACAGTTTTTGGAAGCAAAGTTATAGAGAGAAGCAACATGGACTTTGGAGTTAGATTTGACAGTGTACACACTTAGGTTTAACTACTTACTAGATGTTCAGTCTTGGACAATAACATCTTGGAAGCTCTGTTTTCTTATTTTTACAAATGAGTACAATCATGGGATGAAAATTAAGTGAGATGACATTTTTAATAGAGTCCACCTTAATGCTTTTGACTTAGAAATAGCTTATAAAAAGAAAGAAAGAAAGGAAGGAAGAAAGAAAGAAAAAGAAAGGAAGGAAGGAAGGAAGAAAGAAAGAAAGAAATAAAGAAAGAAAGAAAGAAAGAAAGAAAAAGAAAGGAAGGAAGGAAGGAAGAAAGAAAGAAAGAAAGAAAAAGAAAAAGAAGAAAGAAAGAAAGAAAGAAAGAAAGAAAGAAAGAAAGAAAGAAAGAAAAAGGTAGCTAAGAGTTTGGTTCTTTCCCCAACTCTTACAAATCTAAACCCAATGCATTAAAAATTAATATCAATATTAGGAATTTTGTATTCTGTTGTTAACTTAGAAATCATTATTCTGTTTCTGGTAACGACATTCTTCTTCTTTGGTGAAGTTAGTGTAAACAAAAAGAAACCGCAGTCTATAGGAAGGGAGTTTAATTAATGGTGCCAAGTGTGCTGGAGACTTTCACCACATTGAAGAATTAACTTTCAAAATAGTTGGTTAGAGAACAACATTCACAGCAAAAAAAAATATGGCTGGCTCTTTTATCGATCTTTTTTATGGTCATTAACTTTTTACCTCTTCCAATTAATATGTAAATTTTCAAAGACTTCACAAAACTAAAGTGAATTTATTTCAAAATTATTTACCAAACTTAAAGTTCTCTCAGAAGAAAGATTGTTGACATTCAATTTTTAATTAGTCACACCATCCGCAAGAAGGGGTGAGATAGCTAGAAATAGTGTCACCTGAAGGAAGAATGATGGCAGTGGTGGCTTGTCTTTAGCTAGTAGATCTCCACATTTTCTTTTTCTCTTTTTTAGTTCTGAATTTAATTCCCTCTTGCTGTTCGGCAGCTTGGCAATATGATCTATCTTCCCGTTCCTCATTTGCAAAAATGTACCTTTCTTCTCTCCCTCATTCCTTCAAATTCTTTTTTGTTCAGTATGTTTTGAGATTGAATCTAACCAAACCATTGAGTTGGAAAGTGAAGAACCTATAACCAATTTAATGGGTTAATCCTTTGTAGAGAGGATATGTGCACGCTAACTCAGCATCCCTTAGAGGGAATTTGTGGGAGAATAAATCAGACCAGTGATGGAGGTTCATGAAAAGTCTTGTAGGAAGTGCTAAGGAGTTTAAGACTTTTTTCTGGTGATGGAGCCAGTAAAAAATTTTTGAGCGGAGAAATGGAATGATTAAATTATATTAAGGATAATTAAAGATATAATCACAATAGGCTTGTTTTGTTCAAAGTTCTGATATCTAAAAATTAATAAGATACAAAGATTTTCTGATCCTCAATATTGTTAGTGGACTCCCTACTCTATAAATGACCCTGATATGATCACATTGAGTTCTCCTTAATATTAGGATACACCCTTGGAAGCTAAAAGTATTTTATTTAGTTTAATACATATCGAAGATGGACTAGTCTTACTAAAATACCAACAATTTACTCTCCACTGAAGATGACAATGCTACTTCACTGAAAAAAACTTCAATGTCTTCTCATGCATTTCAGTTTCTCTTTATTTTTAACTAGTTCGACATTTTCAATATATTGCTGACCATTTCTGTATATGGTGCTGCTCATTCTCCTCTCTCAATATGATGCAAGGCAGCTCATTTCTCTGACCCCTAGCTTCACCACTTACTAACTTCTGCTGCTGCATTTCACTTCCAATCAATCAGAGAGCCCTTGATTGTCTACTTCAAAATGAATCTCAAATATTTGCCCTCCCCCCCCAATATTCGTTGTTATTACATTGGTTCAGACCCTTATCATTTTAATTCTGAACTGTTGAAATAGTCCCTTGACCCTGACTCTGTCTCTAATTTCTCATCTCTCCAATGGTCTCAGCATGCTGCTATCATAATTATCTCTCTGAAGTACAGCGTTGGTAATGTCACTTCCCTGGAGGACCTTCTGTGGTCTCACAGGAATCAAGTCTAAACTTTTTAGCATTTAAAGTCAGTCACAGTCTACCCATATTCTTTCTTCAGCAAGGGCTACCAAAAGAAACTCTGATGCATTTGGAGTGAATTTGCCGATGAAAATAAAAATTAAAAAAAAAAATTGAATGGAGGATGAAAGGATAAACTGCCCCATGGTAACGTTTTTTGACCCTTGGGCAGAAAGAAGGGATTGGTTATCTGAGTGGGGTACAAACTGGTGCTGGACAAAGGGGTCTGTTAAGATACACCAAGTTTAAGATTTAGGGAACAGTCACTCTGACATCTGAAAAATTCAGTCAAACAGAAAAGCAGGTGCTTGAAATGGTCGATGGCAAATCTATGACAGGGACATCCTTTGGGAGGTAACAGTGATGGTCAAGTGAAATAGAAAAGAAAGACTGGGGTGACTTTCCAGTGGCCAGACTCGTAGGAAAAAATAATTCTTTTGGAGACACACCTATGAATTCCCTGTCCACCAAAAAAGGGAGTGAATATTTTTTACAAATTGAAAAGAACTGAATTAGTGGGTATGCTGCAAACTAGAATTTCAGCTTATCATGGTCTGAGAGAAATATCCTTCAACATTCTGGCCTTGTCTCCCAATCACATGCTCTCCCCTCCTATAGACACACAACCTTTCCTGAGTCACGCTGGCTCACTCCTTGTTGACTTTGTATAAATCTAGACTCCTGAGTGATCGGTTTCCTCGTTGTGAAATTCCTATTCTTTCCCTGCGGATCAAAATTCCAAAGATCTGTATTGATGAATCAGTTTAAGCCACTCTGTTCTTTTTGGTAGACAGCAGTAGCCATGGGAAACTTTGAGGTGAGAGAGGGTCTAATACTCTCCCCACCTTCCACGTTCGACTTAATGAACACAAATCTCAGACCAAATGCTGTCTCTCTCTCTCTATCACACACACACACACACACAATCAGCTGTTATAAAACAGTATATATATATCATATTTTCCCAGTTCAGTGCTCCATGAATTCCTGGATAGAAGAAATCCTTGGAAATCATATAACTCTGATAAATCTTTGCTCTACCACTTAGCTCTTGAATGACCTCAGACAAGTCACTTAGCTCTTCTGATCCTCTCTTTCTTCATCTATAAATTAGGGTAATGATCCAGGCATGTGGATCTTCTATAAACAAAATATCCACTAGTGTGCTGGAGTTGTCAGGGAGCTGGAGTGGAGTGCTAGTGTGGTGGAGTCAAGTGGTAAATTTTCAGGAATTTTATAAGACAGTTGTTAACAAAGCCATATAAAAAAAATCAAATTATATAAACTTGCAGTTAAATAAGTTATATAGAAAACTAAGGCATGCAATGTTTAAAAATTATGACGTCCTAATTGTTTTACTACATCTTACTATTTTCCTATGTTCTTATGCTACTTATGTCTACAGTATAATGTGCCACTGCTTATCTCCTCTCAGTTTTGTTTTCACTGACATCGTGTAGCTTGGGAGCTGGAAATCACACATGGTGGGAGTATCATACCATGGAAATCAGCAAGCACTGAAAATCAGAGTTGGATTTATCATTTTGTTGATTGTCTCTAGACTTAAAAAGTCAGGAGAAAAACGTCAATAATGTGGATTAAACTCGAAGGTATGTCATGCTTGTGGTTTTTACGTAGCAAATAGCACAAAAAACGAAGAAATGTGTCTTTAGTTTTCACAAACTATTATCAATTCTGTAAAGTTTTTCATATCATTGACAAACTATTGAAGTTCCAACATAGGATATTTGCAATTGTGTTCATTCATTAATTGCAAACATAGGCTGTCTATAGACACAGAGGCTAGCAAAAATCAGTGAATGAATTCTGTGAGAGTCTGTCTGTACGGAAATTACAATAAAGAGTATAGTATATTTTAGGGCGCCTGGGTGGCTCAGTTGGTTAAGCGACTGCCTTCGGCTCGGGTCATGATCCTGGAGTCCCAGGATTGAGTCCCGCATTGGGCTCCCTGCTGTCAGCAGGGAGTCTGCTTCTCCCTCTGACCCTCCCCCGTCTCATGCTCTCTCTCTCTATCTCATTCTCTCTCTCAGATAAATAAATAAAATCTTAAAAAAAAAAAAGAGTATAGTATATTTTGTTATTCGTAAATTGTGTGCTACATATGTTTATATCATTACTTTTTATAATAAAATTAGGCATATATAGACCTATATACACATATATATTTTTTCAGATTGTTGTTAAGAAGTTACCAGCACTCTTTTGCATATATCCTTCTCTTGAGTTTCTGCTCAAATGTCACATTCTCCATGAAGTTTTTTTGGAACTTGCCTGAATCAGTATTAAATGTACCATCTGCTTTCTATAGAAACTTGGGACCTAATTAAAGTGCTTTTTATCCTAAAGAGTAATTAGTTGTGCGTATATCTGTTCACCTCTCTATATTTTAACCCCCTAGAAAATAAAAGAAAAAGCATTATATATCTTAATCTAGGTATGCAGTGTAGCATCTAGCATAAAACTATATAGTTAAGACTCTCAGGAAATATTTGTCAAAAATTAAGATTTTACCAGGTTTAATTTAGAAAGCATAAAATACAGTTTCCTTTTTCCAGTGGATTCTAGAATGTCTTTTCATTGTCTGCTAGGAGATTAACTGCCAATAGAGTGGATTTGAATTAAAAAAAATGAATTAATATTTTTCTTTCACCACATTAGTGACATGTACTACATTGGTAAATCTCTTAGAATTAATTAATTAATTAATTAATTTTAAGAAAACCTTCTTATTCACAAAATATTCTTACTAAATAAGAAAAATTTGGGCCAGGATAAAACTGCTAGGTGCTCAGCCAGCTTTTTCTTTCCTGTATTTTTCTTGGTCTGATGGGGAAACTGAGTACCAGAGCATTTAAATAACTGTAAAGCTAGTGAGTGACAGAGCTGGAATTTGAACTCTGGCAGTCTAGCTTCAGAGTTAAATTTGCCAAAGCAGTTTTCATATCCCAGAAAGAGACTATCTTTTGAAAAAATAATGACCTTTTTGTGTTCTAAGAAATTAAGAGCCTGAAAGAATCAGAGGATATAGTTTATCCATAAACCATAATTTTGGGAAGAATTCATGGTACTATAAGAGGCAGATTTCCCCCCATAAGGAGATAACATTTCACGGTCTGAGAGAGGAAAGGAATAAAAGAGGAAAGCTAACCACTGCAGGGTTAGATATTGGTGTGGTCTCAGAAAAGATGGTGCTGTACTGGTCAGCTCTGCCAGGTTAGTAAGGGAGAGGAGCAATATCCCCCAGATAGATTTGGGGGTGGGGTCCAAGAACAGAGAGGATCCAGGTCTTAATCCCAGGCTATAGCCTGGGGAGAAATCATCCTCCCCAGGAAGCCCATACCTGAGCTATTCCCAGCTGGGCAGAGAAATGGCAGCCAGGATGGTCTAAGGCAGAGGAGACCTAGGAGAGCTCCGTGAGACTCTGGGGTCCCTGGGATGATAGAAGAGCAATTCAACAGTTTCCCATAGCTAGAGGGGTGTGAAAGGATTGTAAGGGTCCTACTGGTCATGACGAAGCCATGCTGTTGGCAGACCTACCTCGTGTACAGGAACTGATGTTCAAACACCAGCCAGAAGGAATGATAGTCCACAGAAGCAATATGATATGGAGCACTCTCCAGATTTAAATTCAGAGCTAACTGATTTTTAACCAGGAGTTACGGAGTAATTTCTAATTTCACTGAGTTTACCTGAGGGATGATTAAATGAAGTTTTATGCATTAGAGAGAATAGGGATTTAGAGAAGGTATTAAATTGAATTACAGAAACTAAATTTAGAATTCTTGCTAACTAGAGTTAGAAACTATGAAATTCAAACTGGTTGTATACTCTCCTGAAAAGTGTATATGTCCATTTAAGAGACAATAACTGAAATATAATAGAGACTTAATGGATGTGTATTCATTTAATATATATGGGTATGTATCTGTGGATGTGTTTGTGTATAAGAAATGCATACACACACACATACACCCTTTGACAGACTGTGACTGATTTATAGATTATTTTTCCATCTGTCTGCTTATAGAACGCCATACTTCCCTGGGATGTATAGTTAACTTTTTGAAGATGTCACAGTAGTTAAGAGTGCAGGTCTGGAGGGGCTTCTGGGTGCCTCAGTCCTTTAAGCGTCTGCCTTCAACCCCCACCTCAGGCTCCCTGCTCAGTGGGGAGTCTCCTCTCCCTCTCCCTCGGCACCCCCGTCCCCACTCATGTGCGTGCTCTCGCTTTCTCAATTAAATAAACAAAATCTTTAAAAAAATAAAAAGGGTGCAGGTCTGGGGTCCAGACTCCTGGAGTTTAAGTCCTGACTGCTTCATACTATGCGTGGGACCTTGGATAAGTTATTTGACCTCTTGCAAATAGAGTTTCCTCACCTGTAAGTCTTTACAGGGTTGTTGGGAAATCAAATGTGTTAATATTCTTCACGTATAGAGAGGTGGCATGTGCCTTTTAAGTCCTCCGAAATGTTAGCCATGGTCATTCTGTGTGGCCTTCAGTCAGCATGACTGGATGTCATTATCAAACTTCTTTCCTTGTCTTCATGTTGGTGAACCAGGACGTGAGTCAGTGGTGGTGGCATGAACTCCATGCTCTTCAGGCGCCTCCGGAATCTGGAGTATCACTTGGAGAAGTTTGGACTCATCCCAGGAGCAGTTCTTCTCAGTGTGCTACAACCTACCACATCTAATTCCAACCCCTTCACTCTCTTATCTACCTTTGTATTTTTCAGTCTTTATGGGAAAAGAAAGTTGTCTTTGAAAACAGTAGAAGAGCAATTATCTCATGAATAATGGAGATCACCTTTTAAAAAGTTACTTTTAAAAAAGTGAATGTTGAAGGAAGTTATAGAATGCTTTTAGTTATAAAAACTCATGTTTCCTTTGCGTTCATTTAAACTGATACCATAAATGGGATTGTGTTTTCTGTCTTTCATCATATTCTTCAGTTTCCGTATCACAGATTGTTGCTTCTAAGGAATGATTTTGCTGCTAATGCTTTGAAGTCATGAATCCATTTTCTGATCTATTGGTTTTAGTTTTTTTTTTCTAAGAAACAGCTTTGCCCTTTTTAATTTAGATTCCTGCATGAATTTGTTGGCATTTAGTGAATATTTACTTTTACATTAAAAAACATGAGTTAGGGGCGCCTGGGTGGCTAAGTTGGTTGGGTGACTGCCTTTGGCTCAGGTCGTGATCCCAGGGTCCTGGGATCCAGTCCCACATGGGACCCCTTGCTCAGCGAGGAGCCTGCTTCTCCCTCCGCCTGCCGCTCCCCCTGCTTGTGCGTGCTTTCTCTCTCTCTGACAAATAAGTAAATAAAATCTTTAAAAAAAAACATGAGTTATCAGTACTTGGATGATTTTTTCTGCTTATCAACATGTCACTGCCTAAAGCCTCCAGTTCAGGAGTGACTTCAATAGAGAGGGCATCAAAAACATGCAATGAACTATGATTTTAAGAGAACGGGCTTACATGGTCTACTAATACTACCACCTTGAGGAGTAGCAGCAAGTAGCTCGTTTCTCTGCTTAGGTCCCATAGTTACTGAGTTATCAAAAGAATACTGATCAAAATTTGAATTTAAATTAAAGTCAAACTATGAAATAAAGAATACCAATCTGATAAGTCCCTTGAGGATGGCATACGGAGGTTGAGTTTCTGTTCTTTCAGTTGATGGAGGTTCAGAATAGTTTTGAAAGTAACTTACAGAATAATTCTAAATCTGAAGGGAAGAGTACATGAAATTAGTTTAGTGGTTTTTTTTATAATCTTGAGAAACTTTAAAAGCCAACTCAAAGACTATACACTCTGAAATATTCCAGAGAAATAAATTTTGAGGTAAACTGACATAAAATATGTTTTAAAAGAAAATTTCAGAATATAGGCTAATATTACACATTAATTTTTTCAAAGCCAAAAGAATTTCTTTGCCTTTTTTCCTTTGCAACTTTAAAGTTATTCACAGTGTTAAGGACAGAAGACTGAAACGTAGCTGAGGTTGTATATTTAATGGCATAGACTCTAATATTTTGTCCTTTAACATTTGTTTTATGTTTTTTGTCAGTGAACCATTAGGTGAAAAAAAAATGATTTCTAGGAAATAAGGCATTATTTTCCTTACTCTTTACTAAGAGTAAGTACTCCTTAGGCTGAAACTGAGTAAAATTCTGAAAATTTAAGAAAATGTGACATGGTTCCTTGGGAAGTCTGAGAAATCATTGAAAACATGATATTGTATAATTAAGTCATTTACCTTCTTGTCAAAATGTCCATTCTACGTGTTCAAAAAAGAAACCTTGAAATTGCGTATCTCACTGAGAATTATGAACCTTTTGCATAAGGCACATCTGACTTAAGACAGATCTTGGGGTCCAGCTTCTTCTTGTGTAAGAGGAAGTTTATTAGATTATTCACCTAGGTCTAATATTCTTAATTTTCATAAAACTCTAAGTGAAAAAGAAGCAAACATAATTCTAAAAGAAAATATTTATCAAAGACACTTCTAATGATTTTTCTACCTGCATTTCCATCTGAGTAATTATAGAATTAACATAAAGGAAGTCTGTAATAGCAGCTACTTAGCTTGTTGTTACCTGATTAATTTCAGGCCACTGCATTCCATGATGAAACTTCAGAGTTCTATGGCCTTTATTATACAATCCACCATCGTGCTGGTGGTGTGCACTTGAAATTTGGGAAAACACTAGGGACGAAAGTCTACCTGGAATAATCTACTAGTAGTTTCCGTGGTTTAAAAAAACAAAAAACAAAAAACAAAAAACAAAACAACCTAAATGACTTTATCAGTTTCTAATTTCCATGATGCCCTAATTGCCCTGTGTAAGAAAAATGCCACATTTTATTTCATCCACAATCTGTGGTACTTGATATCATTATTGTTTTTTGCATATGTATATTCATTTCAGGAATATCTCAGCTCTTGACATAAAGTCACATTTCTTTCCTTAATGCAGATTCTGTCAGGTTTTACTAACTCTCTAGTGCCTCTGCAAACCTGAAAAAAGTTCAGTGGGAGGAGATGATTCTCCATAAAATTCTGTAGCTGTTTCAGCAATGAAAAACATAATGCACTTCAAATAATTAAAATTGGAAGACAATGTATTTGTGAGTTCTCAGTTGTTCAGTCTCTTAGTTCCCAGCAATATATATATATTTTTTCTCCAAATGGTATTATTCTGCTTTAAACTAGAAATCTCAATGGAATTGGCTTTCTTGGATAAACTTTGTAACAATTAAATCTTCCGCAGAGTGACGTCAGCATCATTGAGAAGTTCAGTAACGTCTGTCCTTATCTAGACCAGGGCTGATGGTGGGATGTGCTGTCACAGAACTGGGCTCCTTTCCAGCAATGCTGATAATAGGATTCCTAAGTAATAAAGGCCAGGTGGCGGTGCAAGGTGTGTGTAATTATTACAATCAGTGGCAAATTTGGAGTGGCAGCCAAGAAAGCTCAACCTTCAGAGAGGTATAGAGGTGGTATTCCTATAGGCAAGAGTGAAGGGCAGTCAATAAGGGTACTTAATTTAATTTATACAACCAAGAAAAATCAAGGATGGATAAGCAGGAGATTGAAGATGGCTACCCCAATCAAAAGTCATGATTCCTTACTCAGTTTCTGTACCTGAGCCAGTTCTCAGAGCTGGAACCCATTAACTGAAGGAGAAGCCACATTCCTATGAGGAAGGATCCTGCAACAATGCAGCAAGTGTATTCAGTCGCAATTCCCTAATTTTGTTTCTAAAGTTCATTATAAACATGAACTCTTATAAGTGTGCATGGTGGGAGAGGGAATTACCCAGATCTTTAGAAGATTATTGGATGGTGAGTCCAATTGGTAGGGACCCAAAGTGCCAACATGATCCTCCTGTTAGCATGGGGATGTGTCACCACAGGTAATAAGTGGAATCCTTGCTGGGGTCCTGCCTGTAATTTGACCATTATGCCCAGAAACCTACCCTGTGGTCATTTCTCAGATGCATAATTGTAATACACATACTTGGTAGTTGACAGAACCCTCAAATGGGGGACGCCTGGGTGGCTCAGTTGGTTGAGCATCTGCCTTTGGTCATGATCCCGGAGTCCTGGGATCGAGTCCTGCGTCGGCCTCCTTGCTCCGCAGGGAGCCTGCTTCTCCCTCTGCCTGCCACCCACCCTGCTTATGCTCTCTCTCTCTCTCTCTGTCTATCTGACAAATAAATAAATAAATCTTAAAAAAAGAAGAACCCTCAAATGGTTCTTGATCTTTGGGGTATCAGCTATTGTACTGGGGAAGGCCAGCTAGAAGCCTCTGAAACTTTCTCTTTCCAAGATACCAAATCAATACTGCATCCTGGGAGTGAATGAAAGAGATTAGTGTCATGCTAACAGAATACAGGGTGGTCTCTATTATATTCCCATTAAATTTACCAATCTGGTCTTTACAGAAATATGATGGATCATTATGGATGACAGTGAAATTCCATAAAGTTAATCAATTAGTAGCCTTAATTGCAGCTGTTATGCTGGTATTTTTGCTAGTACAGATTAACAAAAATTCTGATATACACTATACTGTCATTGAGCTGATAAATGCCTTCCATCCCATCCATGCCAGGAAAGAGGATCAGAAATTGTTTGCATTTACTTAGCACAGACAGTATTATACATTTACTGTGTTGTCCCAGGTCTATGTTAAAATTTCCTACTATCTGCCATAATATAGTTAAAAAGGGGCCTGGACTGCTACTGTGTATCAGTGTATCACATCGATCTAATATAGTAAAGACATCATGCTAATAGGACCAGATGAGCATAAAGTGTGTGTGTTGTGTTGTTAAGACACATGCATTCCTAGGGTAGGAGACAAACCCTATGAAGATTCAGGAGCCTACCATATCTGGGGAATTCTAGGACATCCCTTCTGAAGTAAAGGGCAAATTCTAGCATATCTCACCTTGCACCACTAAGAAAGAAACACGATTCTTGGTATTTTTTTGTTTTGCTTTTAGATCTGGAGACAGCATATTATACATTTGGAAGTACTCTTTTAACTCATATACTGGTTATGTGAAAGGCTGCCAGCTTTGAGTGGGGCCCTAAGCAAGGAAGACGTCTGTAGCAGATCCAGGCAGCAGCAGAAAACTATGTATCATTCAGAAAGTAGCAACTAGAAGGTTATTGGTCCTTTGTAGGGACCTGACCATGGAATGTCAAGTTACCAGCCCACTGAGGTCAGAGAGGCCTTCTTTAGCAAGATTGTGCTGATCCACCAAGTCGTAAGCTCAGGCAAGCTGAGCAGTAATCCAGTATGAATGGAAGTGATTCCACAAGTTCCAGGCACAAACAGGACCAGATGGCACAAGTAAGTTATACAAGTGGGTGGTGCAAACCCTCTTACCATCTTACCTACCGCTTCTCACCCCTGGCTTTACGTGAGTGTGGAGCTGCTCCCTTACGACCATCTTATAGAGGAGGAAAAGCTTAGCTTGGTTCATTACTGAGTTTGCTTAGTGTATTGGTGACAGCCGGAGATGAACTGCTATGCTCTATCCCACTTTTTCAGGACAGCCCTGAAGAAAGTGAAATCCTTCCACTGGGCAGAGTTCTGGGTGGTGCGCTCAGTCATCTACTTTGTGTGAATAAACAAATGAAACAAAGTAAGAATATACAGGGGCTCATGGGTGTTGGTGCTGATCGAACATGGATGCAAAAAGAGAAAACTTGGAAGATCTGGCTAAGGAGGTCTTGGGAAGAGGCATGGGGATGGATCTGTAGGGATTGCTATGCAATAAGATGTTCTTGTTCTGGTACTTGTGCTGGTATCAGATGTAAACACCCACTGGAAACATGCACTTTTGAAAAGACATTAAACAAACAAGTAGACAGAATGACTTGGCCAGTAGATCTCAGTTAGGCTCTGTCATTAACTAGCTAAAGGCCGGCATACTGGTTGACCATATGGAGAGTAGTTATAGAAGTGGAGGTGGAGCCTATGAATGGGCCTGATAGCATACTCCAATATCATAGTCTGATTTAGATATCACTACTGCTGAAGGTTTAACTTGCCGGCAATAGAGACCAATACTGAGACCAACAAACCACTGGGAACGAACTGACTGTATTGGACCCTTTCTCACTGAGAGGACAGTAAGCATCTTGATTGGGATTGGCACCTGTTCTGAGTATGAGTTTGCGTCTTTTGCACTCAGCCATTGGAGAGCTTGTAGCTTCTTTGATCCACCAAGAGAAGATCCCAGATAGCACTGCATTATACTAAGGAACCTACTTTAGAGCAAAAAAAGTACACAGTGGGCATATGAACCTATCACATATTGTGCCACCTGTAAGCTACTGGCCTGACATAGATATAGAATGGTCTGCTAAAGACGCACCTGTTACCAGGTCTGGGAGAACACCTTGAGAGGATGAACATTTATATGATGCTGTGCCCCCAGAACTAGAATATATGGACCTAGGAAACAAAAGTGGAAGTAGAGGGGTGCCTGGGTGGCTCAGTCGGTTAAGCATCTGACTTCAGCTCAGGTTGTGATCCCAGAGTCCTGGGATCAAGTCCTGCATCGGGTTCCCTGCTCAGTGGGGAATCTGCTTCTTCTTCTCCCTCTGTGGCAACCCTGCTTGAGCTCTCTCTCTCTGTCAAATAAATAAATAAAATCTTTTTTAAAAAGTAGAAGTATAAATGATAACATTACTTTTAGTAACCCATTTTGTGCTTCCCATGTTCCTGATGCCCTGTGGTTATAGAGGTCCTAGTTCTCAAAAGGGGAACACTTTTACCAGGGGACACAATAAGATTCTCATTAACCTTTAAGCAAAATACGTTGACTGATCACTTAGGCTTTTCATACTAAGAGACCAGCAGGCAAGGAGATGAATTATCTTACTGGCATTGGTAATTGAACTTGATTATCAGGAGAAAATAGGGTCACTGTAGTACATTGGGGTACGGGAGACAGTTTGGTGTCAGGTAATCCATTGGAGCATCTGTTGTTTATCGTGTTCACTTTGATGGTAAATGGATAATAGAACAACCATGGCCTGAGAAGGGGCTAAGATTCCCTGGGAATGAAGGTCTGGGTCAACCTTATGGGCAAGACGACCTGAAATGCCGGTCCAGCAATGCGGGAAATTCAGAATGTGTGCTGAAATAGAGGGCTGAGGAGTAACAGCCATGACCTTGAAATCAACTGAGGATCAGGGCTACAGTTTGCTCTACTAGCCTTTTCTTCCAAGGGCCTCAGGGAGCTCTTCCCTGGTAGGACAAACTTATTCCAAGAAGCATGTAGGTCTGAGTAGTATAAGAGTGGATTGTAGGGAATACAATAGTGCTCTACTCAATCCATTATTATTATTATTATTATTATTATTATTATCATCAGCTCCACTGAAGTATCATCAACTCAGACCCATTCTTTAGGGCTAATGTACTTATTAGTACATCAGCTGCTGGTTTCTTACAACTGAGTCTCTCCTTTGAACTGCCCTAGCTCCAAACAACTGCCTCACTTCCAGTTGACTGGCTGGATGGCTGATGTGGGAGGACCTACAAAGCCTCACCCTCTTTCTTGTATTTGGGACAATTCAGAAGGACCTTTACAGTGCCACAGCTCCTAGTAGAATTATTAGAGGTCTCAATTAAAACCACTGTGTACTCAGTTTTTCCCTCTGCTAATCCTGCCCTCCTCACTTTTTTATAGGTATTTTCTCAGAGCTGTCTCTAGTAAAATTTCTATATGCCTCTCGCCAGCTCACAGTCTGTTTCCACGGAACCCAATCTAAGACAGATGGAGATAATATTCAGGTCATTCAAAAACCCAAGTAACTTGGGGAATGTTTTCAGTATTAAATTAAGAGCCACATATTTTGAATAGTGGAAAGAGCATGCTCCCCCATCTATTCTTTAACAAGTTTCTGGATAATTTGAACAAGGTATATTCTGTGTTCTGTGCTAAAGGGAATTATTGTGACTTACAAAATAGATGCTATTTCAGCAATTTCAGAGATCACTTTCTCTATTTCTAAATTTCTTCTGCTCTTAGAGGTTGGTGTAAACATTTAACATGTAAAATCATATTCTATTGTCATCTCAATTATGTAAAATTAAAGAGTGAATTTTCTTTTTTTGATATATTTTTCTCTTATTTAACCCAAACACTAAAACTTTTTTTGAAACAAATTCAAGTTAATTCAACTTCTCTAAAATGCATAGCATAATCCATATATTCTTTTTTTTTTTTTTTTTAGAGAGAGAGAATGAGAGAGAGAGAACACATGAGAGGGGATAGGGTCAGAGGACGAAGCAGACTCCCTGCCGAGCAGGGAGCCCGACGCGGGACTCGATCCAGGGACTCCAGGATCATGACCTGAGCCGAAGGCAGTTGCCTAACCGACTGAGCCACCCAGGCGCCCTCCATATATTCTTTTAACAGCCCCCCACACAAAAGAAAATATTATTATCAAGCACATATTTGTGACTTAAATTTCTGATGTAGAATTTTAGTAAATTCTTTCTGGTAATACCATATGTGTCACAAAGTAATACAGTGTTGTAATGATAATTATGTGCTATAAACGTGCTTTTGCATGGGGATCCCGAATGAGTGTGTGAGGCCATATCCTCTTTGCTACTCACATAACATCAATAGTTCCTGTTTTGTCTGACTAAATCGACTTAATGTCTTACTGTTCTTTTTTTTTAATTTGATGGTGAAAGGGAAGTCTTAGTTTTAAATTCTGAGTATCCCCTACTCAAATTGAAATAAAAGGCATTCTTTTACATTGACCAACATTTTCTATGTCTTAAAACACCAAAATGTTTGACATTCAATTTTCAAGACACTATATATCAAAGTGTAACTGAAAAAAAAATTGAAATGGAGTTTTGCTTATTTTCTAAAAAAAATTAAATAAAATCCAAATTAAAACTAAAACACACATTTCTCCCCTATACCCTCTACACATTCACACCCACCCCCTTCACACACACACACGGGACACCATCTTAGTCAGTACTTTGCACAATTGTTGTGGTTCCAAAACCTTAGATAGCTTCAGAATTGCTTGGAGAACTTAGAAAAATTACTTATGTTCCTGGAGATTCTGATTCAGTAGGGTTGACATAAGGCTTTGGCATATGAATTGTCCTCCAAAACTCTCAGTGACTCTAAGTTACACCAAGTTTGGGTCCAGTTGAAATAAAAAGAAAGCTAAATGACATACTCTAGCTGTTAATAGTTTATACACAAATCTCATATACAAATCATATATGAGAAATTTAATGTCTACTTCTGGTATTGTCAATACTCTTTATCTATTTAAAAACATTTGCTTTGATGATAAAGCCAAGGCTCTGAGATGACCTGTATGAGAATATTGTTCACTTTGATCACGATGAAATGTCACTATGAATAATTTGGTATAATATTTGGGATTTCCCAGACTATGTCTGTGTAAGAGTTTTTTTACAATAGTGAAAATACCAGCAACAGCTAATTGTGTGACCCCGCACATTCACAGATGGATTTTTTCTTATTATGTAGGTCAACTTTGAACCAGGTAATCAAGAGATACTTCCTCATACTCCTACTGGCATTCTGATTTCAAGAGTTTCTTCCTTCCAGGGAATTTTAGAACAAATTTAAAAGTTTAGCTGCCATTCTTCACTACTGAGCTGGACAATTTAAACAAAATCACTCCACTTCCTTATTTATAATTTCCTCATTTGATGAATAAAGGATGAGACTGAGGGACACTTCCTCAACTTTATGTCTATGTTATATAGTTTGGGAAAAGTGAAAGACAGGTCTTTCCCAGCAGCAACAGAAAGAAAATTATAAAAATTAGAGCTAAACTTGCTGGGGGAACGGAGGTTGGGGAGGGGGAAATCAATTATGTTTTACCTTTGGAGGCTCAACTTTTCAGGTTATTTATTATCTGCATCTGTCCTATCTGGAAACTCATCGCCTTCCTGGAACAGAGAAAATTGAGGTGGTAAATGTATTTTGCTTCCTATTCCTTAAATTTTACACAATGGATTATTTGGGAAAAATTAAAAATTCAATTGAGTTTTATAAAAACAAATGAAGATCTAAATTTATAATTTCCTCCTAATTTATTGCAGAAGGAAGGCCATTCTTTGGGCTAAAATGTTATTGCCTTGGTGTTCTTTTCTTAGTATGTATAAAGAGAGTATCTTGCCTAAGAAGACTATGAACTAAAAAAAAAATTTACCTTCAATTTTACTCCTACAAAAATCTGACATCAATAATGAAGTCCTATTCAAAAAGACTCTAATTTTATAATAGATGAGATCACCTGGAACATTCCACTTTGGTTTTCAGTATTGTATTTAAGCACTGCCTTCAGGACATTTTCTGCAGGCTGTCTATAATGGGATTCTCATTTTTCCTTAGTAGATGAATAATAATTTTTACTAGCCCATTGGCAAATTAAAGATTGATAATTTGAGCAAGTCAATAAGGACACTTTTCTTTCTTGATATAGTGTCATTCAAAAAATTTAGTGTAGGTGAAAATTTTTGAAATAGAAAAAATTAATTTAATAATATTAAAGGATAATTGCATCAGTGGAAGTGTAAACATTAAACAGATTTAGGTTTGAGGGAGAGAATCAGAGATAGCCATTTTTCCCTTTCTTTGTGGTTCAGCATTAGTTATCTGTAGCCATAGAAATGAAGAAATATAATTGCCTTATAATTCATTTTGCATTTTCTGCCCTACATAATTTTCCTAAAATGAGTGTATATCTATCTTGTCTTTGTTTTGTTTCTTCCATAATAGGATGTGAGGTCTTTCTGCATGGTTTTTAAATACATGTGCACTTTTTGGGTACTTGTAGAAACAAATAACATTTTGAATGCCCCTTTTAAAGATTTTATTGATACAGTTGATTTCTGCTTTTTTTTTTAAAGAAACTTTTTTTTTTTTTTTAAAGATTTTATTTATTCATTTGAGAGAGAGAATGGGAGAGAGAGCACGAGAGGGGTGAGGGTCGGAGGGAGAAACAGACTCCCTGCTGAGCAGGGAGCCCAATGAGGGACTCGATCCTGGGACCCCAGGATCATGACCTGAGCCGAAGGCAGTCGCTTAACCAACTGAGCCACCCAGGTGCCCGATTTCTGCTTTTTTTTGAAAGATTTTTTTTAAGACAGAAAACTTAAGAAAAATCTATAAAGACTCTTAATATAATTCTTACCACAGAGGATACCTGGCAACTTACAATGTCTAAAACTGTCATATGAAAATCAGCCCAGGTTGTGTTTTCACTAAATATGAAATGCACATTTGATATAACCTACTCCAGCAAAACTTGGTGATTTATGAAGCTGTAGTAGGAATCAGTGTCTTTGATGGGAGAAAAGAAGACTATGCTTCTCTCCTGGGTACACATTATCAGAGCTTTGGACTTACTTTCTGGCTGTCCACTGAGGCTGGAAAATTTACTCTGGCCATATAAGATAGTTGGAGCAGAATGTAAAATTCTCTTGTAGAACTTGTTAAATTACCAAAATTCAAAGCTCAAAGTTAGTAGAATGTTGCTCATCCCATAAATTTAAGCTAGGTTTATGACCTTGAAGTTTGAAGCCAGAATTTTTATCAAAAGGAACTTCATGTACATACTTTCTCTATAAGGAATATACGATACTTAAAATGAATTTTCAGACATTTAATGAAAGGTATTCATAGAATGAAGGGCAGTGTCTTTAAAACACAATGCATTGGTTCAATCAGAAAAAAGAATACATCAAGGATTTAGAAAATGACAGAGTTCAAATTGTTGGCTCATACAGTTAATAGTTTTTGAGCACTGATGGAAGTTAAGGCTCAGTACTATCTGCTCTGAGGGATTTAAAATTCATGTAAGGCATGGTCTTTAACCAATTAATTAAACAAACAAATGAAACTTCACACACACACACACACACACACATGCACAAACAAAAACTGTGGTCTAGGAATGGACTTGTCTACTATTCAAGGCATAATGTGATAAACATCCCAAATCATATAGGAGTAGTATTCTAGAACTAAAATTAAAAGATTTTGCTCTCACTGTTGATTATAGAGTTCCCAACTTTGGGTCTTGAAAAATGTGAAGGATTTAAATAAAAACCTCAGAAAGGGAATTTCAGTCACAACCAAGGGGACATGGGATTGGAAAACTGGTGGTATTTGTGTCAGAGAATAGAGAGGATGCGGCCTGATGTTGGTTCCTCTGGAATGTCACAAGCAGGTGGGGCCTATATCAATTCTAGGAATATGGGACACTCCGTATTGACATGTTGCTTTAGGAAAGGCTCCAAACACAGGTGGATAAAGAAAAATTGAAATGAGCCCTTTCTTCCAGACACTTCTGTCAAGGAAAAAAGTAAAGCAGAAATAATGGTAATAAAGTCACATGGAGGAAAGGGCACAAGGTTGTGTTGGTAAGATTAATGATCTTAGTTGGCAATGACCCATCTAACTTTTTTCTATCCCACTGAAGATCACTTATTTGTCCAAACACTATCCACAATATTTTTCTCACACTTTCTTTCAGTCTTAAACAAGTTTCATTTACTTCTGTTGAAAAAAAAACCCCTAATATTCCTGTCCAGTGCCTCATATAAATATTTTTCACTCTTACCTATTGCATGTAAGATATAAAGTTGGTGGTTTCAGGCCAGGGATCCAGGTGAAAAGTAAATTTGGTGTCATTCTGTGGATGATTGAAGAGGACTGATTTATAGAATGCATTCAATTAGGCCAGTTGACTATAAAACTGTAAAGAAGCCAACAGAACAGTGGCCCAAGATTAGTGAAGAAGTTAAGGATCTTTTTCCTAATACAACCTTTCCCCTAAAGTTTGCTTCTCAAGCTTTCATGTGCATAGGTGGATCTTGTTAAAAATGGAACTCCTGATTGAGCATCTAGGGTGGGGCCTGTGATTCTTCTTGTCTAAGAAGCTCCTGCTACTGGTTCATGAACAACACTTTGAGCAGTAAGGCTGTCCAAAAGCTTATGAAGACTGACTAGATTGAGGAGGGACAGAAGTGTCGTCTCCTTATAGGGTTATCGGATATAAATACAAATTGGGGCTTTAAAAAATCTTTCCTTGCTTTCCCACAGAAGAGTCTTAAAGTCAGTTTAAAGATGTTTGATCTGTGTTTTGAGGGCAATAGTACTCACTAAATGAAACTATCTGAACTGTGGAGCGGCACAAGAATCCTTCTTTACAATATGGCATGTGGGTTGGAAGAAGGAAAGAATGAAGGCAAGTAAGTTGGTCAGATACCACCCATATCATCTAGTTTTGAGGCCCTACAAGCCTGAACAGAAGGAATGGCAGTAGAGACATAAAGGATGAAACTGGTCTACTTTGAAGATGGAAGACAGTGAAGGAGGAATAGCAAGTAGAGGGTAAAAGGGAATTTACTAGAAAGTGCACCATAGAACCAGAAGACACTGGTCTTATGGGACATCTCTTGTACCGTCCATGGATACATTCATTCCCTTTCTATTTTACTGTCCTGTCTTTTTATCTCTGTTCTGTCACGTGGGGATGGACATAGAGTGCTTGGGGCATAGTTCACCTTCCACTTCATGCGTCATTAATTGTGAACAGTAAACAACTATGAACTACAGCTACTGGGGCAAAGACAAAAAGGCCAAAAATATGAAGGTCAAGATTTATTAGCAACAGTTAATTCTCTTTACCAAAGAGAAACAAGAAAATTGTTTTTGTTGTTGTTCCAATGGCACCTGATGGTCACAGTTTTATGCAACTACCTTTGGTATATTACCTTGAAATGTAAGAAATTCAGAAGTATAAAAAATGGGAAATGTAGTGCAGATAAACCCTGATTTCAGCTGGAAAATAAAGGGAAATTCAATACCCTGATAGGATCAGCATTGTATTTACAGCTGTTGCTGCTGCCCACATGAATAAATGCTCCCCATGGGCCCAGATCAAAGGTAGTCACGGTGTGACAGAGCATGAGTCCATACTATAATAATTTTACAGATTTAGCAGAATGTTTCAAATAAAAGTGCATATGATATAAGTTGCAGGTGTTCATAAACATGATGCAGGGTTCAAGCTGCTGTTGGCTTGGCCCTGGTCTGCTCTACTTACCACTTTATCCTGAAATTATGCCTGAGTGGATCAATCAGAACCGTGGGTGACTCCCTTTTGGAAGTGATATTTCATCTCTGTGCGTATGTATGTGTACGTGTGTATGTGTGTCTAGGTGTATGTTTGGTACATTTAAGTTATGGTATCCATTCTGGTACTGACGCTCCATTTCTAGTTGAAATTTTATCATATAGACTTCCAAATCTCAAATTGTATATCCTCTGATCTTTGTGTGTCTATTCAATTTAAATGTATAATGAACATATAATGAATGTGTGTGTGTGTGTGTGAGTGTTGTCTGAAAAGCTAGAGGGGTACATTTCTGAAATTTTGTACACTCCCAGGACTTTTAAGGCTGAGATTTTGATGGGAGTTAAGACATTAATGTTCCCCATACCGGGGTGATTGAGGGAACCAGTTTATCTTGTACTTTCCTACTTTACAAATACTTAACCACTCTGTTAATTCTCAGTCTCCTTTAATGTTGGAAAACTCTCAGTTATTTTCAATTAGATAAATAATAGTTAAACTCTAACAAATAACTGTGGCCACATAATTACTGGCTCCATCTCAAATTTAAAACTATGAATCAAGGGGGCGCCTGGGTGGCTCAGTCGGTTAAGCGACTGCCTTCGGCTCAGGTCATGATCCTGGAGTCCCGGGATCGAGTCCCGCGTCGGGCTCCCTGCTCAGCGGGGAGTCTGCTTCTCCCCCTCCCACTCCCCCCTCTTGTGCTCTCTCTCTCTCATTCTCTCTCTCAAATAAATAAATAAAATCTTTAAAGAAAAAACAAAAACAAAAACAAAAAAACCTGTGAATCAAGAAAATAACAAGTAGCCTAGAAAACAATTTGTTTCTTGTTGTCTGGTTCCAAGAAAGTCCCATTAGGAGAGTTGAGAATATTGTGGAAGACAGCTGTGTAGCACTTACGCCGTAACTTTGTTTAGAATTTTCTCTGGAAAGAATGGCAAATTTGACCATGATTGATTTAAAGTTTGACAAAGCAGATAATTTCATATTTAACAATGTTATAAATACATGTAAATAATACATGAGGAGTTTGAAGTGGCATATAAACATAATTATATGGCCATTATTAGTAGTATTTAAAGAACTGCCGTAGTCAAATATAATTTAATTTGAATATATGTGCTTATTTTAGAACAAACTACATACCATAGTCATGTTTGACATGTTTCATTGATATACATTTTCTGAAGTTAGAAACAACTAGCAATGGGAGATTTTATTCCTATAAGTATTACTAATACAATTCTTATCATTCTTACTTAAAAAAAATATTTAGAAGTAAATTACTGAAATTAATGTGCCATGTATTTTACTGGGGAATCTATCTCTGAAAGACTTAACAGAGATGTTTAAAAAAAAATAAAATATGTGCCTGGGTGACTCAGTTGGTTAAGCATCCAACTCTTGGTTTGGGCTCAGGTCATCATCTCAGGATCAAGCCCCACGTGGGCAGTCTGTTTGAGATTCCCTCTCTCCCATTGCTCCTCCCTCTGCTCATGTGCGCTCTCTCTCTCTCTTCCTCAAATAAATAAATAAATCTTTGAAAAATAAAATAATGAAAGCATATGCTATCTGGAGCATTTCTTCAGCTCCAATCAGCAGTGTGTACACATGGGATTCTGTGAGGTCCTACACAGGGGAAGTATTGTTTATCTCATTCTAGTTGCTACATTTCTGCCTGGGTCTTGAACCATGAAGTGTTCTCAGGTTTGAGACTATCCCTGGCCTATTACGTGATGCTTTTTACCATGTAGAGGATGATGCCTAGTTGTAAATATTGTGAATCTATAGACCTTTTTGCTTATATTTTTCCCAGGTGAGAAATTATTTTTGGTTCTGTAAGTCCTCTTTTTTTGGTGTGACTTATCCCAAGGTCATCTCAAGAGTGTGTGTTTTTCTGTTAATTTTTTGTTTTTGTTTTTTGGAAATCTCCATGAAACATCAGTAGTTTCTTTGAAGCAAAATTCACACTTTTCCTTTTATAACTTGATGAGGTTTCAAGTGTATGCTTCCTGAGAGCAGCTAAGAATATTTAAAATTGTAGAAATTATTGGGGCGCCTGGGTGGCTCAGTCGTTAAGCATCTGCCTTCGGCTCGGGTCATGATCCCAGGGTCCTGGGATCGAGCCCTGCATCGGGCTCCCTGCTCAGCGGAAAGCCTGTTTCTCCCTCTCCCACTCCCCCTGCTTGTGTTCCCTCTCTCGCTGTATCTGTCTCTGTCAAATAAATAAATAAAATCTTTAAAAAAAAATTGTAGAAATTAGCTTACTATGATAAAATCTGACATTCTAGGTTGTGATGGAAGAATTCTGATCTACTTAAATGGCAAAAGAAACAATAATTATATTTACTTGCTTCTATAATGAGTTATTGCACAAATGACTGCTTTCATCTAATGTGATAAAGTGAAAACCATTTCTTAATTCCAGAGCTGATAGAGTACATTTTTTTTTTTTAAATCTGGCCTAGGAAATCATTCCTACTCTGTATTTTCTACTGCATTATTAGTTAATTTAAAATGACCTAAAATGTGGGGTTTTCATTGATTCTTGGAGAAAACATTTCAAAACCTCTGAGAATTAAGAAGATGGATGTTTATTTTTTTTCCCTAATTATATCTTTTTTTAAAAAAAACTACTTAATAAAAATTTAAAAATAATCTGCATCTACCGTCTGTCATTATTGTATGTAGCCTTTTTAATTTTTTAATTCTTAATTCTTTTAAAATTTAAATTCAGTTAATTAATATATAATGTATTATAATATATATAATAATATAATTATATTACTATATTGTAAATATAGTATCTCTACAAATTATGAAGTTATTTTAAAAAACAAAACCAAAAAATCTGAAGCTACGATAAAACCTTATTCTGGCCAGTCACAATCTCTTTGAAATCACCAAAATTAATTTTGAATATCTTTTCCTTTTAAAATGTCATATGCATTCAAAGCAAACTTATTTTTTTTTAAAGATTTTATTTATTTATTTGACAGAGAGAGAGACAGCGAGAGAGGGAACACAAGCAGGGGGAGCGGGAGAGGAAGAAGCAGGCCTTCTGCGGAGCAGGGAGCCCTATTCGGGGCTTGATCCCAGGACCCTGGGATCATGACCCGAGCTGAAGGCAGATGCTTAATGACTGAGTCACCCAGGTGCCCCCTAAACTTTTATTTACTTTCACAAAAAATCTTGAAAGACACTTAAAATTTCTACTTTCTGTGATCAAACAGAATTTTACCCAAAAAGAACTACAAAGAAATTTTAACCTTTACTTTCTGACATAAATGTGTCTCAGGACTTCAAATTAAAAATGTTAATCGAATAAACTATGATACTTTCCCAAAAATACTGGCCTGAAAGCACTCTTAACAAATTCTCTGAAGATAATGGTTCTCTTTTACAAATATTTTACCTTTAGTATTTCCCTACTGCTCATTGACTAGATGTGAACTTTTCCTTGGGATATGCAAGGTCATTGCTCTTCACACCGCCCAGGCCTGATTTCACCTCTCCTGGAGACCACAGCCAGGGAAGCCATTTCTGTACTCAAAACCCTTCAAAGCCTTCCAAAACTCTGAAGAAACCCCAAAGCCCTTAGTTCCTTGTTTCCAATATATTTTTTGACCAAGCTGGCCATTAGAAAATAATTAAATGTTTTCTTAATGTATCAGAAAAAAAAGAAGAGCTACAAGAAGAGCTAATGAGTTAGGTTTGGAAACAGTCTAGGTTTGCCCTAGGGACAGAATAGCTTGGGTGTCTGAAACAAAGATCTTTCAGGCTGCTTAATTTCTGGATGATAAGCAAGTTACCGCAACACTAGGGGAGGCAAACTCAATGTGCAAAGACACTATTTTTTTCCCTGCTAGTTATATATTTTTGACCCAGGAGAGATTTGGAATTAAGTATAGAGACGTAATAAAGCCACACTCATATTTATCCTTTAGTGCTTTAGCAAAGATCTGTGTATTTTGAGTATTATAAATATCAAAGATATTTAGATATCTTATAACCAATTTTCAAATATGTACTTGAAAAATGAATTTATATTTGTGATTTCAAGTTAAAAGTAAATTAACAACTAATATGAAAAACATTTGAAAGAACTTAAGAATTACCTCATTTACAAATGCATTTATTAGATTTATAAAACTTTTTAAGTGTGTGGGAAGGTTTTGTTTATTATGACAGATCACTGCAGTATTTGTAAGGAAATGGAATATGTTAATTTTAAAAGCACATATTGAATACCTGAGAGCAGTTAATTAAGGGTTAGAAGTCTTTGTAAAATGTAATAATATTTGCAAGCTGAATTTAAAATTTCCAGGGGAACTTCACTCTTTGTAATTCTCATAAATTAAATATTAATTACTAGTACAAAATTGTCTCTGCACATCATTTGTACATATCAAAGCTAACCTCAGGGCCACCAAAAATGCTCGGCTTTTTAAGCTTAAAAAGTGGTGTGAGGATTTCAGCTGAGGGCTAATGCAATGTGACGCTAGCAGGGATGGGGAAATAGCACAGAATGGTTAAAGGGAGACTTGTCAGTGCTCTGAAATGTGAATAGTTTGATTCCAATTCAAATGATATTCTCTGAGTATGTACTCAATAGTTAGTGGAATTGGGAAGAAATCAATTTTCCATTCAAAGACATTGTTCGCACGAACAGATCCACATAGCAACCCATTTCTGCTAGAGAAGGCAGAATCCATGTTAGAAAATTTTTTTTTCAAAACATTTTCTCTTTCTCTGTAAGTGAACATCAGTTTTGTTTGTTTATTAGTTGGTGGGTATTTTTGTGCATGTGTGTGCTATTTAGCAGGGTCAACTTCTTGGGAAGCATTAAAAGGTTTAAAGTTTAGATTAAACATTTAAATCACCAGCTTCGTGTACACTACAAAATACATTATTGGCTTCCAGAATGTCACAAGACTGTCAACTGCAATTGCACATGCATACCACAAAAACACTCTGTGAAGATTGGTTGGCATTTTAATTTTCTCTCCGCGTTGTTAGCTACTCGAGAGAGCAGGATAAATTCACACTCAAGTTACATAAAGGATTATCTAACTTCCCAACCCTTAAAAAGGGCTCTGGTACAGATTTATCAATTGTTAGATACAGAAGTTACAAGACGGAAGTCAAAGAGTTCCCATTGTTTTCCATGATGTGGAAAGAGATGTGGGCAGTAACGTTGCCCTGCATGGAGACAGGGGACACTGAGGAGTATGGGAGATAATTAGTTCATTTGGGGTTGGAAATTCCAACTGGCTAGTGGCTGGAAATGTAGGACTGGAGCATAGGCCAAAAGCCAGGGTAAAAGAACATTTAAAAGTTAATTTTTTAGAGCTGATATTGAGGCCTGAGATTGCCAAGGAGAAGAGATCCCAGGAACATCTCCATTTGGTGCACCGCAGCCTGAGGAGAAGCTTGAGGCAGAAATGTGCACGTGGGACTGGGAATTGCAGAACTATGGACTAGAATCTGCCAACTTATATAGCGGTAAACACAGTGTGGGATATGTGTGTGTGTGTGTGTAATATGGGTTCAGTATGAACCTATGTTTAGTATAGGTCATTACACATAAACATATGAGTTCCCAAAAAGTCTTGAAGAATTCTCTTTATGGCATCAGTTGGTTAGCCCTGAGAAGTCACTCCCTCCGAGGTTGGGGTGTGCATGTCCCTGCTTCACCGCCATCCACACAACTCACACAATCCTGGTTTATTCACTTGCACGCCACAGCTCCATGCCTATCATTATCCACCTGTATGGTTTTGAGTTTGCAATCCGTGGTCTGCTGAATTAAAACAGAGGAAAGATTCATGTCAGTTAAGCATCTGACTCTCAGTTTCAGCTCAGGTCATGATCTCAGGGTCGTGGGATTGAGCCCCTGTCAGGCTCCGCGCTCAGCGGGGAGTCTGCTTGTCTCCCTCTCTGTCTGCCCCAGCCCCCGATCGCTTTCTCTCTCTTTCTCCATAAAGTAAATAAATAAATCTTTTAACAAAACAGAGAAAAGTTTCATGATGAGCAGTGAGTAGTGCGGTGTGAAATTTTAGATGGAACTGTTTCTATTAGATTTAATTTTTGTGAACAGTTACTTGATTTTGGATACTGTTGTGGGTTGAAATGCATCCTCCCCAAATTCTCATCTTGAAGGACCAACCCCTAGTACCTCAGAAGAGGACCATATTTGGAAATATGGTCATTACAGATGTATTTAGTAAAGATAAGGTCATACTAGAGTAGGATGGGCCCCTAATCCACCATGATTGTATCCTTATAAAAAAGGAAATTTGCACAGAGACATGTATACAGGGAGAATGCTTTGTGAAGAGGAAGACAGAGATCTAAAAGTGAAGGAACACCGAAAATTGCCAGTGAACCACCAGAAGCTGGGAGAAAGGCATAGAACAGATTTTCCCTTATGCCCCGCCAAAAGGAACCGACCCTTTCAGCACTTGGAGCTGAGACTTCCAACCTCCAGAACAGTGAGATAGTAAGTTTCTGTTATTTAAGCCCCCGAGTCTGTGGTACTTTGTGAAGGTATCCTTAACAAACTAATGCACAGGGAAAGAGTATTCTTTCTGAAGACAACTTTTTGCCACTTTTAAAGATCACAGGAAAACATCTTTTTTTTTTCCCCCCAGAGTCTATGAATTATAAAATTTGAAAAAGAAAACATGCCTAAGAATGACATTTGGCACATTTAAAAAAAGATACCCATTTAGTTAACTATGTGAACAAATCACACAGCTAAGAGACAATCAAGCCTAGGTTTGAATACTACTCCTCCCAGGACTGATGTAGATTTGGGGACATTAACTATTTTTTTTTTTTAGCCTAGGTGTCATCTTTAAATATGAATCCCAGCTGTATCTGTCTTCTAGCAGTGTTTTAAGGCATAAATGAAAAAAAAAACAATAAAAGGACTAACTTATTGTTTACACTCAACAAACTGTAGCTTATATTATAAGCACTCATCACTCTTACTATTTCATTTGAAGAATCACACATCAAAGCATCAAAGTTGTGCCCAAACTCCTGGGACTGTAAGGACCTTGACTTCATTTTTTGGAGTCCTTACTGAGTTATTATGATCTGTTTCTTTTTTTTTTTTTATTTTAAAGATTTTATTTATTTATTTGAGAGAACGAGAATGAGAGAGAGTACATGAGAGGGGGGAGGGTCAGAGGGAGAAGCAGGCTCCTCGCTGAGCAGGGAGCCCGATGCGGGACTCGATCCCGGGACTCCAGGATCATGACCTGAGCTGAAGGCAGTTGCTTAACCAACTGAGCCACCCAGGCGCCCCCTATGATCTGTTTCTTAAAAAAAGCTGTGACTTTCTTTCCTCCCCCCCAAAGCTTTTATTTATTTGAGAGAGAGAGAGAGAGCGAAAGAGAGAGAACATGAGCAGCGGGAGAGGCAGGAGAGGGACAAGCAGACTCCCTGCTGAGCAGGGAGCCTGAAGCAGGACTGGATCCCAGGACTCCAAAATCATGATCTGAGCTGAAGGCATTTGCATAACTGACTGAGCCACCCAGGCGCCCCCAGAACTGTGGCTTTCTGGTATACAAGTGTGGAGTATAAGGAAAAATGTAGACTAACCCGATTTAATTGTAGTGGAATACTCAAAGGAAGTGAGTGTGTCATCCAAAGGTGCTTGCTTTAGAGCTAGTGTGGAGTTCAAGGCCTCAGAGCCTGTGCCCACAGTGGTTGCCAACTGCACCTTACAGGGGTCTTGCCACATTCAATGTCATAACTGGTTTTTGAGTTCCTTTCTACATTGGAATGGGAACTCCTGGAAACAGAGACCTTGTTTCAGTCTTTTCTTTTGCCCTAGCTTTAAGACCCAGTGGTGTAATTAATCCTTGCTGGATACATAAACAGCAATTCTCAGTAAAGAAACCCAAAGAAGTAGCAATACTACTTAAAAGGTGGTATTATTGCTGCAGTTTCTTGGTCTAATGAAATTAAAATTATGCTGCACGAAGTGCTGGTTAAAGTTATAGATAATAGTTTCTTTTACCCTGATTTTGTTTCTCACTTTAATGAAACTATCTGTACTCTCTTAAGATTAAAAGAACTTTTTTGGGTGATTTATGTTAAAGGGTACGTTTGTCTGGGCTATTTTCCAGACCTTTTCTACAGTTACTGCAGTTACAACTTTTGGAAATGCTTGGCTAGAGTTAGGCCTGGTTAAATATATTATCCAGTCTCCAAGGCCTACAGTAGACATTTATGCATGTATTAAAGTTAAAAATTACCACTTAACATATAATTTTATTATTTCTGATCCACTTTATAAACCCCATCTTTCTAATTCACTTAAAAGGCAAGCTGTCCCTACAAAGAGATATTTGTAAATGCCCCCAGGTATGGGTGAATAGAGTGAACATAAGACATCTTTTGAAACAGAATGCTGTTTCTTGCTTAGGTTTTACTAAACTCGCTGCCATTATTCTTTTTTTTTTTTTTAAAGATTTTATTTATTTGCGAGAGAGAGAATGAGAGACAGAGAGCGTGAGAGGGAGGAGGGTCAGAGGGAGAAGCAGACTCCCTGCCGAGCAGGGAGCCCGATGCAGGACTCGATCCCGGGACTCCAGGATCATGACCTGAGCCGAAGGCAGTCGCTTAACCAACTGAGCCACCCAGGCGCCCATTGCTGCCATTATTCTTTAAAGTACAAACCAGGAATTAGACAGTCGCTGCTGGAATATAAGATCAAGAGCCAAACAATATTGCAGTCCAAATTTCACAGAAACACTTGTGCATTTTATAATCTGATAAGTGTGAACACTTTTACCTGTATATACTGAGGTAAAGTAACGTATGACTTTATTTTTAATCTGGAAAAGTATTTCCAGATTAGTGTGAACAGAGAACAAGCAGTATTTTGTTTCAAATAGTAGCAGCTTTTGCCATTTTAAATATGGTTTATAATCCTAATGATGGAAATTGGTAGCTGTTTGTATTTTGGTGTCCTGTGGAGAATGAGGTGACCTCAGTTCAGTCCTAAGGGACAGGGGACGACATTCCCAAAATGCTTAATCCATGTAGCATTTTGTTTATAAGTGAAGAACTGAACAAACAGAAAAAGCCACCTTTACTTTTATCCCTGAGGTAGTTTGGTTGACTTGGGAACAGGTAGAATACGTGTGGGTTATTATTTAATGTTTTGGTTTCAGTAGCTTTTTAACGCTGTGTAAGAAGTGTGTGTGTGAGAGAGAGAGACAGAGAGACAGGAAGAAAGAATATGAATAGGTTTTCTCAAGATGACTAGAAATCAGTCTCAATCAGGATTTTTTGAATCAAACTTCACTCAAATATCAGTTGGTAGAGGCAAGCTTCCATGCGTGCCGAGTATCCTTGTGCATACTACTTGCTTGAGTTTACCAAAAGTCTGAGGCCCTGCCTACTCTTCATCCATCTCTTAGGGCTAAGAAAGGACAAAGAGCAGACTTGCTTCCTCCTTGGATTTCCCAAGCTGTGTTTATCAGCTGTGATGCAAACCCACCGAGCATAAGACTGACCCTCTGTGTCCCCCCATGGAAGCTGGCGGGTGTGAGGAATCAGTGCAAACTCGATGCCCATGCTACTTGCTCTGCTGCTTCCTTGTCTCTGACCCCGGAGACTTGTGTCTTCCGCTAGTGTCCATGAAACATGTCCAGGAAATATGGACAGGCTGATGTACTAGCTTATAAGAAGGACAAAATCCCAGACCCAACAGTATCTCCTAACTCAAATTGGTAATTGTATGCAGTAAAAAAAAAAAAAAAAGCATGAGTTAGAGGGGCATAGAAGGTGATTTTGTTTAAGAATATAGGAAGGAGGGGCGCCTGGGTGGCTCAGTTGGTTAAGCGACTGCCTTCGGCTCAGGTCATGATCCTGGAGTCCCGGGATCGAGTCCCACATCAGGCTCCCTGCTCAGCAGGGGGTCTGCTTCTCCCTCTGACCCTCTTCCCTCTCGTGCTCTCTGTCTCTTATTCTCTCTCTCAAATAAATAAATAAAAATCTTTAAAAAAAAAAAAAAGAATATAGGAAGGGAAGGGGAGCCTGGGTGGCTCAATTGGTTAAGCGTCTGCCTTCGGCTCAGGTCATAATCCCAGGGTCCTGGGATCGAGCCCCACATCGGGCTCCCTGCTCGACAGGAAGCCTGCTTCTCCCTCTCCCAATACCCCTGCTTGTGTTCCCTCTCTCGCTGTCTCTCTCTCTCTCTGTCCATTAAATAAATAAAATCTTAAAAAAAAAAAAAAAAGAAGATAGTAGGAAGGGAAAAATGAAGGGGGCGTAAATCGGAGGGAGAGATGAACCATGAGAGACTATGGACTCTGAGAAACGAACTGAGGGTTTTGGGGAGGGGGATGGGTTAGCCTGGTGATGGGTATTAAAGAGGGCACGTACTGAATGGAGCACTGGGTATTATATGCGAGCAATGAATCATGGAAAACTACATCAAAAACTAATGATGTACTGTATGGTGATTAACATAACATAATAAAAAAAATAAATGAAAGGGCTTCAAAAAAAAAAAAAAAAGAACATCATTCAGATGATCTAAAATACAGCCAAACTCTAGCTAATATTTCTTCCAATTCACTATTTTTTGGTATATAGATCTCCAGTAGAGCCAAAATTAGTTATAAACCACATTCAACACAATTAGATATAACAAAACAAATTTTTGTATTGAGGTAAGTCCTTAAATACTAGTCTCAGCTCAGAGAAAATATTTTAGAACTACTTAAACAGTAGTTTAGAAAAATAACACACTTGGAAAGTCCTTAAAAGGAATTGACTAATAGCATATTTGAGTTACCCAACAGCAAAATAATGAAAATGTATTTGTGATTTGGTTGCTCTGAGCAGAATTTATTTGAAATTTGACCGTCTCCTTATTGGATATGGTGTGGAATAATGAAACACCTGTAATGTAATTTTAACAATCCAGTTTTTCTTTTATGAACAAATCCAGAGACAGCAAGCTTAACCTGAAAGCATTGGGTTGCAGGTACCCAGCATGGATCCTGAAGTATCTCCAAAAACTGTGATTAAAATGTGTTTATATTTGGAGATAGGAGATTCTGATTCCTTTAGTGCCCTGTTAAATTAGGTGCAAAATGATATGTTCATAGTCGAATTAAAAAAAAAAGCTGTCAGAGCTGCTTAACATCTGGCAAAATAATCTTAGTTTAGAACAGAGATCCCTGTACATTGATTGCTTTCCCTAAGATTAAACCACCACAAATACATGCTACTTCATGAAGAGGGAAAGAAAATAAGCTTTATGAAAAAGGGAATGTATAGACCCTCTATGTGTAAGTGATACTTCAAGAAAAATTTATTTATTCTTTTGGTCCCATAATTTTACATTTTTACAACACTTACTATTTGTGAGTTTTTTGGCTCAGAATTCTGAATTTGCCCTGAAAATGTGTCTAGTTGGGATCATTTCACCCAATAATGATGAGAGAGCGTCTCTTTCCATATGTATTTTCTGCTTATTCCTGTTTCCTTTTACCATGTGGTGTAATGCTTGTTGATTATTGTTAAATTTATTTACTTTCTTTTTTTCATGTGGCTTCTGGGTATTACTTTAAAAAAAATAACCCATGCATTTATAAGGAATCAGGTTGGGGACTGGCCTGTTCTTTGCAGGTAGGGAGAGATAGAGGAGTGAGGAAAAGAAGTAAATGCTTCTTTGTTACAATACACGGATGACCAACATCCTGGGGATGGAAGAGCTTGTGCATTTATGAGGAAAGCGTCTTTGGATTGTGTACTTTATTATGAAATGTTTCTTGACATTCTGCTCACTAAACAGGTTCACAAGACGGGACTGTAGCACACTTATTCCTAGTAGTAGGAGTCAAATCCATCTCCGTATTTGCAGATTTAATCTTTTGAACATATTTTTTTCTTTTTTACATTGGTTTTTGCAGTTTTTTTTTTTTTAAGATTTTATTTATTTATTTGAGACAGAGAGAATGAGAGACAGAGAGCATGAGAGGGGGGAGGGTCAGAGGGAGAAGCAGACTCCCTGCTGATCAGGGAGCCCGACGTGGGACTCGATCCCGGGACTCCAGGATCATGACCTGAGCCGAAGGCAGTCGCTTAACCAACTGAGCCACCCAGGCGCCCTCTCATATAATATTTTAATTACAAGTACCTTATTGAGATAACTAACATTTTGACAGTTTCACTGAGAATGCATGGTTACTCTTAACAATGGGGAGGAGGGAGACAGAAATGTGTAAGCAGAGAGACAAGCATGTCCATTAGAGTAGGTAGACATGGAAAAAAATAAGGCTAATTCTTTTTTTTTTTTAAGATTTTTTTTTTATTCGACAGAGAAAGACACAGCAAGAGAGGGAACACAAGCAGGGGGAGTGGGAGAGGGAGAAGCAGGCCTCCCGCCGAGCAGGGAGCCCGACGCGGGACCCAATCCCGGGACTCCAGGATCATGACCTGAGCCGAAGGCAGTCGCTTAACCAACTGAGCCACCCAGGCGCCCATGGTTTTTGCAGTTTCTGAAAATGGTCTTTTTTATAAAGCAAAAATCACTCTGCGTATTGAAATGTACCATTTCCCATCCATTCTCCGAGAAAACTCTTGAGGTGTAAGAGAAGAGAAAGACATGCAAGGCAATAGCTCCCTCTGTTCCAGCTTTCCAGAGGAAAGGGCTGCTTTCAGAGACATGGCATTTCCTACCACTAAAGATGTTGCCACTTCACCAGCAACTGTGTAACAGTAAAATGGATTTTCCTCTACTCTTTAAATAAAAAAATCTTAAAAAGATTTCTTTATTTATTTGGGGGTGGGGGAGAGGGAGAGAGTGCACAAAGCGGAGGAGGAGCAGAGGGAGAAAGAATCTCAAGCAGACTCCCTGCTGAGTGTAGAGCCCCACATGGGGTTGGATTCCAGGGCCCTGAGATCACGACCTAAGCCGAAATCCAGTTAGTCGCTTAACCGACGGAGCCACCCAGGTGCCCCTAAATAAAATTTAATGTATCTAAAAATTAAAAGAATCTAAATCTTTCTGTTACCATTCATTTCTACATTGGCTTCCGTGATGGTCTTAGAATACGCCAACTGGTTCCCTCTTGACTCCACTGATGCCTTCTCAGGGGCACTTTCCTCCATCCCCCCCATGGAAAATTGTACCCCTCACATAACCCCAATACCTCTTATCCTCCTTTCCTGCTTTATCCTTTCTGTTAGCACTCATCCTACTCTAACATCATACATACCTGTTTCTTCTTTGTCCCAGCCCTAGAAAACAAGCCTGACTAGGAGGGTTTGTTGTGTTCCATGCTATCTTCCAAATGTCCTCCATGGCGCCTGGCACAGTGCAAGGAAGTGCTCAAAAAATATTGTTCGAATGAATGATTCAGTGTTTTCCATAGTGCTGCCAGTCATTTGAGGCAAAATGACAATCTGTATTTTTTTTTTTTAAAGTAAAAATTCTGAGGCATCTGGGTGGCTGGTTGAGGACCTGACTCTTGATGTCAGCTCGGGTCTTGATCTCAGCATCATGAATTCAAGCCCTCCCCATCGGGCTCCATTCTGGATGAGGAGTCTACTAAAAAAAAAGTAAAAATTCTGATTTATAAAACTATGATAAAGGTTTTTGTTGTTGTTGGTTGTTAGTTGTTTTGTTTTTTAAGCTTAAAGATGTGATATTGCGTGCCAGATAGATTTTCTTTTTTTATTTTGATCTCAGGAAATCTTGAGTGCCCTCATTTCCCTTAAAGGATTATGTTGTTGACGCCATTATTACATATCTGTGGTGGCTGCCGGGAGACTGAGAAAGATACAAATGTGTAGGTCTTTTGGAGACGCTACCTGTGCCCTTGAATCCTGTACAGAGACTATACCTCTAAAAGGGCCTCCTTGGAATCAATCATCACCCCAGGAAAATCAACGGACATGCTGTTACGTCTGCTTAAAATGTATGTTTCTTTGCACATGGGAAAAAATTTTTTTTCTTAAACAAAGTCATTGATTTCTGCCTTTTCTCACCAAGTATTGCTAAAAATAAACACATATTTCTTCTTATCTTCCATTACATAAATCTTCCCATGCAAAAATTCCATTAACTTAAAAACAGATAGTGATCTTTTTCTTGCTAAGTTAAGGGAAAAATTATAAAAAGGCAAGGGAGTGAACCAATCATATAATTTACACCATAAAGTGACACAAAGATTTATCATTTGGAATCCATATGAGGATAATTCTTCCGCCAGGTCTCTGCTCAGCCATGTCTACAAAGGGGAATGGGATCATCTCTATCCATTCTGCAAAGAGCTACCCTGGGGTTGATGAAGAAGCACTTTAATAGGATATGTGAAGATCTTTCTTATTATTTCTTTACACATACATAAACCTGATAGTGCATATATTAAGCTTATCACCTCACAGTTTTATGGATAAGATTTAATAGACCAGAGCCATGACCACAGATCATGGCTTTTTTTTTTTTTTTTTGTATAAAGGAAAAAAGGGACAACCTAGAAAACCAGACTCTTAACTCTGGAGAACAAACAGGTGGTTACCAGAGAAGGGATGGGTGAAATAGGTGGTGGAGATTAAGGAGGGCACTGTGATGAGCACCAGGTGTTATATGGAACACTCTATTGTACACCTGAAATTAATATCACATTGTATATTAATTATACTGGAATTAAAAAAAATAAACCTTTTTTCAAAGTCTGTCATGGCAGTTTTCCTCCTATTTGTGGAATGATCTTAAGGAGAAACACTAAAATAAAAACGTGCTTGTCAAAATTTCCAAGCTAATTTTAGAAAAGCAAACCATTTATTCCTTACACACTTTCTACTAAATTCAGCAGCATATGAATCTCTTTTATTAATTAATTAATTAAATTTTATAGAGGGAGAGAGAGAGCTTGTGCCAGTTGAGGAGGGGGCAGGGCAGAGGGAGAGAGAGAGAGGGAGAGAGAAAGAATCTCAAGTAGACCCCCTACCCAGTGCAGAGCTTGTCTTGGGGGCTCGATCTCACAACCCTGGGATCATGACCTGAACAGAGATCAACAGTTAGACCATTAACCAACTGAACCACCCAGGTGCCCCGGAATCGCTTTTAAAAATGCAGCAAATTCTTTGTCCTCCATGATGTTATGTTGATGTGCTTATTGTTTTCTGTAAGCATTAATATCCAGTTTACCAATGATTGGAACTAAATTACTGTCCATTCTGTAGCCTGTGGAGCTTGTTGCGTCTGACATCTTGACACACACACATCACCACCTTTACACCTACTACACATGTCTGCATGTACACAGCACCCACATGGCTGGCTACAATATATACACACAGTTTTCATTCTAGAGGAAATAACGACATTAGATGAATTTTTATACTTTCTAATGGCAAAATGTGAAAACAATGCAACCCAATATGTTTCTCATCCTTTGATTTGCAGTCAAAAACCTTACAGTCAAATTTATTGCCCTAGTATGGTAGGTAATCTACTCAACTCAGATGTCTTAGAGCAATTATTCCAATTTCCTTCACAAAACTTTGATATATTTATCCTTAAGTGATTTCGCTCATACTGTGCTTTAGTTTGTAATCTGCTTCAAATTCTTACAGAATGTCAAATAATCAAATACAAATGATGAAAGTAAGTTTGTATTTCTGTTGTGAATAAAGATATATCTACCTTTAATTCCAACAGTGAATAAAATTTGAATTTCATTGGTTAGAGCAGTAGACAGAACATCCTGAATGCTTTCCCCCTAGGAATATATTCCCATTAAATAGACTTCTTTTGGTGGCTCCAACATTCAGAATGTCTTTTCACCTTTGAGTTCTTCATTAGGGAGTTGTTGATCTTAAAAGCCAGTTGTCTAATGTTCTATAACACATGTTTAATTTCCTATGTTTTTATTAGACCCCTATTTTTGGGGGTAAATTTACTTATTTAAAAAAAGTAACAATGACTTATATATGGAATAATCTACTTAGCAATAAACCGGCATAAACCTGCCTCTTGCATGAGTTTAATAATATTCCTGTTTTGCCACATCAACCTATAGTGCTGGTTCAACACATAAATCATCGGCATGAGGTTTTTATTTTTGTTCCCAGCCAAAACTGAGTTTCTTTGTGAACTCTATGATTTCCCATGAATCCATGAATTTGAAACTACCAAATAGCATAAGCAGTGCCCGACTCTAAGGATTAATGGGAAAACATTTGGGGTTTTCTAACTCTGACTGAAGGCTGGGTGAAATCAATTATTTAAGCACTATAAACCAAGGGCTTGGGTCTCAGACAACGATTACAAAGCAGACACACTTTAACACCCAGAACAACCATGTGGATCTTGTTGACTCCTTTACCATGGCCAAAGGGTGAATGAAATATCATTCCTGTCTGCTGATGCTGTGGAGAGTCCTTCAATCTAAGAGCAGCTGGAGGTCCCATTTACACACACACACACACACACACACACACACACACTTCTTTTTAGTTGTACAGATGTTAAATATAAAGAATTTCTACAGCTTTTATTAAAGCAATCAGAAAAGCAATTGACTTTACTGTATCTGCAGTGGTTCTCTGGGTTTCAAACACTCAATTTGTACAAAGTAATAAATGTCAGTGCTCTAAAAAGGAAAGTATACTGCTCCGGAAATATTCAAATGCTATGGAAAAATTTATTGAAGATTTGATGTGGCTTTTATAGACAGTCTGATTTTTAAATGCTTGGAAGAGATGTGCTTTCCTACCCCTGGGTGCTCAGTGGTTGTACTGCCCAATGCTTCATGTTGGAGTTAGATGAATGGTTTGTGGTCCATGGCTTTCAGATTGCTAAAACTTCTGATTCAAAGAAAACTGATGTGTATTTTAGATGGCACTGGAGAAAATGGGGAGAGAGGAAAGATTAGAGGAAGAAGGAGGTGTTCACAAACAATTGTGTTTAGAACTCTTACGTGGAAGATTAGCACCAGCTTCGTGGCTTTGAAATCTAATAATCACACAAAGCCTCCTCAAAGCAGTTGCAGCTTTTGGTGCCAGTTTTTCCTGTACAGATCAACCTGCAGCAATTTATCAAGATCAAGGTACATTTCAAAGAGAACTTCTCTAAAAACAAATCATGGTCACTGCTGATTAATCATTTGAAATCATAACTCTTGTCTGGTGAGTTGGCAGAGACCAGACATTGTCACTGAACTGAAAAAAAAAAAAAAAAGACAACTATTTTTCTATTTTTCCTCCTTTTTTATAGTGATCAATATGAGGTTTCAGCATCAGTCTCAATCGAGTATCTTCTGGTGTCTGTGATTTAGAATAGAGCACTCGCCTTCAAATTTTATTCACTGACCCTTAAAGGAATTTTGTGAAATTATGGATAACTTCATGTTTAACTGATGGTTTAAAAGGTTTTATCATAAATATAAACAATGAAACTTAAAAAAAAAACTAATATATGGTAAATGATCAGAACTAGATTAAAACTACTTCACTTTTTGAATTATATCTCATGGAATTTAAATACTATAGTGACTTGATATGAACCATCGTCTATTTTAAAAATATAGAAAATATATTTATGTTTGAATGCCTTCTACTGATCATGTTATGAAATATTTTTACATCTTCTATGTAAAAAGAAAACACATACATTATACATAATTGGGATATAAAATTTTAGAATTTCCTATGGTTGTAAATCTCTGATAAAGGACTTTTTTTTCTGAACTGGGTTTTCACTGTAGTTTTTATTATACAACATTGATAACTTTTTCTATATCCTAAAATTTTGAAAGACAATATTTAAATATAAAAGTAAGATATTTGGTAGTGCATCTCTTTATAGATCTCTTAATGGATGGAAATTTGAAATGTTAATTTATGGATCTAAATATTACTTGTTGCTAGATTTAGGCAATGTTCAAACACAATTCTAATTATATCTTTCTTATTAGCTTAGATGTACATGTTCAGAAACCTTATCACATAGATAAGCAGGTAGGAACAGAAGAGGTTTTATTACTAGAATTTGGCATAATTCTTTGCAGTCCCTCCTAGTTATCACTCCGAATCACAGATTATTAAAAACGATCTTGATAATAGATCACTACCAGTTGGGTCTTGCCTTAATTTTGTTCAAAACAAAGAATTATAAACTACTGACTTATGAAAAGATTTATTACCGGTCATTAGCTATTTCCTCTCTCAACACCAATATTAATATTTTTTACACCTCTGTTTGGCTTTCCAGAAATTTTTACACCCTGGAATAAAGGACTGCAGAATGGGCAAGTGCTATCTTGGGAGGGAAATAGGACAGGAGGTCTTGAACCTCAACTCAAAGTGTATTCTCATGAGGATCAATTTAGGACAGTGTATATGTGGGAATTTAAACACATGGAAGTTGAGAATCTGAAAGTTCTTGTCTAGATACCCCTGGAAAGACTTCACGTATACGTGGGTGTATGCAAACCAAAGTTTGAAGACAGCTGGTTTAGAGCATTTTAACTTACGATGAAGAATTTCTCTTCTTCAATTCAGATTAGGTAATTGTGTGGTCATCATCACAGGGTACATGTTTTTTATTTCTGTCATCCATGTGCATAACCATTTTTGAGGGAGGTAAGAACTAGGACAATATGAAATACTCTTGTCAGGATACTTCGGTACAATAAGGGATTAACATTTTCATAAGTAGTCTCATAACATATCTCAAAGTTCTTTGACTTTCAGAATAGCATTATGTGAAAAACATTTAAATGACTAACTTGTAGAGAAATAAACAGGATTTATTCAAAGATTTATGTATTATTCCAAGTTAAAATATAGGAGATACTGGAAATTATTTAACTTTTAATTCATCAATATATTAGTATACATTCTTCATGTGGAAAATCCAAGGAAATAAAACTCATCTATCTTTACTCTTTATTTTGACTATATGTCTTTCAGTCTTTATCTTTCTAGACTTTTTATAAACTTTTAAATAACTTTTTCTTTACCTCTACTCCCATTCAGAAATTTATCCATATTTCTGAATTTTCGTTGCTCAACATTTCCAGTCTCTTTGAAGCTTTTGTTGCATGCTAACTAAAACTCCTGAGCATAATTGTAATGAGAAACATGTTTTTGCAGTACAGTTAGTACTTTTTCTTTCCATTTAAAATACACTTTTAATAATGTAACGTTTAATGTTTTCTTTTCTTTTTTTTTTTTTCATTTTTGTTTTTTGCTGCCATGGCACATGGAAATATTTTCTCCTTGGAAGTGGCAGTAATAGTGAGTTTTTAAAATAGCGTTTTGATCAAAATCAATGACCGTTATTATTAAAATTAATAAACAACTAACACACTTATGTGTACTACGCTTTTTATACATATAATATCAAATACTCCTAACTACCCTGTTGGGAAGACATTATCTTCCATATTAAAAAATGAAGAAACTGAATTTGGGAGAAATTGCATATTTTGTTCAAGATTCTATTAGAAGGTGGTTAAGCAAAGATTAAAATCCAGCACTTTTTAAAATTAATTAATTAAATTATTTATTTATTTATTTTAAAGATTTTATTTATTTAACAGAGAGAGAGAGAGACAGCGAGAGAGGTAACATAAGCAGGGGGAGTGGGAGAGGGAGAAGCAGGCTTCCCGCTGAGCAGGAAGCCTGATGTGGGACTGGATCCCAGGACCCTGGGATCATGACCTGAGCCTAAGGCAGATGCTTAACGACTGAGCCACCCAGGCGCCCCTAAAATCCAGTCCTTTTAAAAAATTTTTTCAACTCCGAAACTGTGCTTGAGTTTGAATTATTTTCTCCCAAAAGTTACAGTTTAGAAACTGTCCTTCCGTGTTCCTGATTTTATTTTATCCACATTATATCAAAACATTGTTACTTTATTTGCAGACTGATAGACTCATATAATGAGTGAAATTTCCAGTATGTTTATTTTTTTTATTTTTTATTTTTTTTTTTAAGATTTTATTTATTTATTTGACAGAGAGAGACACAGCAAGAGAGGGAACACAAGCAGGGGGAGAAGGAGGGGAGAAGCAGGCTTCCCCGCGGAGCAGGGAGCCCGATGTGGGGCTCGATCCCAGGACACTGGGATCACGACCCGAGCCGAAGGCAGACGCTTAACGACTGAGCCACCCAGGCGCCCCAAATTTCCAGTATGTTTAAAGTCATCTCTTCACTAAAATAAAAATTATATATTTATTAATTATGTATTCTGATAGACTGGTAACTGGAATATTGTCTTGTTCCTCTGTTCCTGGGTCTTTAAAATCATAACTAATTAATGGTCAAATATCTCTAAGATTATGAACTCCACTTTCCATTTTATTTTACCCTCAGGACTCCAGTCCTTCCCCTGAGCTCCTACTGAATTACAGTCTTTACTGTTTTTGAATGTTTGTTATTTTCACTTGTATGTGGCCAAATGGTATCTGCTCCTAGGTACTCATTGTGTATTTCATTTGTCATTGGAATATCCATGTCTTCTTTACTATTTACTATTGATCTCTGCGTATTCCTGAAATTGCTTGTTCTACCTGTCCAGCTTCCTGTTAGCACTCATAGTTAATTTTCTCTTGCTTTTTAGTATCTGTGTTACCCAATTATCATTTATTATTTCGGTTTGTAGTGGTTGGATAGGTAATATGTCAGAGTTTGTGAAAAGAATAGAGAAGAAAATAAATGCACAAAAGCTTTCAATAAAGAAGTAGCAGAATAGATAACTAGGTATCTTGAAAGAGGCACATAAAAAGAACGAAAGAGATTCAAATTCAGGTGGCATCTGTTTGGGCATTAGAATGTCTAAATTTTACTTTAAATACTTCAGCATAGATGGTATAGTATTACCTGATTCATATTATGATGAAGTTAAAACTCAGTTATTGAATTCTGAATTCGAATAGGGAATTCAAACTCCAGGTGTCATCAGCTAGAATTCTGATGAGAAAGCCCATGTTCTAGTTACTATATATGCTCATGTCTCCATCTTGGTTAGCACGTGAGGCTTTTCTAATCACATAGTGATTAGAAATGGTTTTAATTTATGAGTTAGATATTTTCTAATTACCACAGTTAGTGTTAAACTGTGTGCCCATTGGTGAAATTAAAAATATTCAAGATATGTGGATTAGTGTGTTTCCTATACATATTTATCCTTTTGAGAATAGTGTATAAGAATCCAGCAAGGCATAGTCTTTATCCTTAGAGATGATGACCTAGCTCGGGAGTATATAATCACCTTAGTCTCAGAATCCATTTACCTCATGGGGCTCTTGGGTGGCTCAGTCATTTAAGCGTCTGCCTTCGGCTCAGGTCATGATCCCAGGGTCCTGGGATCGAGCCCTGCATCAGGCTCCCTACACAGTGGGGAGCCTGCTCCTCCCTCTCCCTCTCCTGCTCCCCCTACTTGTTCTCTCTCTCTGTCAAATAAAGAAATGAATTTTTTTTAAAAAGAGAAACCATGTACCTCTTAAAATTTATTGAAAATCCCATAAGAATGTATATTATGAAATTGAAAAGAAAAAATTAAAATATTTATTAATTTAAAAATAGTGATAAAAATATTGTGTTAAACATAAACATTTGTGAAAAATAACTGCATTCTTAAAAGCAAAATAAATAGGAAGGGTAACATTGTTTTACATTTTAGAAAATCTCTTTAGTCAGATGTCTGGATTATTCGAAGAGGCCAAGATTCTCACATGTTTTTGCTTTTAGTCCATGAAATATATTGTTTTGGTGGAAGCCTATGAAGAGAACCTGACTTCATAACCCATCTGACTTATGATGCTGAAGAAAAGTAGTTTACAATTTTTTGCAGAAAATTTGGGCATATATTTTTGGTATTACATCATAGCATAAGAAGTGGCAATTTATTGAAGATTCATTGCAATGTGGAATCTGAAATGAAATCCGTGAACATGTTGTATTCTGTTCCATTAAAATCCATTGGCCTATCTGGCACTTTGAATGGATCTTTTATCCATACATGATTTTGTAACATCATGCATTGGTCACTGTGAAATATCAGTGCACTGACTTGTGCGGATCTTACAAATATTAACACACTTTATTTTACAATATAAAGAAAGCACAGTCATTAATATAACCACTAATCTCATAAGAAAGTTTATAAATATTGGGAAGCTGCCAATATGGTGAAGAAGACAAAGTCTTAAAATTCTAAGTTTTGCTTGAGAATCCAATTTTATCACCCACAACAAATATTGTCAATTGCTTTCTTTGAAGGAGCAGGTTCACTTCATTCAGTTTTGAGAAAATGCCTGCCAAATACTCAAGATTGAATGACCATATTTTGTGTCTTGGTTCCTCTTTCAAGTAAAAATAGTGATCCATTAAAAAAAAAAAAAAATCTAGTTCAGCTGTAACTCAATTGCCCAATTGTTTTACCTTGAGTTAACCATCGTATTTTGGTATGTACATCATAGAAATTTTCCATTTTGCACACAGAACATTAAAAAGATGTGTTCTCAAGGGTCTAGTTTTAATGAAATTAACAAATGTTATTGCTTTCTCAAGGACATTCTTAAGTGGAAATTTTCCCCCTGTGAATGCACTAGCACTCAAGAACCCAAGACTCTGGTACGGTTTGGTGGAAGAATACGAGACGCTGGTACAGTTTGGTGCCATTGCCTTGATTTGTGCTAAGGCTCCAACAGTTTTTTTTTTTTTTAAAGATTTTATTTATTTATTTGACAGAGAGAGAGACAGCGAGGGAGGGAACACAAGCAGGGGGCGTGGGAGAGGGAGAAGCAGGCTCCCCATGGAGCAGAGAGCCCGATGCAGGGCTCGATCCCAGGACCCTGGGATCATGACCTGAGCCGAAGGCAGATGCTTAACGACTGAGCCACCCAGGCGCCCCAAGGCTCCAACAGTTTTACTCAGCACTGCTTTTGTACCATCGCTGTAAATGCTGAAACACTGATAAAAGGCAGACTATTATTATAAAACAGTTTTGATCTTGCAGATTCTCTTAGGGAATCATGTTCTAAGAACTGCTCCTCTAGCTAAATTTTTAAAAATTCATTGTATCTAACCACCAACACAAAAAATTCAGGTTGCGTTAAGGGAAGCAATCTTGCTTCTGGAATCTTGTTCTGGTGAAAGGGAAGCTTCCCTACCTGGTGGTAGCTGGATCTCTAAGAAGACAGAGAACTGGACTTCCTCGGGTTTACAGGACAGAATTGTGACTGGCTTCTTAGCCATTGGCTAAAATTATCGGTGACTACAATTTCTACAAAACAACCTTCAAGTTCTGCCTGACAAATCAGGAGAAAGTCGGTTTATAACATTTGAGAAATCAGGAAATGCTCATGACAGAGAAGGCATTTTCCTTCTGGATTCTTCTACATATAAGGTATGGGACCTTGGACAAGTTATTTATTACTATAGTTTCTCCTTAACAGCAGGACCAACCACCTAGGTTTGTCAAGAGGAATAAATGAACTATTACATGTGAAAAGTGCTTAGTTCAAAGGACATGCCTAGAGCGCTTCGTTCAATGCTTGGTGCACAATGAGCCCTCAGTAATGCTGCCTACTTCTCCTATGGTTATGGTCATCATCACTGCTATTGAATGTGATCTGAAGGACATTTGAATTGATCAATGGTAGTTTTTGGGTGCCAGCAAAGTCACATTGAAAGAGTCATAAGATGTATTCAAAGAAACAGGAAACAATTCAGTTAGGCTGGAATATAAGTATGTCCCAACAGGGATAGTAAGGGCTGAAGATGGAGAAGTTGACTGAAGAGGACTTTGCATGTTAGGATAAGACTTTAAAATGTAATTTTGTAGGTAATTGGGAAGCCATTAAAGGCTTTTGAGGGATAAAATCTGAACTGTGCTTTGTTAGATTAATCTGTTAGCAAAATATATATTGGATTTCATAGAGGTAACTGAAGATAGCTACAACACCTAGACTCATGGAATTCACTTTGCCGTTTTTGCACAATTGTCTACCAGATTTTAATTTCAACAACATAGTGTAAGTCCAAGTTTTGAAAGAGTGAGCCTCAAATCGAGGAATGTTGCTATTGTAAAAAATAATGCGATGGGAACTTCTTTGGGTCAGAGTTAGTTGTGAGCCAAAAACATATGGAGGGCAAATATTGCCAAATATTAATTACATTTTGTGCCTGCACAAGATTTTTTGAGTTTTATTTTATTATACTGGAAGAGGTTTAATATTTAGTCATAAAATTTTTTTATGCCTGAAAGATAAAAGTTAGGAAGAAATTCCTTTTGTACCACGGTATCCATATAGTTTTCTGATCTCTAAAACAAAAGATTGGATTACAAGAAAGTAGAATGATAAATTTGCTTTTCTTTGCCCCCAATTACTTATAGGAATTTTGTTACCAGCTCCTCATCTCTTATTATGTGGAGCCTGAGAATATAGTAATAATAAAATTCCAGTGCATTGCTTTGGAGGTGCAGTAAAATCATGATATAAAAATAGCCATGTAGCCTTGATCACTGGGATTGGGTGAAAAACAAAGCAAAACAAAACAAAACAAAGCAAAAGAATAAATCCCAAACTCTTAATTCATCACTGTTGATGATCACTGAGCATCTTTTTCTAGATAGAGTCTCTCGGTCAGGAAGACAGTAGTTGGAAAGGATCACATGACACATTCTTTTCTTCCTCTAGCCACATATTGTGGCTACCTATTGATCTTTCCCTAAAATTCATACTTAAATAAATTTGCGTTCATCTTGTGCGGCTGAAAACATTGCAATTTTCTAATTTAAAATATGGCTAACATGATTAAGATATCCGTGGAGTAGAAAAAGTACTCCAAATGTGACTGAGTGATTAAGTTTGGTTTTCTAGTGCGGAAAAAAAAAAAAATGTACTCCCCAGGGGGCTCCATGTGTTGCCACCACCCAGCTGTTTGAAGAATTTGCTTGATGAAAGCAAAAATTGAAGGAGAACAAGGAAAAACAGGTGGTGTGTCAGGAGCAGTGTTTCGGTGTGACATCTGCAGGTGGCTCTGTGCATTCAGGATCAGGCCGACCCACTTCAAAAGAGTCCTTCTTGGGGTGCATCCAAAGTCTGCCAAAAGTAAATGAGAGCTGAAAGTGTTAAAAGAATCCTAAGCATAGGGGAAGAGGGAAAGAAGGCGTATCAAGTCATCTGAAACCTCAGAAAAGATTTGTTCTCTTGAAATATATGCATTATATATATATATATATATGTATTAACCTGTATTGACATACATACTATACATATTACTATTATTTTAGTATGATATTAAGATTACAAAATACTGTGTTTTGTTATGTTCATTGTTAAAAAAAAAACAGACCAAAAAAAAAATCTTTGAGAATTTCTATTGTTTTTTATTGTTGTCTCACACCAAACCAGTAGGGTGTGCTCATGACTCAACATTCTACTTGGGGCAGCCCACCCTGACCCTGTGGTGTTTTCACTATAGGTAAACAAAAATAGCATGCATTTAGGGGGCAAAAAGCCCTGTTCACACACTACTCTTGCAGACATTTTCATGCCTCATTAAAATGCCATGTTAAGACACACTTCACTTGCTTTGGTTCCTATGCTGAAATGCTGATCAATCTCTTCTCTAATTCTTTTTTCACTTCTCCTGGGGAGTGATCCCTCAATACAGGTCCCAATTACCAAAGCTTTCTGTCTTTCTGAGTCTCTCTTTGAGATAGCTGGCATGCTTCAGAATTGGATACAGGAGTCTTTCTGGTAAATAAACACTTTTGCAAAAGGCAGACAAACTAAATTATTTTGCTAAATCATGTCTAAGCTTCATCCCACAGTATCTGGAAGAACAATGTAGAGTCATCTATTTCATTGCTTTCCACTTTTTGGGAGACCTCACTTCTCTTGCTGCAAAGTAATAAAGCTTGGTTTGGCAAAATGGACTCAGAGTAGAACTGAGAGACAAAAATTAAGTACGAATACAAACAGTTCTTTCCAGGATAAAAATAGATGGCAGAACATTGCACTAGCTTTCTTTTAGACTTGCTTTATAATTTGTGGAGGTAGAATACACTTAGTGGCCTTCACTAGCTGTGCATGTGAAAACTTGGCCAAAGGATCTGGGCTAAATGGATAGGGTGAGCTCAGCTCATCTGCCCCAAACCGTGGCCACCCACTGTGTGGACTACTCTTGTTAGCTATACTTGGCATGGCTGAAAATGCCTAAACTCAAACATTCAAAGCATACCCAAATCTAGATCGACTGACAGTACATTTACTCTTATTGCTAGGTCAAAGTTCCTTCTTCTACATTTAAGATGAGATATATTCGAGTCTTTAAGACATCCTAGGGGTCACATCTATGTGTCTTTATTTGGAGTATTAATATGCGTTTTTAACATGGTAAAATCAACAACACATGAAACAGAGGTTACATAAAGTATGAGTTTTATAATTTCTAAGACCTCTATTTGTGTGTGTTTGTTTTTGGGAGAGAAAGAGACAGAGAGAGAGAGAGAGATAGGGAGATCGAGCAAGCAGGGGGGTGGGGCAGAGGGAGAGGGAGAGAGAATCCCAAGCAGGCTCCATGCCCAGTGCAGAGCTCGAGATGTGGTTTGATCTCACGACCCTGAGATCATGACCTGAGCAGAAATCAAGAGTTGGACGCTCAACCGACTGAGCCACCCAGGCACCCCGTAAGACTTTTATTTGAAAACTAATTTACTGAGGGAGGAAAGAGCAGGGGTGACCACCAGGTATTTCATACATGCTATTCCTTTCAAGACCTTTCCTGTAGTCAGATGGGAACCATATGACTGGTTCTGGCCAATGGACTGTTTGTAGAGATGTTGTGTGTCAGTTCTGGGCTGGGACTGTTTAGAACCGATGTACATTTTCATACCCATCTTCCACTGCAGCCAATCTTGAAGGCCACAGATTTCAGCCATTGTGGGTATTAGGTATATGAGGGCCATCCGATGTGTATCAGACCTCATGGAGTGAGAAATCTCGTGTGTTGTGTGAAGCTTTGAGGTTTGGGGGTTTTTCTGCGTAGGGCAACAATCCTGATTCAAATATGAGGACACCTGTTATTTTGTATTTAGAAATTAAAAAGTTTAATTCAATTTTTACTTATTTATTTTGAAGAATACATTCATAGAAGTTATAATTTAAAAGTTCATTGGACTGCAGAGTGAAAACTCTTTCTCTTCTGAACCCTGATCCCTCATTTCCCCTCCCTGGGGACAACCAATAATTAGTAATTTTTCATATTCCCAGAGATATTTCACTTACACAAAACAAATTCATATATTAAAGTCCATTTTTACACAAGTGGAAGCATAGTGGACATTATTCTGCAATTTGCTTTTGATTTATAGGACATTTTATATATTATGGAAATTTACCTTTTGCCTATAATATGTGCAAGTGCTTTTTCTCACTCTGTCATTTAACTTTTGAGAGGAGCTTTCACGATTAAACAATTATTTTGCTAAAGCAAAATTGAATTTAGATATCAAGCTTGGAAAGATCTCTTTGAGATTATTTTTTAATTCTTTTTAAATTTCTTCTCTAACTTTTATTATTTCATTTTGGTATATTTAAAACATTGATATACCTGAGGTAAGGTTTGAGGTATGGGTCCAACTTTATTCTTTTCCAGATAGCGATCTGGTTGCCTCAGTTTTATTAAACATTTTCCTTACTGATTTGAAATGTGATCTTTATCGTATCTACCTTCCCAGATGTTCTCGGATCTATTTCTAGACTTGCTATTCTATCTCTTTGATCGGTCTCCCCAGTGTGTGCCGTGTCATTTATTCTTCAGTTCCTGTTATATGGCTTCTCTACTCATTACTTCAGGAATTTCTCCTTGTCCAAAGATGTTCATTCTAACCGATGCTTCACACAAAGTGGAGGCCCTGGCCAGGTATGGCAGACGAGGAAATAAGAGTAGGTCTACAAAGGACGGAGGCAGTGGTATAAAAAGGTCAGCCCTCCCAGAATCATTGTACTTTCTAGGGATTAGTCATTTCTTTTTTCTTTTTTATACCTTGGGTGTGGATATGAAGCTCTGTGGACTACGGGGCAGCCAAGCATATTGGTGTGTGTCTATATCTCTTTACTTCTTTCTCTTCTTGCTATTCATCTTGAATAATCTGCTGAAAACTTCAGTTCTCTTCAGTTTGGAGTGGGATGTGGCTGCTTACCCATTTTTTTTTTCCTCCCCAGAATGACCCAACTTAGTAACAAAGCAAAACAAAACAACAAAACTTGATTGAGAAAGATTTCAGACAGATCGTAGTGATTTTTTTTTTTTTACTTATCCAAAGCCATAGGTTTTTTATTAATATGATTTACATCTTTTATTCAATTTCTTTAATAGGGCATATAAAGGTCTTTGAGAGCAATAGATAATTCTGAATAAGAGGATAAATGAACTAAAAATTATTTTCAAAATCTGATCAAAATTTTAAAAAGCAAATTCTGGAGTACATTGTTTCTTCTTCATAATTTTCAGTTATATTTAGCTTTTTAGGAAATTGTAATGAAAAGCTTGACTATATTATTTGAAGTTTTAAAAAATGAAGTTACTCTGAATCAGCTCTAAGTATAGATAGCAATCTTATTTTTCTTGTAAACAAGCTACTCATCTGTCTCTTACTTTGGAATTAGTCCTTGTTTTTGTCTGTGTGCTTTAATTTCACTGAAGTGTAACTGAGGATGCTATTAATGAATAAATGTTCATGCAATTTCTTCTTTTCTCAAACTATCAAAGAGAATATTATAATTGCCAACTCTGTTTTGCTCCTGTTAAAGAGTATAATGGTTAACTGTTGCCATGATGTCAAATCACCTCAAATCTCAGGAACTGAATGTAATAATTATTTATTTACCCCACCGATATGGGCTCAGAGATTTCATCTGGGCTTGGTGGGCCTAGTTTTGATCTTGAGTGGGTTTATGTACAAGTCTGATGTAGATTGGCCACCAGCTAGGATAACAGCAATATCTGGGCCAAGTATTTCTCATCCTCCAGGAGGCTAGCCTGGACACAGCCTCATGGTAGTGTCCAAGAGAAAGAATAAGAGCATATCCAGTTGGGCAAATGCTTCATCAAGCCTCTGTGTCCCACTTTCCAAAAATTTCAGTGGCCAGAACAAATCACATGGCCAAGACCTGTGTTAAGGTAGTGAGAGCTATAGAGTTTCATGCCAAAGAGCATAAATACAGAGAGGGTGAAGAACTGGGGTCGTTAATGAAATCAATTGATCACAACAAAGAATACTAATGTATTATAGGGAAAGAATCTAGTTAATAATTAAAGAATTAATTATAATGAATGCCCAAATGATATAATTAATGACACAGTGGGAAAGAAGATGCAAGAAAACCTCAGGGACTGGGAGGAGAGGAAGATTTTTTTTTTTTTTTTTTCCCTCTTGGCTGGGGTGGGAGCATGGTTAAGAAAGAAACCTATGAGAAAAGTGGAATGGAAACAAAGGGCACTTTAATGGGTGTTTCTAAAGAGTATTTATTTCAGTCACTTTCATGTCATCTAAGAGGTCACAGAATGAAACTCCTCTTTGATCACTTTTGGCTCTTGAGCTGAAATTTGTTTGTGTCACAGCTCTGTGACTGAACTGCCCTGATCTCTACATTCGTCACTGTTTACTGCAGACACTCTAGCTTGCATGCTTAGTCCGACTTCCCTCTTACTTTCTCAATGCATACGTTAATTTGGTCTCAAACCGCAGTGTCCTCTGGGAAATTGAATGTCTCCCAAAGTGTGCTGGTTGGTAAGCATTGCCCCGCACCTCCAAACGCATCCCTGGATTCCATCTACTCTTTGCTTTGTGATACTGGGGCTGGGATTCTGCAAACCCTAGTTTACCTTGGCTAGAGGACTCCCTGGCAGGTTCTGCCAGTAGGGGGCACTAGCGGGAGGCTGGAGGAGACTCCTTCCTGACCGCCCGCCCACTCTCCTAATGGCCGTTGGTCCCAGCATTTGGTTTGAGTAATTGTTGGTACCAGTTTCCAGTTTTTTCTGCACTCCAAGAACAAGTTTTATCTTGCCGGCTCAGAGGTGTCAGTGCCAGTCCTCTCCGCAGAGGTCTGAGTCTCAGCTCTGTAGGATGTTACTCCTCTGAGCTCTTGAGGGACTAGGAACCCTAGTAAACTTTTGTTTTAGGCCTTGCGCTAATGTATGACCTGAAGCAATTTATTCTCAAGCGGCCTTAGTTAAAGAGATTTTAAGGTTATGATCGCTTCTGGTGTTGTTCCAATACTTTCTTTTTCGATGCAAGGCACTCCCCTTCCACACACAAAACTTAAGGAAAAGTGAAACAATTTCAAGTGTCTAACTTAAAAGCCATTTCTTTTGTGTAAATTATTCTAAACAACTGATCTAATAATAGACGTCTTAGATTCTCTGACTTATCAGGTGGCTAATGAGAGAAACTCTTTGATAGAAGGTGAATATTAAAAAGGAGGGTGACCAATCTAAAGGGTACTGAAAGCCTTGTTTGGAATAATAGAGCTTGCCTATGTGAGACTACACTGGAAATTTAAGACAACACTTGTAACAGAAGACGTATTTTGATGAACACGAAAGTAATTTGCTCCTTAAAATTTCAAATGAGCCTTTTATTTTCTGATTCAGAAAGTGTCTAAGAGTTTAATTTTAACTTTGTTAATTTTTTTAATGTAAATCCCTTGTGAACTGTGACTCTCTTCTTTTTGTCTTCTTTTTGTATAATACTCCGAGAGCAGGTACTTTTAATTCCAAGTATTTACAGTAATATATCCTGGTGGTCTATGATCCTGATTTAAGTAGCTACTGTTGAATTTTGGTGTTTAAATTAAAACAGTAGTAGTTTTCCTAGTGCCTATTTCCACCCCCTTTCCCTAGCTATCAACATACATTTCTAGGGAACGAAAAAGCGTATGGGAATGGAACAGGCAAAATGCAGAATTGCTGCCCTTTCTAGAATGGCACGGGCTGGAAAAGGAATGTGACTTTGCTTTTCTTTTGACTTCTTAAGTATTATGTGCTGTCTATGTGCCTGGAGACCTTAATAGTAGACATATTTTTATAAGTGAACTAGCATGCTTTATCCAGGCAGTGCTGTCGTGAATCCCATGAGTTCGCTGCTGTATTTTCATTAGAGAGTTGCCATAGAAATTTCATTAAAAAATCAGGGCTCAGATGGCACTAGTTTTCAAACAATTGAAAAATAGATGGAAAAAAAACCCCACGATATAATAACAATATAAACAAGGTTTTGAGGACAAAAACACCTTGCTTGTTCTATTATTTCTATTCTCAGAAAAAAATATTTTTCAAAATTAGAGGTAAATTCTAAGGCACACCATTCCACTATTCAGTTAAGACGCTTAAAGATGAAAATGTGCTGAATAGTGTAAGCAATACTGTAAGGCAGAGCTCCTTCTCTATTCTTTCTGCTTGTGTTACCCACCCAACCTCCAAAATAAGTAAAATTCAAACATCTTTATTTATCAGATAATTTTAAAATTTTACTTATATTTTATTTGTTTATTTATTTATTGTGGTAAGAACACTTAACATGAAATCTAGCCTCTTAACAAACTTTGAAGTTGACAATACAGTATTGTTAACTATTGGTACTATGTTATACAGAAGACCTAGCTTTTATTCATCTGCGTAACTGAAACTTTGTACTGGTTGAAAAATAACTTCTCATTTCCCATTCCTCATCCCCTGGCAACCATCACTGTACTCTGCATCTATGAGTTTGACAGTTTTAAAAATCTTATATACATGGAATCACGCTGTATTTGTCCTTTTGTGGCTGGCTTATTTCATTTAGCTTAATGTCCTCTAGCTTCATCCGTGCCACAAATGGCAGGATTTTTTTTTTAAAGATTTTATTTATTCATTTTTCAGAGAGAGAGAGCGAGCACAGCAGGGGGAGTGGCAGACAGAGGGAGAAGCAGGCTCCTCGCAAGGAGCCCCATGTGGGACTTGATCCCAGGGCCCTGGGATCATGAACTGAGCTGAAGGCAGTCGCTTAACCAGCTGAGCCACCCAGGCGCCCTTGGCAGGATTTCTTTTTTTAAAGATTTAATTTATTTATTTGACAGAGAGAGACACAGTGAGAGAGGGAAACACAAGCAGGGGGAGTGGGAGAGGAGAAGCAGGCTTCCCGCCGAGCAGGGAGCCCGATGCAGGGCTCGATCCCAGGACCCTGGGACCATGACCTGAGCCGAAGGCAGACGCTTAACGACTGAGCCACCCAGGCGCCCCTGGCAGGATTTCTTTTAAGGCTCAATAATATTTCATTGCATGGATATACCACATTTTCTTTATCCATTCATCCATGGATAAACATTTAGGTTGTTTCCAAATCTTGGCTATATGAATAATATCCGATACTTTGTGTTTACCAACATTCATTGAAAGAAATACAAAAGAAATGTTTCTGACAGAAGGATAATTGGGGATGGGAGCCTGGCTGAAGTGTGAGAAGAAATAAAAGTGAAGGAAAGGATAAATATAAGACAATAACTATAAGTGGAGACTGTTTATTAAAAAATAAATACTAATGTCATGTGGAGCTTAATATTAGAACATATGGCAAAGTAGCACAAATTTGAGAAGAAGGGTAATTGTAGTTAAATATTATAGAGTCTGTTACAGACTGAGTGGTGTCCCCCCCCATTCCTATGTTGAAGCCCTAAACCCCAATGTGACTGTATTTGGAAATAGGACCTTTAAGGAGATAATTAATGTTGAATAACATTATAAGCGTGGGGGCCTGATCCAATAGGACAGGTGTCCTTATTAGAAGAGGAAGGGACACCAGAGCTTTCTCTCTCACCATGCGTTCACAGAGCAAAGGCCACGCGAGGACACAGAGAAGGCAACTCTTTGCAACTCAAGGAGAGAAACCTCCTCAGAAACCAACACTGCTGGCACCGTGACCTTTGACTTCTAGGTCCAAAACTTTTCTCTTGTTGAAGCCGTCTGGTCTGTGATATTCCATCATGGCAGCCTGAGCAGACTAATATCGTTAACATAGTTCGTGCATTGTCTGGGAATGGATAAAAGTACTAAATTAAAACAGACTTTAATGGATTCATAATGCAAATTATAATATCCAGGCTAACAACTAAAATAAGTAAAGAAACACATACATACGTACATAAATACACAAACACATCAATACATAAATATATAAACGTAATGACGTTAATAGAGGGGGAAACATAAAAAATACTAAAACTTGATTGCTCTCATAGAAGGCAAATGAGTGGAAAAATGGATCATAGAGTAGATGGAACAATTTGAGAGATAGATGACGTATTTCAACTCAAATATATCGATATTTACATTAAAAATAAATAATTTGAATACGTCAATTAAAGACAATGCTTATCAGACTGGATTAAAAAGTAAGATGCATACCTTATCTATAGGGACACAGAAAAGCTAAAACTAAAGTGATAGAACAAGACATATCATGTAAACACTCTCTAAAGCAGTGGTTGGAAAGTTTTTTGTAATGGCCCAAATTGTAAATATTTTTGGCTTTGTGGAACACATATGGTCTCTGTTGCATATTATTCTTTTGTTGCTGTTGCAGCTTTTTACAAATATGAAACGATTCTTTACTCATAGGCTGTACAAAACCAGGCTGTGTGCCAGATTTGACCTTAGGCTCTGCTTTGTTTATTGTTGGTCTTTAGGAAAATTAGTGTAACTATGTTAATATAAAAATAGTATAAATTCAGTGATATAAGTATTATAAAATATAAAGGGTGACATTTTATAATAATAGAAGGTTAATTTAACAGGAAGATATAATAATATTAAGGATGTATATAACTATTAATGTTGCCTCAAAATATAAAATTGAGAATCTGACAACTAAAAGGAAAAATAAAAAAAAAATCTATATCATAGGCATATCATCTTAGTAATTGTTAGAACAAAAGACAAAAAAAATCAGTAGAGATTTACGAGACAGAATCATTAACATACTTGATTTAAAAAACATTTATAAATATTGAACCCAACAACTTTGTCATATATGTTTTATAAAGGTATATAGAAAATTGTCAAGAACTGTAAAGGATCTGAGATTTTACTTCACTTTTTTCTCATGGAAATTTTTTATTGGGATAGTTGTAGAGTCACATATAATTGGAAGAAATAGTACAGAGAGAGTCCTTTTACATTCTTCCCAGCTTAATGATGATATTATAGGATAATTTTATACAAATTATAGGATAATGTTAAAATCAAGATATTGAAATTAATACAATCCGCTGATATTATTTAGATTTTCCCAGTTTTACTTGTACTCATGTGTATGTGTTTATGTATTTTGGTCTATGCTACTTTATGACAAGTGTGGGTTTGTGTACTTACCACTGTAGTCGAGATACTGAAAGTCCCATCAACCCAAGAATGCCTTCCATTGTACTTTTATACCCATATCCACCTTTCCTTCCCCTTGTTCCTCACCCTGGACAACCACTAATCTCCTTTACTTCTAAAATTTTATCATTTGGAAAACAATATATAAAAACAACATTGTTGAGTATGTACGTTTTTGGAATAGGATTTTTTATTCAGGATACATCCCTAGAGATTCATCTGAATTGTCATCTGTATCAATAGTTTCTCTCCCCGCCATGATTGATTAATTAATTAATTAATTATTGTTGTAAAATTCACATAATATGAAATCTATCCTCTTAGAAATTTTTTAAGTGTATAGGACAGTATTATTAACTATATGAACATTGTCGTACAACAGATCTCTGGAACTTTTTCATCATGCGTTACTGGAACTTTATATCCATTGGTCAGTAACTCCCAATTTTTCCCTCTCCCCAGCCTCTGGCAAGCACCATTCTACTTTCTGCTTCTATGAATTTGTCTACTTTAGATACCTCATATGAGTGGAATCATGCAGAGTTTGTTTTTCTGTGAATGACTTATTTCACAGAGTATTATGTCATCCATATGGTTGCATATGGCAATATTTCCTACTTTTTAAAGGCTGAATAATATTTCATTATATGTATACACACATTTTCATTATTTATTTATCCATTGATTGATATTTAAGTTGTTTCTAAATCTATGGTTATGGTGCTGCAATATACATGGGAATGCCAATCTCTCTTTGAGATCTTGTATTCAATTCTTTTGGACAAATACCAAAAAGTAGGATTGCTGGATCATACAGAGGTTATTTTTAGTTTTTTTGAGGAATGTCCATACTGTTTTCCATGGGGACTTCAACATATTACATTTCCACCAACAGTACCACCAATTTCCCTAACTCCTCAACAGCATTTGTTATTTTCTGTTGTTTCCTTTTTGATAATGACCGTCCTAACAGGTGTGAGGTGATATCTCATTGTGGTTTTGATTTATAATTCACTAATAATTAGTGGTGTTGAGCATCCTTTCATATGCCTTTTGGCCATTTGTATGTCTTTGAAGAAAAGTCTATATACATCCCTTGCTCGTTTTTAAATTGGGTTATTTGTGTTTTTGCTATTCAGTTGTAGGTGTTCCTTATATATTTTAGAGATTAACCCCTTGTCAGACACATGATTTGCAAATATTTTCTCCCATTCCATTGGCTACCTTTCACTATGTTGTTTCCTTCACTATACAAAACATTCCTGGTGTGATATAGTCCTACTTGTCAATTTTTGCTTTTGCTGCCTGTGCTTTTGGTGTTGTATCAAAGAAGTCATTGCCAAGACTAAGGTTGTAAAGCATTTTTTCCTATGTTTTCTTCTAGGAGTTTTAGAGTTTCGAGTTTTACACTGAAGTCTTTAACTTATTTTATTTTTCATGTATGGTATAAGGTAAGGATCAAGTTCTATTCTTCTATGTTTCAATATCCAGTTTTCCCAAAACCATTTGTTGAAGAGATTATCCTTTCCTTATTCCATAGTTTGATACCCTTGTTGAAGATTATTTGCTTATGTATGCATGCATTTATCTTTGGGCTCTCTATTCTGTTCCATTGGTTAATAGGTCTGTCTTTATGCAAGTACCATACCGTTTTAACTAATGTAGCTATGTGATATATTGCAAAGTCAGGAAGTATATGGCTTCCAGCTTTGTTCATATTTCAGAAGATTGTTTTGGCTTTGTAGTTCCATATGGACTTTAGGATTTTTTCCTATTTCTGCAAAAAATGTATTGGGACTTTGATAGGGATTACATTAATTTGAAGATCGTTTTGGGTATATTTGGACCTTTTAACATAAGTCTTCCAATCAATAAACACAAGATATCCTGGGGCGCCTGGGTGGCTCAGTTGGTTAAGCGACTGCCTTCAGCTCAGGTCATGATCCTGGAGTCCCCGGATGGAGTCCCATATTGGGCTCCCTGCTCAGCAGGGGGTCTGCTTCTCCCTCTGCGCTCTTCCCTCTCGTGCTCTCTGTCTCTCATTCTCTCTCTCTCAAAATAAAAATAAATAAATAAAATCTAAAATAAATAAATAAATAAACACAAGATATCTTTTCATTTAAGTGTGTCTTCTTTCATTTCTTTCTGCAATATTTTGTAGTTTTCAGTGTATACATCTTTCTCTTTAATTTTATTTTTAAATATTTGATCCTTTTTTGAGGCTATTGTAAATGGGATTTTTTTCTTGAATATTCTTTTTAGGATGTTTGCTGTTGGTGTATAGACAATAAAATAATAAGAGAAGGGTATTTCAATACTTCACTTTCTTTTTTTTTTTTTAAAGATTTATTTATTTATTTGAGAGAGCGAGAATGAGAGAGAGAGAGAGAGCCAGAGGGAGAAGCAGGCTCCTCGCTGAGCAGGGAGCCCGATGCGGGACTCGATCCTGGGACTCCAGGATCATGACCTGAGCCGAAGGCAGTCGCCCAACCAACTGAGCCACCCAGGCGCCCCTCAATACTTCACTTTCAATAGCAGATAGAAAATCCAGACAGATGATCTTTTCAGTTCTGTCAATGTTTGCTTTGTATATTGATACTCTGAAGTTGGGAGAATATATATTTATAAATGATACAGCTTCATGGTCAACTGACACTTTTATAATTATACAATGTCCATACTTTTCTCTTGTAATCGTTTTTGACTTAAAAGCTACTTGCCTGATATAACTACGGCCACCCATGCTCTTTTTTGGTTACCATGCAGCATTTGCATGGAATATCTTTTCCACTCTTTCACTTTCAGGCTATGTTTCTCCTTCAATTAAAACTGGATCTTTTGTAGACAACATATAGTTGTATCTTGTTTTAAAATCCATTCAGCCACTCTATGTCTTTTGATTTGGGGTTTAATCAACTTACACTTAAAATAGTTTTTGATGGTGAAGGACTTACCATTGCCATTTTGTCACCTGAGGGAGAGGCTCCTGAATGGTCCTGGCCTGTCTGTGCCATACTGTGGGTCCTCTGGACCAGGAGCATGACACCCAGCTCTCCTATGTTCTTACTTCCCTGTGCATCCAGAGCATGCTGGGTTCTACCAATACTTTAAGACAGGAAAGACAAAAACCAGTGTGTTGGACAGCCCCTTACCCACCAGAAAGTTGGGATGTTGGATGTATGTTTCAGTCTTCTCTTTCTCTCCCCAGGGAGAAGCTGGAAGTTGGGATTTTTCCCCCCATCGTGCCACAATGAGCTGGGGGCGGGGGGAGAACTATGGGGAATGAATGTCGTGAATTTTCTTAACAACTTTGATGTATCTGCTTTTGCACTTACCTGGGGTGCAGGAGCCTCTTCACTGGTTTCTGGATCTCTTACAAGGGAAATTGGCTCATGTATTAATTTTGAGTCTGTGTCTTCAAGGTGGGGAGGGAAGAGGAGGTGGTTCTAGGGCTTCCTGTTTTGCCATCTTGCTGACTGCATCCCAATTTTACCTTATTTTTAACCCAAAATGTCAGTGTGCTGTGATTTCATGGAGGCTGGCAGAAGAAATGAGAGTCCTGAATCAGAGACATTGGGTTTTATTACTTATATTATAGCAAGCTGCCCAAGCATCAGCCTATTTGGTGCTAGTTCTCCAAGCTGCAATTCATACAGGATGACTTGAAGAAGGCCACGTAATATCTGTATATGCACTGAGTTGTGTTACAGAAGAAGACAAATGAGCTTAGAAACTGTATCTCTCACACTGAATAGTAAGCATGCCTGCTGGCTGGTCCAGCGGGACACAGTCTTTGAAGTTTCTAAGAAAGCTTGCCTTTTGTTCAGGAGGGAGACACTATCTCTGTCTTCCAAAGCTGATTGTTATACAAACATCCTTCAAAATATGGTTCAGAATAAGGGGAGTCAGGGCCTCTGCTCTAAAGATGTGCAGAAACACAAGAGACCCATAGAGAATCATCTCCCAATGATACTAGCCAAAATAGACCATATGCTGTGCTATCAAGTAAATCATAACAAAATTTGAAAGTTTGAAAATATTCTATAGGCTCTTCTCTGGCCACAAAGGAATTAATCTAGAAATCAGTAACAAAAGTAAAAATAGATAATCTGCCAAATGTTTGAAAACTAAAGTCTACTCTTCTAAATTGTATGTAAGTCAAAGATGAATCATAATAGCAGTTAGAAAATGTTATTTTCATTTAGTTAAAAATATGAAAACTTGTGGAATGCAACTAAACAGAAGCTGAAAGGAAAATCACAGCATAAATTAATTAAGAAGAAATCCTAAAAAATAATTATTTAAGCATCCTTCTCAAGGTCCAATAGAAACCATAGCAAATTAATGCTAAAATCAGAAGAAAAATAAATAATAAGCAACATATACCCACAAAATCCTGAAATCAAACAAATAGAAACAAACAGCAAATCAAAATGTCATTATTTGAAAAAATCTGTAGGACTGATGAACGCTTCAGAAATACAAATTATGAAAAAGAGAACAGAAAAGAAACATACTTTACTAGTATAAAGAATACAAAGATGATATTACTATAGATTCATAGACTTAAAAAGATAAGCAAATGCCATTAAGTTGAAATGGACAAGTCTTGAAATACAAACTTACAAAAATTGACATAAAATGAAGCATAAAGTCTCAAAGCTCCTGTGTTTCTTAAAGAAATTGAATTCATAATTGAAACTACTCATATACTGCAATGCCTCACAAAAATGAGTGAAATGCTGCATATAACATGGGTAAATTTCTTTTTTTTAAAAAAGATTTTATTTCTTTATTTGAGAGAGAGAGAGAGCATGAGCAGGGGGTCGGGGAAGGGAAGGGGCAGAGGGAGAAGTAGACTCTCTGCTGAGCAGAGAGCCCAATGTGGGGCTCGATTCCAGGACCCCGAGATCATGACCTGAGCCAAAGGCAGACACTTAACTGACTGAGCCACCCAGGCACCACTTACATGGGTAAATTTCATAATTACATAATGACAAGGAAAAAAAGCTAAATACCTAGCCATACAAAGTGTATGACACCATGTAAAGTTCAAAAACTGGCAAAACTAATCTATGGTGATAAAAGTAAATATGGTGGTTACTTTTGTGTATGGGGTAATGATTAGATAGGGGCATAAGAAAGGTTTCCAGGACGTGGCAATGTTCTTTATCTTGATCTGGTTGGTGTATGTGTATGATAATCTTATAAAATTTCATCATAGTACACATTTAAGATTTGCATTCTTGGGGCACCTGGGTAGCTCAGTCGGTTAAGTGTCCAACTCTTGGTTTCAGCTCAGGTAGTGATCTGGGGGTCGTGGGATTGAGCTCCCCATCAGACTCTGCTCAGCACGGAGTCTGCTGAAGATTCTCTCTCTCCCTCTTCCTCTGCCCCTCCCCCTGATCACGCTCTCTCTCTCTCTCAAATAAATAAATAAATAAATCTTAAAAAAAAAAAGATTTGCATTCTTTCCTGTATGTATGCTTATTTCAATAAGCATTAAAGTCAAACAACAACCAGAAGAAATTGTGAAGAGAAAATAGTCTCATTTCTTGAAGGTAATGTCTGAGGTTGCCAAAACATTATCCTGCCCTTCTCTCTTTGTACTTTTTTACATCAACATTGCATTAGTCTGTTGGGGAAGATTAAAAATGGATAATCGTTATTAAAGTCTATGTGCAGGATTGGATTATGTCGGTAAGGAAATAAAAAACAAGTTTATTTTTAGTATTTAGGCCATTTAAATTCACTAGCTGACTTCAAGGAGGAGAAAAAAATCAGGGTTTATGAGGAGTCTCAGTGGGGAGTGTTTATATTAGACACTTAGCACTGCAGGATGCTGTGAGTTGGAAAACATAGGTAGATCCAATTAACAGATTCTGCGCTGTGGAAACTGAACCATATTAGGCTTTTGGACAGCTTTATGTGTGAATGTGAGAACATACTCATAAGAAATGCTATCGTTTTATCCCATATAACTTCACGAGAATTTTTGTATAGGCTAGGGATTTGTGGTAAAAAATAGAGATATGTTGGCTCCTCATTTGCGGAATTCACTAATAAATTCCTTTAGAACCCTTATTTAAGGGAATAAAACTGGTTCTGAAGGATGAGTAACCGCATACCTGCCTGTGTGAGACAAGGAAAGAGCACATACTCTTTCACTACTACTCTCTATTCTAATGATTTGAACCCCTCCATACAATTGAAGGACTTACACTTATACCTCTGTCAAATTAACAGAGAATGTCGTACGTGATCAGCTGCTTTTTGATGAAACTTCCAGCCATCCATCTGACTTTTCTAAATAATGCATTGTTTTGAAAAGACTCATTCATAAGGGCAGACTATAGATTACTGCAGAAGTGTACATTTTCAAAAAGAAATATAATCTATTCATAAGCCCCAGGGCTAAAATTTAACCAATGATCTCTTTAGAGATTAGTGGAATTTGGATTGGAAACTTAGTTTCTAGAAATTTATCCTGACATTTCTGACCTTATTGACTATATGGAATGTTTTGGAACAATGATTCTTAAATTGGTATTTGTAGGTCTCTAGAGAATCAGAGCAAATTCCAAAAAGATTACAAAAACCAAAGCAATGGAAATTTTAAGAACTCTTTGGTGGCACTCAGATCCATTAGCAAAACCTCCTACCATTACATTTGCTTTCTTTTCCCCCTTTGGCTAACATGTAACCAACATTCTTACTAATGCATATTTTCAGGACTAAAACATACCATTTTCCACAGGTTGTCAGTCAGGAAACCGAGTGATATGTGTGTGTGTGTGTGCGTGTGTGTGTACACATATGTGTTAATATTTCTTTTTTTTTTAAGATTTTATTTATTTATTTGACAGAGAGAGAGACAGCGAGAGAGGGAACACAAGTGAGGGGAGTGGGAGAGGGAGAAGCAGGCTTCCCGCGGAGCAGGGAGCCCGATGCGGGGCTCCATCCCAGGACCCTGGGATCATGACCTGAGCCGAAGGCAGACGCCCAACAACTGAGCCACCCAGGTGCCCCAATATTTCTTTTAAGTAGTGCTTCGTGTTTGGGTTGAGGACAAAAGGAGGATGCAAGCAGGAAAAAGATTAATGAGTAATTGGAAAAGTTGCTGGTACAAATATTGAAGAACCATTTTTCCAGAACTGTCATTCTTAGTAAATACACTTTGTGAAAATTCAAAATGTCAGAGCTTATGCAAATGAATAAAGCCTTTACTTATGATTTCTGGATCACATATCATATTCAGAGGGAAGTATTTCATTGGAAATTCAGTGAGTATTGAGGTAGTCATATTTTCTTTCACTCTCCTATAATTCCATAGAAAATATTTGTATTCATATTATAAGTAAACATAAAGCAAAAATTATGAATGAGGCATTTAATTAAAAACAATTAAAAAGTGAAGTAATTTCTAGAAGGTATTCTTTGAAAGTAAATGTAAGGATCGGACTTCCGAAATATTTGCTTTGATGAGAGAAGCTAAGGTTTCCAGTGGAAAGTTGTCTACATTTTATTCCTTGGAATCACGAACACTTTCAGTAGGTGGTGTAGTAAGAGGTGAGTGATTAAGGGGAAAAAAAAAAGAAGAAAAATACAGTAGCTACATGTGTTTTATTTCTCTAAAAAGGTAATTTTCCCAGCATTTCTCCACACTTAGCTGGAACATATATCCATTTTCAAAATACTATTCTCTTAGACGCTTTTTGATTTTTTGATTTCAGAATCCAAAGGAGTAAGTCATATTACCTAAGGAATCCTCTTTCTCCCTGCAAAAGAAGCTTATTTTAAAAACCGACAGTTTTTAAAATAATTTGGTCAGTGTCAAGATTATAAACCAAGTAACCTCAGGTTTGTTACTTATTCCAGAACAGGCCTGTGAACCAATTAAAAGTTTAAAGAGCTATTGAATCTGCAAATATCCAAAACACCTGAGATTCAACCTGCAGAAAGTAATTTTTTAGAGGGGAAATAATTGGAAAAATGTTCCATCTGCTACCGCCTGGTTTTTATTGGTTTAACGTGTAGATTTCCATAGGCCTTTTGGAACACAGAGAGGGCACTTTTTTTTTTTTTTTGAAAGCAGGAAGGTTTTGTTTGCCAGGTGAATATTTCAGAGCTCTCAAAGTGCTGATAGAAAACAGCTTTAGATTTGGATGGGAGCAGTCCGTTTGAGAGGTTATGATGAAATCACCGAGAGGGGCTTTCTGTGACAGCATTGATTTATACATAACATTAGAGATGATTATATAATCTGTTGTCAACCATTGATTCTGCAATTGTCAACTTAGCGATTTTTAAGGAGGAAGGATGATGACACACGGTGAACCTTCTGATTTTGAAAAATATATACTGCCAAATAACACTGGCAAAGGAATTTTTAGTTTATTGCATACTGTTTGCAAAGGACAAAAATTGTAAAATTTTAACAATTCTTAAACTCTCTGAGGAACTCAGTAAACCAAATCTTACCTTAAAGGTTCACCATGACCACCCGATTATCACTCTCAGCACCCACTCTGGGTCACCCTTGCTCTTCTTTACTTTTTTTTTCTTTTTCATTATGTAGTCTCCTTCTAAAACTCTATAGTTTAGTTAATTTACTATGTTCATTATTTATTTTCAGTCTCCCACTACAAGATGGGGCAAGGATCTTTGTTGTGCTCACTGATGTAGCTTGTGCTTAGGATGATGTTTAGCATATAGTGATGCTCAGTAAATACTTGTTGAAATCAAAGCGACTTGTGTATTTGTGTTGAGAGAGATAAATAGCATTTATGGAGCCAATCCTATGTGCCAGGTACTATGTGAAGGCTTTGTTTTAGTTCCATTTTTTCATTTAACTCTCACAAATAACCTCATGAAGTAGACGTTGAACTAGAGACCACTACTGCCCCCTTTTAGAGATGAGAAGACCAAAGCTCAGTGAGTTGAAGTGAAGATTGAATGGCCATTGAGAAGCAGAATCAGGAATTGAACGAAAGTTTGTCCAATGCCAGAGTGGCTGCTTTTGAATTACCCACCTTTAGGTAATATTTCATTCTTTCCAGTGCTTGAATTTAAACAAACAAATGTCATTTCTAACTAGTCTTAGAGGACTTCCAAATTATAATGAGCAATTTTAGCAGTCATTAACAAATTTCTCTGTGGAAAATTGGCATTCTATGGCAATCGAATTGTACCTTTGGCTTTTGTTTGCTGGTTTTGAGTCTGGGATGTTGGAAACTCTACTTGGGAAACACACACAGAGCTGGAAGGTTGTCACTGATTGTTTAGGTTTGGCCAGGATCAACTCTTTCAAAGACCAAGACCAGGAGAAATACAGGCTGGTGACTGCTGCTAGAGTCGCTCCAGAGTCCTTTTCTCAGAGTATAATGTAGTTCTGCTTCGGCAGACTGACATCAAATTCTCTCCAGTAATAGGCTAAGAATGGTCTTTTTTTTTTTTTTTAAACTTCACAGTTATGTTGAATAGTTAGTAAAGAGAGACAAAAGTGAAAGGGTCAGATTTGTTTGTGATCTAGGGTAGTGCTGAGTGCTAATGTTTGCTCATTTTATGTTATAGGTAGCATAGCTCTTAGGGCAAGTGAAATTAGAGAAAAGAATTCTTAATTTCAATTTTGATTTGCCCCTCAAACGCAGTTGGCTCTAGACTTAATCAATCTTTACACTGAAAAGTGAGAAGCAGATTTGTTAATAACTTATGAATTTGGTCAGTGTCAAGATTATAAACCAAGTAACGAAGGCAGTGAAATTAATTATAGAACAGCAAATCCAAGCAGGAGTGTGAATTGCCTGGTTGTAGACCTTGATTGTAACTTAGAGATCTTTACTTTCCTTTTGGATGTGTACTTAGATTTTTATTGTAGCAATCCAATCTACTTAATGGAAGATAAAATGTCTATTACGCTGTCATACCAAAAAAACCTGACTAATACACATTAGCAAAAGTATTACATATATGCTAATAAGGCATGATTCAGTACCGTAAACTGTGAAATCATATGTAAACAGGAATGTGCTGATCTTTTTTTTTTTCTGTTCTGATCTTTCTAAAAGAAAAGATACTCATACATTTGTAATGTCAATAACAATATAACAACTACTCTTTACAGAACTAGTTTTGGATATACTGTGAAGTTATGATGAATGACTAATAACTCTTCTTACATCAGACCAAAGGGGATTTTAAAAAATCCTTAATAACCTGAGTAGTAATTAAGACATAATTGGCTTCTGCCTATGGAAAAGATGCATAACTATCTTGAAGAAAGGCAATACTTAGCATTAGAGTGCATCTTAATTATTTCATTACATAGCATCGAATAACTTTTAAGAATGGAAGGATATGAAGACTTTGTTGTGGTGTGGTCTACCAGGACATAGGACTACCACACGAGTCATGTTTTATCTTTCACTTCTGGCTTTTCCTTTCTATGTGTGTGTGTGCTCTGAAACAGACAAGCCTCTGGTTGATTTTTAAATCATTTAAAATTATTTTTAAATGTATTTGATTTTTCATTTATAACTATTAATAAAAGTTTTCTATAACAATATCAATCTCATTCATGTTTAGATTTGTTTTTCATTTTTTTTTTTTTTTTTTAGTAAGAAAGATGCAGTTTTCTAGCTAGGGCATAGGAAATGACCTAAATTCCTTAGAATGTCCAGGGAATATGTCCCTACTCATGATTGTTAAATAATGATCAGGAGCCATAGTCTAAACTGTGTAAAGCCTGTGTGATTACCCTTTGTGACTGTCTTCTAGCATTTCTTACACCCAGAAAGCTCTCTAGCTCAAACACATCCAAGATTGTTCCAGAGATTTGGGGACATGCTCTGAATACACAATGAGATGCTTATCAAGTATAGCCCCACCTCAACTGAAGCAAATGCAGAACTTTAGGACATTTGTGATGGCTTTAGGGTAGTAACATGGCAAAGGCTCAGGACTCAGTCAGAATTGGGTTTATGTACTAACTCAGCTACTTATGAGCAATGTGACTGTGAGCAAGTAACCCTCCTTTCCAAGACTTTGTTTCTTTACATGTGTAACAGTAAGGATTACAGCAGTTACTCTTCTGTGTTATAAAGATGAAAATGAATGATGTCTTCATTGATTCATTCAAAACTACTTATTGAGGGCCTAACTTGTGTGGGTGGATGTTCTTCTAGGTTCCTGTGATGGGTGTAGTGTTGGACCTTCCCTTATGGAACTTCAAGCACAGTGCATTAAAGTACCGATTAGATAGAATAGTGTATCATAAGTGTCTCGTAAATATTACCCATGGTTCATACTTTATGCCTTTAGACAGGTAAATAGTTTCATACACATCTAACAACCCAGTGCTGTCACAGAATAGCTTCTTTCAGAATACAAACAAATGTAAAAGATAAAGGAAAACTTAACCTCGATAGAGGCAAAGGAGAGCCACAGCCGCTCAGGATATATAATATGATTAAATGTTAGAAATTGGGGAAAATGATAAGAAGAGTGAAGTAGTTCAGTGTAGGCTTTTGATATAGTTGCGTTAACCCTCCTCTGCTCTCTCTCTTCCCTCCCCATCCTCCACAGGCTTCAGAGACAAGGAATTCTATTTGTTCTGGTTCACTTCATGGCTATTCTAATAACCTGCAATTAGTTGGAAAGATAATTTTGAAATAAATCTGATGAACAGATTTACGTATAGGGCCTACTACACTCAAATCATAACCAGATGGAATTTCAAAATCTGATCAACTTGATGCATTGGCAGCAGGAATGGAGTAAATATATCTGAATTGTGGAGCTATCACAAAAGATTTAGAGTGTCACCCTCACTAAAAAAGAGAGATGCCAAATGATATGAAACTCCAAAGAGAAATTTCAGGGAAAGGGTGAGATGTGGAGGTTTTGGAAGAATAGGAACGCAGATGCTCACTTTGGCTATTTTCCATAAAACAATAGAAAAAGGAGCCACAAGGACAAAAGACCATATATGACTTCTTGTTACTTGGGAGGAAAAAATACATATTCCTAAGACACGGAAGAAAAGAAAGAATTTCAGAACAAGCCAATGAATGAATAAAATATCTAATTAACTTTTTTTGGTTACTATTTCTTTAGCTATGGGTTTTGAATTGATATGGGTGGATATAGGCAGAAGTACACCTGAGGGAAGAATCAAGGAGAGTAGATCTAAAATATAATTATTATTCTTTGCAGTTTCGCCTACTCTTATGTTTTACTATCCTTCTCACTCATGCCTGGGTGTAATTAGTGTGTAGGAAAATAAAGGAATTAATTAATTAATCAATTAATTTTATTTTATTATATTAGTCACCATTCATTACATCTTTAGTTTTTGATGTAGTGTTCCATGATTCATTGTTTGTGTATAACACTCAGTGCTCCAGGCAATACGTGCCCTCCTTCATACCCATCACCGGGATAACCCACTTGCCCTCTAAAACCCTCAGTTTGTTTCTCAGAGTCCATAGTCTCTCATGGTTCGTCTTCCCCTCCAATTCCCCCCCTTCATTTTTCCCTTCCTACTACCTTTTTTGTTTTTGTTTTTTTAACATATAATGTGTTATTTGTTTCAGAGGTACAGGTCTCTGGAAAACAGTATGGAGATTCCTCAAAAAGTTGAAAATAAAGGAATTTTGATGCTGAAACAGACTCCAGTGATCACCAGTTTCAAAGTTCTTAGTGGTAAAGTAGAGATGGTCAAGGAAGTGAGTTGATTTACCCAAGGTCACCCAGCAGAAAGTGGCAGAGCAGGAGTGTGGCTGTCTTCATATGTACTCTTGGGTTCTGTCTGCAAAATCAGTTTACTTATCATCATTGATTCTGAGGTTCAACTTCTGGGAAACTCAACCATTTGGTAATTTATGTTTTCTTAGAAAAGCATCCATTTCATTAAGAATTTCAAGCGAATTAGCATGGAATTGCATATACTTTTACCTTTTAAATATTTGACCGTATTTATTTTTAATTATCTCATTTTAAGTTTGGGATATACTACTCATCATGTCTTGTGATTTGATTGGCCCTTAGGTTTTATGTTTGTATTTTTTAAATCAGCTTTAAAAAGCTATTTTAACATCCTTAACATACTTCTTCCTGCTTCCATCTTCATCATTTTATTTGTCTACTTAGGTTTTTTTCCCCCTGACTTTGAATGTTTATTTCATTTATTCTTATTTTTCTGTTAATATTAAGAAAGCATTTAAGGGTATACATTTGCCACTGACTACAACTTTGGTTTCATCCCATATGTTTAAATAAGAGTCAGACACTTGTATTTATAATCTATTATTATTACATTTACTTATATATAGATGTCTTAAAAAAAAGATAAAATTACTAAAAAAATAAAGATAATAAAAGTAAGTTAAAATTACTCACAAAATTTGTACCTTTATTAATGTATCTTGTTTTTGATATTTACTTTCTATTTTGCAACAGTATGTTTTTCTGTGTTTAAAGCTCACTAAATCATATTTCAAAAGAAAGTAACCTCCTTTGATTTATTTACTGCATTTTACCTGCAGTTTTACTTAGTTTCATAACAACTTTGTCCCCTCTATTTTCTTTTCAGTAGTATTTGTATAGTAAATTGTTGACCACCATTTTTAACACTTTGGGGTCCTTTTGAATTTGCAATGAGTAGTCATTTGTACAGCGGGACATCATTATCTAACAATGCTTTGTTTGCTTTATCTTATCCAATAAATTTAAAAATTGTGCTAGTATACTTTTTTCCAAAACACTGATACCCTATGTATTTCTAATTTTCCCATCTAATCTTTCTTTTGAACTCCTTTTACCCCCAGAAAGGCAAGGCATTTCTATCCCCCAAACCTCCCACATATGATCTCTGGTCTTTTATTTATCTTTGTAATTCTAAAACTTTCCAATTTTTTTTTTTTTTTTAATGTCTGGGTTAAAACTTGGTTAGCGATGGCTCAAATCTCAAACACATGTTTTGTTTGGCACTCTTCGGTGCTTTTTTTTGATAGTTGGATTCTGCGTATATTAAAAGAAATTGCGATGTTATGTATAGATTTCTGGCTTCTTGTGAAATTTGTTGATCTGACCCATATTGCATGGTAATGAAGTGAAGGAGCTGAGGAGCTTCTGCCGTTTTGGGACAGTGGATACACCCTCTACTTCAGCATGGTCTCCACCACGCCTATTCATGAAAGCTGGACCTCTTTGCTTGTCAGTCCTGTTCCCCAAGCCCTGTGGTCTCTCTCTCTCTTTTTTTTAAAGATTTTATTCATTTATTTGACAGAGAGAGAGACAACGAGAGAGAGAACACAAGCAGGGGGAGTGGGAGAGGGAGAAGCAGGCTTCCCACGGAGCAGGGAGCCCGATGCAGGGCTCGATCCCAGGACCCTGGGATCATGACCTGAGCTGAAGGCAGATGCTTAACGACTGAGCCACCCAGGCACCCCAAGCCCTGTGGTCTCTTGAAATTGTGATCACTAATCTAGAGATTTCTACCTGGATTATTATTAAAATATTATTTATTTCATATAAGTTGTTTTTAGAAAAATTTTAAATTGTTCAAATTTATACATATACCATTAAACTATATTTAAGATTTATTGCCAGCTTTTTAAGGTGGTGACCTATTTTAAAATTATGTTTAGTTAATCTGTAGCTATTAAGATACTGTTTTCTTTTTTTTTCAAGCTACATATTAGCATTATGTCTTCAGAGTTCTTTCTTACTTGTAAATATCTTTCTTTCTTGTGGCCTGCACTTACAAAGGACAACTTGACCAGGTATGCCATTGGGGGATAATTTTTCCTGCTTCAAAACTCTAGAAATGGATCCGTTATTTTTCTGCCATTTACCGTTTGAAAGAAGGAAGGGTTAAATTGATTTTTATGAAATTAAAAAATGTTTGGGTGCTTTGTTATTTTTTCTTTACCATCCTAACTCCATTTTTTTCTAGATATACTACAGTATGCATCTCTAGGATTTTTTTATGCTCAAAGATTACTGAGCCTTTTGATCTTTATGTTGGGTCTTTTATTTAACACAGGAACATTGTATTTCATTAAATCTTTCATTATTGCTTCTGTTTAGACATTGTGCATTCTCCCATAGTAACTTCTATTAACTTCTGGTTGTATTTTCTGTCTTTCATAATTATGAATTTTTACTTATTGCTTCTTTTCCTTGTGTTATTTTTCCTCTGGATTATTCAGAGGTTTATCTAGCTTGCTTTCCACGTAGGGCTTTTATTTCTATTTTTTTGTCAATTTTATTGTTTATTACCTTCAACATGTATTTTATTATTACCTCTGTGATCTTATCTCACTTTCATAATAGGTTGAGGATCTTTTAAAATGTCAGAGTTTTAATAAAAAAACAACAACAGCCTTTTGAGGATTTTTGCACCTGTCCCATGGGCCTCATCTTCATGTTTTTTGTGTTTTTCTTTTTTTTTTTTAAAGATTTTTTATTTATTTGTGAGAAAGAGAATGAGAGATGGAGAGCATGAGAGGGAGGAGGGTCAGAGGGAGAAGCAGACTCCCCGCCGAGCAGGGAGCCCGATGTGGGACTCAATCCCGGGACTCCAGGATCATGACCCAAGCCGAAGGCAGTCGCTTAACCAACTGAGCCACCCAGGCGCCCTTTTTTGTGTTTTTCTGAGACTGCCCTATTTTCTCAACATTTTCCTGGCTGCTCAGTTAGTCTTTAGAAAGTGGTACTCTTTTTCTTATTCTTGCAATATTTTCCGAGACCCATATGATTTTCTTTTTCTCACTCTTACTTGAATGAGTAGAGATCTTCCTCGGACAGGTTGTACTGCTCCTGTCCTTCCTTCACTGATGCCACACACATTTATTCCAGCACAGTCATTGCGCTATTGTGCACAGCTCCTAGCCGACTCTTCAGACCATTCATAGCTTAGCCGGGTATAGTCATTAGATTGAAAAGCAATGGAATATACACAAATTATAATCACTATGTCTTTGGCTTTTCCTGCCCTCTATAACCCTTAACTCAGGGGCTACATTTTCCAAAATGGCACCAAGCGCGGATCCCTTTTTGTCCAACCCATTTTACTTTCTTCTGACCTCTCTTTAAGCTTTAATTTCTAAAAGAATGAAGAAAGTAGTGTGTGTGTGTGTGTGTGTTTGCGCATGCACGCGCATTAGGTGATTGAGGTGAAGGGTAGGGTTAGATTTAGATTGAGTAAGGACGGCACTCTAGATTCATCAAAATGTGACATCTATTCAGTAGTGGGGCAAATACTTTATTTTCTTTTTGATAGGTATCTTGTGTAGTCTGATCCAGAGGGCAGAGCTTCAAAGGTGGCTAAATGGTCTTCCCACCTTCCTTTAAGTTTAATCCACCTGCTTTTTGGTACATAGAACTTCTTCTGAATTGTGGATTGACCGCCCTGGTTTTCATTTTGGGTTTTATATTTTTCTAAGTCTTCATAGGCAATGTTTTGGGAACTTGGGAGAAGCTGCCTTCGGGACGAGTAGCCTGTATTTTTTTTTTTTTTTTAATTTGAAAGTGTTCTCAAATGACACTTCACATCAGCTTGATGAGTTGTTTATCATCCCATACAGATAGAAGAGCTAAGTAGAAAGAAGTGGAGGGTGTTGCCAGATATAGACACAGTGAAAATAATGAAAGTTTTGATGTTACAGCAAGATTATTATGAATAACAGCGGGAACACAAAAGTACATTGAAAAATATTTGTAGGTATCTAAGTGGATTTTAAAATCAATCTGCCATTAAGAAAATTTTAAATTACATTGAAAATTCTTCCAAATGTGGTTATGTGATACACATAATACTTTGGTTGTAAAAAGGAAAACTTGGGGTGCCTGGGTGGCTCAGTCGGTTAATAACGCGTCTGCCTTCAGCTCAGGTCACAATCTCAGGGTCCTGGGATGGAGTCCCGTAGGGGGCTCCCTGCTCAGCGGGGAGTCTGCTTCTCTCTCTCCCTCTGCTCCGCCCCCACTCGTGCTCACTCTCTCTCTCTCTCTCACTCACTCTCTCTCAAATAAATAAATAAAATCTTTAAAAAAATAAAAACAAATAAAAAGGACAGCTTATTCAAAAAATTCTTGATACTTGAAAGGCTCAATTTTATTATCTAAAGTATTCACTTAGGAGAAGAGCCAGCTCCTCCATATTTTTTATCATATGAGATATTATCACACATTCTCTTGCATATACACGCATTAATACATATTTGCCTTAGACTATTTGTTGTTGCACTTTAGTTTTGGAGGAACTATGACTGGTAATTAAGATCTATAATTAGAGATAAAAACATGACACCACTACCCAATAGAACAATGAGATTACATAAAATATGTTCCTTACTTAGTATATCCCCCTACCACCTGACAGCTTACTTTTTTTCTTTTTAGGATTTCCAGACAGCCTGAAGTCTGCTCAAAAAAAAAAAAAAAAAACCAACAAAACCCCAAAACTAGTTTTTTTAAAGCTACGTGAAGATGTTCTGGCAGTTGCTGTGGTTTCCAACCACCCACTTCATGCCTCATCGTTTGAGGCTATCTAGCAGTGACTCTTTCAAAGTTATGATCTGTCTCATTTCAACTTGCTTTGCAAGAGCTGCCAGGGCTTCTTGCTTTCATCTGTGCTATGCATATGGTCAAATATTTCATGGACAATCCAGACCCGAGCATTGCCACAGCATTCTTTTACCTGGGCTCTTCGACAACTATGTAGAGAATGGAATACTAAAGAACAACAATACCTCAGGAAGCTTCACACTGAGTTTTGAACCTACGTGACATCAACGCGACATCAAGGTCCAGGTCGCATTCAGTCACGCAAGGGATTGTATCTCAAGTCCCTTTGTGATGAAGATACTTTCCATGAAATACAATGGAAATCCATTTTTGCATATGCAACCATCAGTGTGTGTGTATGTGTACACATAGATAGAGATTGAGAGGGAAATAAAAAAGAGAGGGAGAACTGAATGACGGGTGCCTAGATGGATTGCTCATGTTTCAACACTGGCCTGACGTTTTATTTTTTTATTAATCTCTCCTATGTATTTATTTATTTATTTATTTATTTAGTTAGTTAGTTCAGTTAGCCAACCCTGATATTTTAAAAAGATTAGTTTTTGAAATAACTAATGGACAATTCACCATTTCATAGAATTCGCAAGTACTGAATTACTAATATTCTATATTAATTCAAGTTATAAATATAAGAATCTAATTTAACTATATATCTTACAATAAATTCCTCCTCCTACTTACTGGGTAATGGCAGTACATCATTTCCAGCCTCCTTCTATGATGCTGCAGCTGTAAATAAGCCATAAACATAGCACCTTCATAGGTGTTCCATGCCAGATTTCATAGTCTTTTAGCGAAAAAAAATTGGACAGGATTTTACCTGATGTTATGTGCCTGCAAGCTATGATTCTTTGTCAAGAATTCATTATCTTTAGTGAGGATATAGGTATCCAAATAAATAAACACAATATAAACTATGTCAAGTTCAAAGAGGCCTCGAGGGTAGTTTTGTAAGAAGTAATTCCAAGATTCTGTCTAATTTATAACAAAGTAAGTAAAGATGATCTTTCATCAGAGGTATCAAGGTTGAAGAATTATATTTTGAGAAGAGAAATCTATCCTCCATATTTCCTTTCCTTTTTACTTGATTGCTTCAACAATAATATGATTCTGCATTTACTGAGGATGATTTTGTTTATAACAATGCTTCAGAAAAGAACTGGAGACAAAGTCCTCAGTAAATTTGTTTGTATGGATTACAAGTAGATTAGAAGTACGTGTGTATTTTGGTTCTTTGACCACTGATTCACTCCTCAAGTGTCTTTTGGAAAGGGATAAATGCACATATATTTTCAAGAACCAGCAAACCTTGGGAATTAGGTCATCCTGAACATAAAATAAAAAGCAAATTAAGATAGTCCACCCTCAAGGGGATTCTGGAAGGCTTCTTTAGTAAAATAATGCTTTCAACATCCTGATAACTCAACCAGCAATCCACTATTAAAAAATAGTTTTAGTATTAAGAATCTTTTAAGAATGAAAACACCTCTAACATAGGAATTCAATCTAAAGTGGAACGAAAAAGAATGACCGTTCTTTATCTTTTGTGAACATCCTCTCACTCAAATGGTAGGTTATCAATCATGACATCTATTTCCTGCCACGGAGTGGGGACTTGGTCTTTGCTGACTAATCATCATTCCATCCCACTGAATCTGGGGACTGTTTAGCTCGGTCAGATAATACAAGCAGAACCAATCAAGGCCCCTTTGAGGGAAAAGATATGCATGCTGAAAGAGAAAGGGTTTTTATCCTTCTGTGATTGTAGATATTAAGTATCATAAAAAGTTATAGTTTCCCAGACCCATTTTTGCTCTTCATGGACAAAACCCACCTAAAAATAAATGATACATATGAAAAATAGGCGTGAGATTCCTAATGACATCATTGGAAATTCTGGATCCAGTTGTGTATAAAGATTATATAACCACTTGGATTTCTTAGTGAAAGCAGCCAATAAATGATCTTTTTGCTTAAGCTAGTTGATCAGGGGGGCGCCTGGGTGGCTCAGTCGTTAAGCATCTGCTTTTGGCTCAGGTCATGATCCCAGGGTCCTGGGATCGAGCCCCGCATTGGGCTCCTTGCTCAGCGGGAAGCCTGCTTCTCCCTCTCCCACTCCCCCTGCTTGTGTTCCCTCTCTCACTGTGTCTCTCTCTGTCAAATAAATAAATAAAATCTTAAAAAAAAAAAAAAAAAGCTAGTTGATCAGGGCATTCCTTGTTTGAAAAGAAAAAAATTCTTGCTATTATAGGTATTTAATCCCCAAGAGTTAGCTAAATGCTAGCTCAGATCCAGAGTGTCCATGTCAGGAAGAGTTAGAGGGAGAGGTTATTATTGTCAGGGAGGGTATTTCCAGAGAGGCCACTGAATTGGGAACCCTGAAGAACTTAGGGTAGAAGATGGAGACACTCCTTGGATTCGGGGTACCAGAAGCAAGAGGAGACATGCAGCAAGGCAGGGTGAAAGGTGCGTAAATCTAACTTCACTATAACCAACATGTTCTAGAAAGGGCTCCAGGTAAATCTTCTGTTTTGCTTTCACTGCATTTTAGACACTTTTCAAACAGTAAATGAGCCTTCATTGCTTGTGCATTTAGAGTTCTATATTTCTCTGACTTTTGAAAAGAGTAAAATCAGGAATGGAAAGAATGTCCACTGTGACACTGTATTCCAGAGCTGTTGTTGTTTAAACTTCCCTGAAACTTAAGTGATTTTGGCAAAGCAATTGCATAAATTCTATTGGCTTTCTTGTTTCATAAAATGAAACCTTTAGTATTGCAATTGATTATTGACAGATTTCTTATACCTGAAGACATATTTAGATTGTAAAGCCCTTCAACAGAAAGTATTGTGTCTCTATAGTCCCAAAATAGCCTAATTTCAGTAATGAGAGTTAAGTGTTACCCTCACATAAATTGTCACCTTTATCTTACAAATATTCTGAAGCCAAATTCACATTGGTGATACCTGCTAAGGAAAAACTACCTCTTGATTTCTTTCCCTGAAAACAATCTGGTGAAAACCAGAAAGGTAAATTTTTTTCTCTATTATAATAAATTCCAAAAAATATGTGTAGGCATTCAATATCTCGTTTTTGTTACTCTGCACTATGTGTGGTGCCTCTAAATGGCTAGACAATAAGCACAATGCATTACTTCTTAGAATGTCGATAAATGGGCAGACTGACTGAAGCAGGGGCTGAGATTTCAAAGGGAGTATTAACATTTGTGGGAAAACTAACTGTGAGGGAGTGGAAGATAATTAAACAAGAGCTAATAACAACAGACTTGAATTTCAGAGGGCCACCTGGATAGCTTGTTCTCAGTCACTTTTTCTCATGTTTCATTTTCCTCATTTGAACAGGTCAACAGTCATTAAATTTTTTCATAACATCTGAGGCAAATCATTGCATTAATTCATTTGTAAGGTGTTTAGAAACCACATATTTTGGTTTTAGCATTTAAAACATTCAGCTTCCGCCATCTTTTTTCTTTTCTTATCTTTTTTTTTCTTTTTCCTTTCCTTTTCTTTTCTTTTTTGTTTCTTTTCCTTCTTCTCTTTTTAAAGATGAAATAGTCTGGGAATCATTAAGTGCCAAATGCTTTCATCAGGCCCATAAACAATACAAGATTCCATAGTAAATGCAGTTACTTCTCGGGAAGTTTCAACAAAACACGTTTTCACTCATTCAAAGCTAGGGGGAATAAATCTTGAGGTCTTTTAAGAAAGGCGCACTTTAGACCCAAAGAGGCTGACACAGTACTGGATTTCACACAAAAAGATCACAAAAGCTATCCTGCAGGCTCAGTAAATTCTGGAGGTTCTTGGAAGATTTGCTGTGTGTCTCAGCTTCGGAGCCATTCCTCTCTATCTCACTGTTTATCTCTTGACCTAGTAACTTGGATAAAATATGAAAGCAGAAAATAAGCTTTCGAGAAGTCACCTACTTTCAGTCAAAAAGAATAAGACCGAGGTCAGGTTAACATCTAAGGAAAAGGCCAAATTGTTACAGCAATTTTTCTCAATGTCTTACGATTTCAGTCTTATTTTTCTTCCTAATGAATATATTTCTATTCTGTATTTGTATTTGTGGCTTATTCTATATTGTGATAACCTTGGGCTTTGACATGCAAATTAATGCTCTTGAAAAAATTTACCTGCTGGGATATGACTTAATTATGGGTATGATTAGATAATCACAAAATGATAATCATACTCATAAAATCATAATAACTATAAAATTAGGAAGTAAATACCAGTAAACAAGTTACCCAGTATATATGCTGATGTGATTCACAGCAGAGAAAGGTACCTCCAGAAATGAATTCTCATTGACATTCCTTTCTAGCTAGTTGAGACCAAAAGCTCTAGTGAGTCTCTGTTGATGGAGTCTCTATTCATCTCCTTAATTCACAAGAATAATAACGTGAGACTAATAAAAATACGATTGTGGGCAGCACAGATGGAAGGCCAGTAGTTTTCACCATATTATAACCCAAAGACCACCTGTCTCAATAAAACATGGGGTACTTGTTAAAAATTTAGATTTCTTGTCATCATTTTGAACCATTTGATTTGATGTCTCTGGTGGTTGGTGCCAGGAATCTGTATTTAATAGGGTTTCCCGATGCGATTCTGATTGTTCTTAAGGTTTAAGAGCTACTGGTGTATTTGGGGGATAGAGTTATCAAGTTTGGTGGGAACTACCACGTCACTTTATGTTTTAATTTTCTATTTAAATTCCAGTTAGTTAACCTTACAGTATAATATTAGTTTCAGGTGTACAATTTAGTGATTCAACACTTCCATACACTTACATTCTACTCACATACACTCACATGCACTTACTCGGTGCTCATCACAAGTGCCCTCCTTCATCCCCATCACCTATTTCCCCCCCAGAATTACCACCTCTTTGAGCTGAGGAAGGATTGATTCAGAGTGCAGCTTGTCTTAAAGAGCCATGGTTCAGTCACTTATTCAGACATGTCCTTGAATGGTAGCTCTGGATTTCTACGGTAGCAAGGTGAACCTACGAGGCACTAGCCCAGAAAAGGACGCCAGTGACTATGCCCACAGTCATTTCTCAGAAGTGCTTTGGATCCTTTCTTCTCTCAGGGATAAGTTGGTGGCAAGTAGAGCAGAGGCTGATCTCCATAGTCAGGAAGCCCCAGAACACATAGAAACTGAGAGTCTAGGAAGATAAATATTCAGGACTGTCACCCTAAATAGTCTTACCAAAAGATACAAACATGATATATCCAACTGAAGAATATATGATTGAGATTAATGGTCTGGGTTGAGGCCAAGAAAATCTCAGAGGTTAGCTGAGGACATAAAGAAATTCATTATTCAATGTTTTACCACCAGACCAGACATATAAAACAAGAATTCTTCATAGAAGTGTTAGTGTATTGAACTAGTTTAATGTTTAAATTTAATTCAATCTGTAACTATTTGTAGGAAATAACTAGCCTGTTTCAGGCAAAGACTTGGTGTTAAGGGAAATGTAACTGCAAGTTTATTAATTAAAAACCACCTGTGAAGGAATTTCACCAAATATGTGTGGACATGTGGGGAGGGAAGGGGCAGAAGGAAGGCGTGAGGAGAGTTTGTGCTTTTGGAGGGAGTAGATGTTGAAAGAAAAGGTCTGTAAATTGTAATTTACATTCATTACGAGACTTTGCCAGAACTTGAAGCTCTGTATTTAAAAAAACATTTGTATTTGAAAATCCATTGCCATTTATCCGGTTATTGCTTTACTTTATTATTATTACCCTTATTATTATTATTTTTTTATAATGAATACCTACTTCACTGGTTGTTGATTCCATTCTTGGCTATAAAATGTTTTGGTTTTGCTTTTCTAATGTGTCAACCTCAGGAAAGGTGCTCGCCAAGTATCTGATAATGAGTTATCGAGTCATTTATATTGAAGATTATTTCTGTCACACTCTAGGAAATAGACATTCTGTGGAATTCAAATGACCATACTGTCCCAGTGCAACCAGACTTGAATGGTTAATATGGAACAGAGACCATATTAAAAAGTACTATTAGAAGGAGATAATGTGCATGCAGGAGCTACATACTTGCAGTATCAGTAAGAAGGTGCTTCTCCACTAAATGGGATCATAACTGAACCTCCATCTCAAGTTTGTTGTAAGTTTTAAGAACAGAAAACAAATGCTCCCTCACTTTCTTCTTTCCTGTGTCTGAATTTTCTTGTTTATAACTCTGTTTTATGATTCTCAATGTGGTGGCTGGTATCAAGAGCTAGACCAGGAGCCAGGGGACCTGATAAAAATTACCTGCATGATTGTGGTCTAGTCATTCAATTATTGCTTCAGGTTTGAGTTGACTCCGCTTTTAAAGAAGGAAGATTCGGTGAGCGCTGTGAAGTATGCAAGACTGTTGAATCACAGATCTGTACCTCTGAAGCAAATAATACATTATATGTTAAAAAGAAGAAGAAGAAGAAGAAGAAGAGGAAGAAGATAGCAGGAGGGGAAGAATGAAGGGAGGGAAATCGGAGGGGGAGACGAACCATGAGAGACGATGGACTCTGAAAAACAAACTGAGGGTTCTAGAGGGGAGGGGGGGGTGGGGGGATGGGTTAGCCTGGTGATGGGTATTAAAGAGGGCACGTTCTGCATGGAGCACTGGGTGTTATACGCAAACAATGTATCATAGAACACTGCATCAAAAACTAATGATGTAATGTATGGTGATTAACATAACATAATCAAAAAAATAACTTAAAAAAAAAAAGAAGATTCAAATGACTCCTACTAAACTAAACAAGACCTTGCTGAGTAGCAGCAGATCATTAAAATGAAAAGGCAAAGCACTTCCTTCAGGGAAACTGAAGGCTACTAGAAGAGGTAAGCATAAACTAAATGTGGCAAGGGTGCCTCTTGAGGAATATTATATCTTTTGGAACTGAAATTAAGTAGATTCAATGCCTTCATTGCATACCCTATGGGAAATCTACTGCTTCTCATATTTTTGAAAATTTCTGGGACGTATAACAACATGGTCAGTTGGGGCTTCAGCTTTGGGGTCTGAGTTCCTATTCCTGCTGAACACTTGATTTCACTTAAATTTAGTCTACTGTGTCAGGGCTAGACATGGAACTCAAGCCCTTTCCTTCCAGAGACTAGGCAGCCAAACATAGAGGTGGTTTGATGACAATCTCTATGCTTAGGATTGAGGTCTGGTTGTAATACTTATTGCCTATGTAGATTGGCCAAGTACCTTAGCCTCAGTTTTCCCATTTGTAAGATGGGGTAATGATTGTTTTCATTCATAGTGTTTTGTGAAAAGCACATGTGACCATGTGATCATTTAGGCAGATACTAATCATAGAGTGTGACACGTTATAAATGCTCAATATATTGTTGGCAATCATCTTTAAAAGTCCTTTACACTGGCATCTGTGTGTATAGCACTGACTCTGGAGGCCAGAGTACATTGGGGGGATTTATTTTATTGCAGAAATAGAAATTCTTGTCTATTAGATATCCTTATTTGCTAAGTGTACATCTGCTGAAAAAATTTTTTTCACTATGCTACAAAAGTACATTGTAATACATGGCAATAAGCGCAATATTACAAGATAGAAAGACGGAGAAGGAGAAGTGACTAACTCTGCCTTGGGAAAGGGGAAGTGGAAGGATTCAGGTGATATTTGAATTGGGTTTTGATGGGCCAATGGGAGTCTATTGGTCAACAAGTTACAAGAGAGCATTACAAGTCATGGTAGAGAAATGTACAAGTGCTGTGATTTTCCATTCCCTTAATAATTTCATAGAATATTTCTTTGGCATCTGGTACATTAAAAACATTACCTTAGCAGCTGGAGTTACAGAAGACAAAAGCCAATGTAAAGGTAAACATCGAGAGGGTGCACTGTGTTCATAAGGATAGATGTCAGGTTGCCTGAGAGTGCATAGCAGGAGATCCTAACAAGGTTAGGATCACAAGGTTCACAAGGTCTGATGTCGTTACATTTCCCCGAGGATGTCACATGCTCACAGTCGGTCCCTCAGTCAGTCTCCTCAGGCCTTACTTTCAAAATATCCAGAATCTAGCAATGTCTCCCTACCAGCACTACCACGACCACCACCTGCTGCAAGTGACCATCATCTCTTGCATGGATCATCGCAAAAGTCTCCTGACCATCATCACTTGTCCCCTTCCTACCTACAATCTGTTCCCAATACAGCAGTCCGAATGACCCTAGTGAAACCTGGAGTCAGTTTATGACCCTGCTTAACTCAAAACCCTCCGATGACTCCTATCTTGCTCAAAGTAGAGGCAGAGCGTTTATGATGTCTGTCAGGGACTTTCACAGGCCACCTGGTCCTGTTGTCTCTCTGGGTAGCCCCCTGATGCTCCTCCCTCCCTTGCCCCTTTGCTCCAGCCATTCTGGCATCCTTGCTAGCCCTCAAACCGGCCAAACATGCTTCCTCCTCAGAGCCTTTTTTTCTTTCTTTTTAAGATTTATTTACTTATTTATTTTAGTGGAGGGGAGAGCTAGAGGGAGAGAGAGAGACAATGGGAGACGGGCAGAGGGAGAGAGAGGAGCCTGACCCAGGGCTCGATCTCACGACCCTGAGATCATGACCTGAGCCCAAATCAAGAGTCAGGCACTTAACTGACTGTGCCACCTAGATTCCCCTCAGGGTCTTTCTGATTATTGTTCTGTCTGGACTATTCTTCACCCAGATACACACCTGACTCACCTTGCGTCTCCTTCAGATGTTTTCTTAAATGTCATTGAAAAGCTATACTTTGGCCACACTCTATGAGCCACCACCACTATCTCAGGACTCCATGTCTCCTCACTCTGAATTATTGCTGTCCATAGCACTGATTGCCATCTGACATACTTCATATTATTTGTCTATTTATTGCCTATGTCCTTTTCCTAGGATGTGGACCCCAGGAGCTTACTGATGTAATACCCGTGTCTCTAATGGTGCTGGGTACTTAGTAGGCCTTCCCTAAATGTTTGCAGAGTGAATGGATAATACATGAGATGTACTTGGTAAGTAGGCTTTAGATATAAGTGAGAAGGAGGGCTACTTGTTCCAGGAAGAAGGAACAGCAAGTTCATTGGCTCAGACGTGGAAAAGGCAGAGTGAACCGGAAGGAAGCAAAAAAGTTTGATGTGGATGGAGTAGAGAAAGCAGAGGAAAGCAGAGCTAGGTGATCTTTTGTTTTCCTCTACAGTTCTACCATAATGATAAAAAATGGGATATATGGACATTTCAGACTCTGTGATGCGAAGAGAAGGTGCATCAGGATTATCAAATGACTAAGTTAGAGCTACAAAGTAGAATACTGTGCTTGTAAGGAGATTCTGTGCTGATGTTGTAGATTGGACGAACTTTCCTGGAATAATTTGATATTCTTATTTGATGGAGAACACTCTTGGGGACACATCTTTTAGGCTGCTGAGATGGAAAATGTGACTTTCTTCGTCTTTTTTTCTTCTGTCCAATTTTAGAGACTGTCTTTCTTTGCAAGACATTTTTGAAATATTTCAAAATATTATAGTTTCTTTCCTTGGCTGTGAGGTTCTCTCTTTGGCTGTTCCTCTCCTGCAGCCTGAGGATTTTCCTCCTGGCGGATAGCCGCCTGGACTGAGTGATGAGGGCATCTCATCTGATCTGGGGGCCAGAGCCCTGCCAGGGAATCGTGGACCTGGGGCTTGGGTTGGCCACTGTTACCCCCAACAAGAGATGAAAAGTTCACTTTTGAAAAACACACATGGTGAAAAAAAAAGTTCTTTTTATTTAAACATGGGAATGACACATTTAAGAAAATACATTCTCCCAAATGAGAACTCTGCTGAAATGTTTGAACTCGGGGAAAAACAAATGTATGCATTTACTTAGGAAGCTAGGGAGTGTTGCTAAAATAAGGTATGCTGAAAACTTTTGAGTTCCATCATATTATTAGTTGTCAAAATGCTTCTTGGCTCCTTAAGCTGAAATCATTTCTTCATGAAGAAAAAAAAATTCTTTGACTTGCAGCTACTTACAGTCTAGCCAAGAAGAGCTAGAGGCAACAAGGAAGTGAACATCAAGTGCTGATCTGTGTAAGTTTGTGCCTTACCTGTGTGGTTGCTGCTGCTGGTAGGGGGGTACCTGTGGAAGACAATATCCTTGGGCAGGGACAAGGCCAGGGTATAGTAAACCGAAATCTGGCTTTAGGGTGGGGGTGCGCTTTTGTTCAATGTGCCTTCACTCAAGGATGTGGCAAACCTGATCTCCCTTCTGACAGATTTGCTATGATAAAAAAATCAGGAATTGCTTCGGGGACACAGCATCAGAATATGCTGGATGTTTGTGGGCTGTTGGGTAGAGTTCTCAGCTTTGAAATTCATATATGTGGAGAATAAGGCCCGCCCATAATGTGAGGGCGTCTTTCTGGGCAAGTCGGACAGTTCTGGAACGAACTCTAAGACTAGCAGAGAGTAACATTGTAAAGCGGAAAAACAAATTAGGTCCTGAGGTTTGGGGGTGGGGCGGGAGAGGTTCATTTGAATTACAACATGACGAAGTACAGAAGAGCTGATCTTTTGGAGAAAATCGCCAGTCATTGCAAGTGAATGTCATGATCAAATATCCATCTTATTTATTTTTATTTCACAAACCATTCAAGGACAAGACAGGTAACTGGGCCGAGAGGTACAGAATAACCTGGTCCACTCTCCAGAAGAATAATTTCATATCCCTCTTCTTACGGCATAACAATTTAAGAAATACTCTGTAAAGCTGCTGTATGTAAGTTAAGGGCTGTATATAAAGTAAAAAAAAAGTAATGAAGAAAAAAGTGATAACACGAGTAATAAGGAGGAGTGGGGGAGAAAAGTGTCTGATTTTTACCCTTCATAGCAGTGAGTCGGATAAAATTTGGAGTTTGCGGACTAAGCTTGAGAGGCGAAATCTAATTATGTGGTTATATGGAAACCATAACATGAAAGAACACTAAAGTGCTTGTAGACTGTTCAAGTTGCATCTAGAAATCAAGGTGGAGAATGAATTGGAGAAAGGAAGAGGAGTCCCGAGCCCCAGAGTTAGTTTGGAGGCAATGGAAATAAGACAAGTTACAGAGGAAGAGAGCTTGGTCTGCGGGAGTGTCATGGGAATCAAAAGGCAGAGGCAGGTAATGGGGAAATCACGAAGAGGAACATTTTACTGAAGTATGTGGGCCAGAAAACCAGGGCATGGAGATGGTCATCCATACAAACGATGATAAGGCTCTGATGTGAGGGAAATAGAGGGGGGATGGGGTGAGGGGAGAATAACAAACTTTCAGTCTCATTGCAAACATGTTACTGAATCTAAAGAAGTGACCTATAGTCCAAAGGATGCAAAAGGATGGAGGAGGGTGATGAAGATTCAAAGCTAGCACCTGGAGCTAAAAACAGGAAGTGGGGACTAAGGAAAGTGCTGACCCTTTCACTTACGTCTCAGAGAGAAGACAGTGACAGATAATGGGGCTTCCATTTGAAAGTTCTGGGAAAACCAGTCTTTCTTGGGCCATCTAGAGAAATAAAGTAGAAGATGCTTATAAAGTAGTACTCAGGGTTTCTTGAAATCATAAGATTGGAGTGGAAAGAGAGGCTCGTTAAAAGTGTCTGGAAATGGGAACAGGGCTGAGAGAGGGTGGAGCAGGGCTGGATTAATCTGGAATGAGAGCAGTGCACAGGACTGCATGTGATACATATGAATTAGGAAGTGGAAAACTCTATGTGCAATCCAAACACAATCCTAATGTTTTGTTAGTAATGTTTTACACATATATACAACCCTCACTTATGTTTAACATTATTCATGGATTATTCATGTCATTTCCTGATTTGAAGTTCTTAATATTCTTACATTTAATTTTGCAATATTTTTTTTCACTTAATTTCCCTAGGCTTTAGGAAGGAGAGAGAGAGAGAGTGAGAGAGAGAGCAAGCTCACAGCAAGCTCACAAGCTCATGCATGCAAATATGCACCATAACTACCCTAAGAAATGATTCTGTGACTTTTTAGACTGGTAGACAGACATGTTTTATTGGTATACTCAAGTCACTTTTCTTTAAATTCCATAGATTAATGAATAAAAACACCTAAGAGCTTTTTACTGACTTCAGATATGTTTCCTTTCCTTATTGGAATTCAAATCATTCCAAGTTGATCTGGCCCCATTTGACTTACATGAACAAAAAGAAAAATCTTAATTTTTTTCTTATAACTGGAGAAACATTTCTTCTATTTTTCACATAACTCACAAATAGCTAGGTGGATTTTGCTTAAGCCTTCAAAAGAATTTCCATTTTAGACTAGACACTAATGTGGAAAATTTGAGGCCAAATGATTCAACTTAAAGTCTTATAACTAGGAGAAAGAGTGACAGAAAGAAAGACAGACAGAGAGGGAGACCGAGACACAGAGCAGAGAGAGATAAGAGACAGAGGGGAAGAGAGAAGGAGGGAGTAAAGAATGAGACAGACAAAGAAAGATAACTTATAAATTAATTGGAATACTTTTCTGGATCGTTCCTCTACATGCTTATACATGTACATGTGTGTATATATTAATTTTTTTACTAATTTTAAAATGAAATTTTTAAAATTTTACTTTCCCATTCTATGTAGTACTTACAGTACATACATAAGCACTATTTGTCTAATGCATAATACATATTTTTAATTTTAGTTGAATAATTATTTTTGCTTATGGAAATCATACAGGTTAATATTTCCTCTGGATTATATAATTTAAATGCAACTTTTATATATTACGAAGAAATGCAGAAGATGCTCCATGAATATATGTTAGTTCAGCACTAAACATTTATTAAATGTCGGGAGGGACGGGAGGCAAAAACACAAAGACCAGACTCACCAGACACAATTTCTTCTGCGTGTAGAACTCCCATGGACTTCAAAGGTTTCCCTGCTCAAAAACCAGGCTCAGTACGGGGGAGGGAATGAATATCTGTCTCCAATTGCCAGTTGCGGAGACTCAGCCAATTTCTACAAACTTGGAAGTTGTCCCCTTTGATTTTTTATCAGTGAAAAATGTCTGGAATGACTGGAGACACTTCTAAAGTTTTTCACTTTTTTACATTTGTATAGACTAAAATATATTAGAAAACTTGGATTTTCATGAAATACCTCCCAATTATAATGCATAGACTTAAAGTGTTAATTTCTGTATTTTCTCCAGGGACAACTAAACTTTTTTTTAAATTATTATTTCTGTACATTTATTGGAATCATATTGTTTTAGCCTTGGGAAGCTTTTGTCAATTATAGTGTAGAGTTAATTTTTTTTATAGGAAGATGCTCTGAGGGGTTTTCCACACTTAGTTCCTTCTTCCTGCCCAGGGTATGATGTGTTTCCTGACTGACGTCTGCTTTTCCCTGGTGAAAGAGGAGTCTCCAAATGTCCTTACCAATTGCTTTCCTTGCATTTTCGGCCAGTTACTTGACCACATTAAGAAAAGAAAGATGAATTTGGGCTACAGTCCATAGAGAACGATGTTCACCTTGATGGAAACCATCACCAAAGCAGTATAGAACAACCTCGTATGCATTCTCCTTTGTTCTTTTGAACAAACATACTTATAAAAGGACAAAAAAAAAAAAATCTAAATGGTAAACCCAAGCAATCCTAAACAGACAACGAGAATAAATTTATAAATTTACATCATTATTGCTAAGTGGTTGTCTTATCATTGACTGTCAAATTGGTGGCTGAAACGTGCTTGAGGGAAAGTTTTCAGAGTGATTTGTCAATAACACAGTGAAATGTGTCTTGCTGTCTTTTATTGTAAAGTGCTATTGCATGTATGCTTGCAGGTGTGTGTTTGTGTGTAAGGTTCAGAATAACTTAACAGTGGATCCGTGGTGATGGTTTTTGCAGAAGCAAATTATCTCTCTTGCTGTGAACCCTAGAACCTAGTATCATGCAAAAACAATGCATAGACATATGAAGCAGATATATGTCTCTATTTTTCATATGCCAAAACAATTTTGAGGAACACAATGAACTATTTATTAGTTTAGTCCACATATTGCAAAACAACCATCTTACTTCATTTTTGTCCCTTGTGGATAGGATTTCTTTTTCTAATCTGCATATAATGTGAATTTTTTTTTTTTGTGGGCACAGTTTGGTAGGGTTTCACTGCTCCTTCTTTTGTAGCTGACAGCTGCAGTGAGTACACACATCTGCCGTATTGATGTCAAGTGGTACACAGTCATTTTTCATAACAGCTGTGGTTGGCAGATCATTTTAACTATCTTGGGGATGAATGGAATATAAATGTTCATTGCACAAAGTATACAAAGCTGGGTTTATTGGATTTGCCACTGTTTCTTATCAACATACTCTGTTTTCTTTCTAGTACTGTGATGCTAAAAATTTGGTTACAATAGAAACAACAAATTATTTCTCATCTAATGATCCAAGTACTTAAGAATGCTGAAATGTTGTTGGTGTGACAAATCAATGCCAGAAAAAAAAGTTTTGTTGAAAGAATAGTTTTTGTGTATAGTGCCTACTTGAAATATATCACAGTCTAAATTTAAAACATATGTATATACACATACAACTAAAATTATATTTATTATATACAGCATAATACATAAAATATACAAAATAATGAATTGAGTACATTGGTTAAATTTTAGTGTTATGTAATAAGCCTAACATTGCTTTAATATTATCTGTAAGTCTCTCTCTCCCTCCCTCCACCTTCTCTCTCTTTCTCTCTCTCTCTTTTAGACCAAATGCCACTTCTCCTAAAGTACCATCATAGGATATTACATCTCCTTTGGCTCTGTGTGTTTCATCAGCGTTTTGTTTCTACAAAATCAATGCTTTTGAACAAACTAAAGAGAAAGAGGATTTCACGTTAACATGGAAATGTATTAAAACACACACATACACACCTATGGGATTTGTATATGAATCAGTATATGTGTTCACTGTGCTTAGAACTAAAGAAGGCATCTTAGGTGAGAGGAAATTATTAGTTATGCAGAAGAATTACAAAGATGTAAAAATATTTGGGGGTAATTATCAACCAGGGAAGGATTGTTGGCCCGTAGTTACATGGTTTGGTGCTGTACGATTCTTCTTTTCACCATTTATCATCCTTTGTCTGACATCAAAATCAATCATTACTTTGTGAACACATCTTCATAGGTAGAAGTCCCTAGTACTTAGAATATTTTGCAACCTGCACGTTAGTCACACACAGGAAAGAGAGAACCTTGATGACAGGATGCTGCCAGTTTTAATTTGTTTCATATCCATTCTACCAGAATAGAGTCTTGGAACCCACATGAAAGTCATACCTGTCAACTTTTGCTTGGGAACACACGCATTAATAAAGGTCATGCGGTTCAAGGTCGCCTCTTGTTTTCTCTGTGTAACCATTCCCCTTTCAGTGATCTTCTCCAATTCCATGGCTTTAAATGCTATCTGTATTCACTGATGACTCAGATGCCTATCTCCAACCCAGATTTTCCTTTTTTTTTTTTTTAAAGATTTTATTTATTTATTTGAGAGAGAGAGCACGAGCAGGAGGGAGAAGCAGACTCCCTGCCAAGCCGGGAGCCTGACCCAGGGCTCGATCCCAGGACCCTGAGATCATGACCTGAGCTGAAGGCAGATGCTTAACAGACTGAGCCACCCAGGCGCCCCTCAGATTTTCCTTTCAACTCCAGACTCATTGGTCCAATCACTTAGGAGATTTCTCCTCACCCCCCCTACCTTGGGTGTCTAATCTAACTGTTCAATTTCTTCACCTATCCTACTATTCCTATGGTATTTCTTACCCAAAAAGAAAAAAAAAAAAGTTAACTTTATTTTGCTTGTTGCTTGGGCAAAATGATTTGAGTTATTTTTTATTCCTTTTTTATTTGCATACCTCTCATTCAATCCACCAGCAAATCTTGTTAGCTTTTCTATCAAAATATATATTCAGCGTCAAATCATTTCCCAGCTCGTGCATCCTCCCACTAGTCTCTCTTCCCGGAATGATTTCAATGGCTTCCCAAATGAGCTTTCTCTTTTCATCCCCCTACGGTATAGTCTCAACACAGCAGTAAGATATTAGAAAAGTTTGAAAAAACTTGAGTCAGACTCTGCCACTCCTTGGCTTTAAACCTTATAATAACTTCCTATTTCATCTTGAGTAAAAGCCATGTTCTTACTGAGAACTCCCAGTTCCTGCATGACCTCATTCTTTATTCCTCTCAAAACTCATCTTTTAAAGTTTCTCTTGCCACACTGACTTCTTGCTGTTCCTCAGACATGCTGGGCCTATTTCTGCCTTACAGTCTTTTCATTTGCTCTCCTTCTGCCTGGAATATTCTTTATTCCAGTCATGAATAGATCTATGCATGACTAACTTACTCATTGCTTTAGGCTTCCACAAGGCAAGGTTTTCTCTGGCCCTTCTATCTAAATTATCCCCATCTCCACTATCACACTCTATCTTCTTACCTGACTTTAATCTTTTTAAGACATCTTTTTTATCACTATCTGGTATTATATAGTGTGTACTTTTTTCACCTAAATAAAAGTCTGGGTTGTTTTGTTCTCTAATATAACTTCAGAGGCGAGAAGAGTGCATGGCATGCAGTAGGAGCTCAATAAATATTTGTTGACTTGATTGAATATATTGATTTCATGTCACTTGTAAAGTCTCATTGAATACTAAATGTATTCAAGGGACTGCTGGTATTCAAAAGATTGCTATTAGAATAAGAAGAAATAAATAGCTTTTTCAACACCTTTTATAGTAGAACGGATGTAGACTTTTTCTTTCCAATAAAAACAATAGTAGTATTAATTCAATCAACACTTCTTGTTTGCAAAGAAAAATTTTCTGTATAGAAGGAAGAGGCAACATGACCTCTAAAAAATTCCTCCCCCTTCCCCTGAATACACAAAAGGATATATATATTTTTAGAATCAAATGTTTTAAAATACTGAGAAGAATCAATATATTCCTACATATTCGTGGGTTAGTTTCTTATTAATATAAGTTAGTCTATGATTATTTTATCAAATACATTATTTTAAATTAAGATCATAAAGGAACACCTTCATAGAATGAATGAGAAAGAAGAATAAACATATCAGAATATTATAAGGGTTAAGATAACTGTATTTTAATTTTTAAAATATTTTATAACCAAAATACATGGATTTTTTTTTTCTCATTTCTCTGCCATCGGCAATTTCTGAGAAAAATCCAGGAATGAAATAACTCTGAAGTGTGAGGTCACAGTAACCTGATTTAATGCAGAAGATGAGCAATCCAATATAAGACTTTTATTTGACGATCCAAATTCTGTTTTCAGATCAGAAAGATTCTTTCCTTTTCAGACACCTTCATATGCACGCCATGGGATATTTTGGATTTTGTTGCAGACTGATGTAACTATTGTTGGGCAAGTTACCCATGACTTCATCCTACATACAAATGACAGCTGGGAAATTTAGTATGCGTATGTAATGACTTGCCACATATGCATAGAATTAAATGTCCCAGGCTTCTCTGATGTTGATGTCATGTTGTGTTACTTGGTACTTGATTGTAGAGAGTAGCAGAGTTAAGAGATTTTAAGAACAGGTAAGAATAATCGTAATGACTTCCAGTAGGTGAAACATAGTTTTCAGAAGTGACTGATAAATATGTGAATGAGCACTGGTCTAGGAATCTGAAAACCAGAATTCTGGGGCTCAGCTCCATTACTTTCTAATGACATGCCTGAATGGCCTCCACTTTGAGCCCAAGATGTCTCATTTTCAAAATGGGGAGAATAATCATGGTCTTGCTTAGGTACAAGTTGTTGGGAATATTAAAAAGTGTAATAAAACTGTTGGTAAATGTTAAGAAGCATTTATACATTTTTACATGGATAAAATGAGCATTTGCTGAAGACCGTATGGGAGCAGGATCAAGGAAACACCAAAAATCCAAGTTAGATTATAAAGCTACACATAACTGATAAAATTAGGCACGTGCAGAAGGTGACATAAACATGCAATATTTCTAGTGCCAGAAGCAAGAAGAACAAGGCAATCCTGGCCAATTTGGTGTGTTTAAAGCTGGTCAAGAGTAGTTAGCTTTATAATGCTTCAAGAAAGAATATATTCTGTACGTGGTGTTTTAGGGTGGGTTTCCCAAAGTGTACCCCGAAATGAGGATACATGGACACATTACTTACTAGGGAAATCCCTTGAAAAATATTAAGGGAGTGGGGAAGTGAGGAGGTCAAGTAAAAGTGTGCTGTTGACTCATGCCCACAAAAGATAATTTTGGCTGAATCCCACACCAGAGATTTTTTTTTTAATTAATTAATTTGAGAGAGAGAGAGGGAATGAGTGGGGGGAGGGGCAAGGGGAAAGACTCTCAAGCAGACTCCCCGCTGAGCAAGGAGCCCCATGTGGGGCTCTATCCCATGACCCTGAGATCATGATCTGAGCCGAAGTCAAGAGTTGGCAGCTTAACCAACTGAGCCACCCAGGCGACCCCCCAACGCCAGAGATCTTGCGATCCTGTTGGTTACACCTAGAACTCAGGGAAACAGAGTGAGAGAGCAGTGTTTTTAGTGTGTGTTAAGGAAGGGTCTCTAGGAAACACACTGATAATGCAAGTTCGATTGATTGAATTCAGACCCTATTTGCGGCATGATTGTAGAAATGAATGGACGTTTTAAAATATTTATTCATTGAGTCATCTGTATGTTCTATGGAATATGTAGAGACACAGACTATGTGCCACATTCTGAGCGAGACACTAAGGGAGTCAAAGAGATTACAATATGGTGGGGGAGACAGAATTAGAGAATTTATAATAAATAAGGATGAGTGTTATGGTATCTCCAGGGCTCTACCTGCTTCTTGGCACCTATTACTGAAGAGACAGCAAAGCAGAGAATAATCTTTAAGTGTTCTCTTGGTTTCAGATTCAACTCCATCATTCATCACCGTGTGACCCTGGGCAAATTACCCAATCTCTCTGTGCGTCACTGTTCTCATCTGGGCCATGGAGATCATAACTCTGTGAAACTGTTCATTTGTTTTGTGAGGGCTAAGTGAGGCAATACATTAGAAAAAATACACAGAAGACTGTTAAGAAGTTTATATTTATTTCTTCTGAATATTCAATTCATACAAATAATCTCCATTTTTCTGAGTTTACCAAGAATCCTAAATAGAACTTGGCTTTTCATTTAGATCTGCACAGCGGAGGGAAAGGTATTAGTGACAGGATGCTAATAGCTTAGTCTCTTGGCAGTTCTGTTTCACACTGTAAATCGAATTTCAGTTTTACGGTCCTACAGCTCCCTGTGGTGATAGTGCTCCTGAGTCACATTCATCAGTATTTTGTGAGCTTGATTTTCTGAGTCCCTATCTGCTTTCCAATTTTGTCAGCACCCTGGAGCTCCGACCCTAGTCCTTAGTCATATGCCAGATAAATAAATGCCAATCAGCGGGCCTTCTCAGCTGATACCCTGTAACAGGTCATGTACTTTCTGTCTCTGACATAGGAACAGTCTAAGTCTAATACTGAAATATACCTGCTCCCTTTCCTCTCTGATATTTTTTGTTGGTTCACATTTTTTTTCCCTTTTTCTTTTTTCTTGCAACTTCTTTATGGATTATACAGCAGGAAACAAATCTTTTAGAAAATAAATTACTTGACTTTTCCATTAAGTATTTTCACTGAACTTACTTGGAGTAAAATTTTATCCCTAAGCAGATTTTTATCTTTCAAATATCTATCTTTGACCTTGTGTTGGGAAATTCACTTAAGAGAAGATTATTAATATTTCTAGGAACTGTCTGTGATTGCATTAAAAAAAGGAAGGAAAATGAGGGGCAGAATATGACTCTGATTCTTATACTCTTCAAAAATCTTCAGAAATAGGTGAGAGAAAGTGCACAGATCTAAGGTCTGATGAATGTTTTTATGCACATTTATATAATTATTTTAAAGTTTTCATGAAAAGCCTATGGGCATTTCTTGGTTGTGGATAGTGCCTTCTAAACATATTGAGTAGTCGATGGAGGATTAGAAAGAGATAGAAAAAGGAAGTAGAAGTAGAAATTTGGAAGCACAGATGTTAAAAGAAGTTCAGGGTAGAGTCTCAGAAATACGTGGGTTTCCAGCCATCACCTCACCCACTCTTCCTTCCTTCTCTTGCCTTTCACAGGTGTTGACTGTGAGGGCACTCCGTAAACCTCCTGCAGGCTAACCTCTGACCTCTACCTCAGAGTGGTTCTCCAGGAATCCAGGCTATTACAGTAACATGATTTTTGCATTATGGTCAAGAAGTTCATAAATAAGCAAGAGGGATGTACTGCCATTTGACTCTTTGGTGTGTTTGATAAAAATTTGGGATGACTAATTTTTAAGGATTATATTTATGTTCTTTTTTTTAAGATTTATTTATTTATTTATTTTAGAGAGAGAGGAAGCACATGCAGGGGCAGGGGCAGAGGGAGAGGGAGACAAGCAGACTCCCTGCTGAGTGCAGACCTTGACGTGGGGCTCGATTCCAGAACTCTGAGGTCATGACCTGAGTCGAAACCAAGAGTCGGACACTTAACACACTGAGCCACCCAGGTGCCCCACTTTAATTTTCTTAAATGTGTTCAAATATAGTTCCTTTAGGTTCATGGAAGAAACACATTTTATTGCATTGGCCTAAATTATTTATGTGGAAGTATTTCAGAGAAAATTTAATACTGTGTCATATGAAATAAAATCATTCCTACTTTCATTGCCTTAAGACACATAATAATACATACATCTAATTAAAATGTTTAATTGTTTATAGTTTATTAGTTCACCAGCAATGAATTTGTGCTAATTTAAATTTCTGAGATACAGTGTTTCATTCTGGAGGATATATTTTCTTGTGGTGATAATACTTAGATATCTTCTCAGAAGGATACAAAACTAATATACATCCTCTCTTGCTTTCAAGATAAGATAATGTATTTCTCTTTATATCTTTTAGATTTATTTCTGGTTAAATATATTTCTATTAATTTAAACCATTTGATTTAAGTTCTCATTAAGATGACAGACAATTTCAAGCTGACTGCCTTTTTAATAAATGTTTGCCATTTCTAGGACATTTCCTGAGGACCTGAAAAAGGAAGGCAGGGTAATTTTTCTCTTGTATTTTCCAGACCTGTGGCAAAGAGGTGAGAGGATGGTGGGAAAGAAGGAGGAAAATAAAGAAGCATCCAACTAATCCTGAAAATCAAGGCATTTAATAATTCTTCCTTTTGTGTCCAGAGTTTACAATGTAGAAAATCAGTTTTTAAAAAATAAGTTCTGGGGCGCCTGGGTGGCTCAGTTGGTTAAGCGACTGCTTTCGGCTCAGGTCATGATCCTGGAGTCCCGGGATCGAGTCCCGCATCGGGCTCCCTGCTCAGCAGGGAGTCTGCTTCTCCCTCTGACCCTCCTCCCTCTCATGCTCTCTGTATCTCATTCTCTCTCTCTCAAATAAATAAATAAAATCTTTAAAAAAAAAATAAGTTCTGATGCTTATGAAAAGAAACATTTTATTTTATAATCAATTATAATAATTACATGTTTACTTTGTAGCCCTTAAGAATCACACAATTAGAGGAAAAATGTAGGTTCTTTGAATAAAACAGCAACAATAAAAAATCCACCCCCCCAAAACAATAGAGTAGCTAAGAGTTTCTCTAGCAAATGCAGAGAGTATAGTCTTCATGTTGAGTTTTATTGATTTCTGGAACAGTAGCTCCCCCTGAACTGAGAACCATACCAGAATTAAGGAAAGATCTTTCCATCCCAGAGACCAGACATTTGGAAGGCAGCCATTGCGAGTATAAAATGCGAACCTGGCCAAGTACTTTGTTCCTTATTGGATTCTTGACTCTTTCTGACTCTCATCACTTGGTGAGTCATGACTGACAGTGTGTATGCACATCTGTTGTCATTGATTCTGAGAGAAATGTCTCCAGGGATCCCCACGGCTTTCTTTTGACCATATCAAACGGAACATTCTTTCAGTCCCAGAAGTTGTGGAAGCTGGGGCAGAGAACCCCAGACTGTAGGGCTCTGATTTCACCCTGCACATCTAAAGGTATAAATTGGTTCCAGGTCAGGGTCAAATGAAGAAAAGTCTAAAATGGGTGCCTCTGATCACCCCAGACTTGCACTGGAATGCACACTTGTGATCTTGAAAGCTTCCTGGGAAAAAGAATGGGATTACACAAAGGACACAGGACTTGAAATCGTCAGTCATGGGTTTCAGCCCAGCCTCAACCCTTCCTAGCTGAGATACTGGGCAAGTCATTTAAATTCTCCAAACTCTTTCTTTTTTGGCAGATGAAAGGCAGTAATATAAATCTGTGTAGTCAGATTAGTGGACATTTCAAGGACAGCTGGATTTTTATGTGAAATCATCCAATTTTAAATGCTCTATTAAATTTTATTTTTTAATTGTATAGATTAAAAAAAAAAGAAATGGATGAGACTTCTTCTCTAGGACAGGCCAAGCATTCCATCTTTTCCCCTCTGTTCTTCCCTGTTCAGCTTTTCAAAAAAAAAAAAAAAATTGCCTGCTTCCAATCCTTCTTTTTCTCTTTATTAGTCCTCACACCATACACTCCAATTCTGACTTCTGCTCTATCACCCCATGAAAAGGATGTTTATAAGAACCCGCAGGAATTCATGTCACTAAACACAATAGACATTTTTCAGTGTATTTTACTTGACCTCTAAGTAGCATTTGAAAATCTCGAGCACCCCTTCCTTCTTGAAATTCTCTTTCCTTGTTGTCATTGACACATAATTCTGCTTTCTCTTATCTCACTGGTTGACCCCTTTCAGTTCCTTTTGGAAAGGTGTCTTCCTCCCTCCTCTGACCTTTAGATATTATATTTTTAAGATTTCCTCCTAGCCCTTTCCTTTTTGTCACTCAGTGTTCTCTCCATACTTAAATCACATCCATGCTCATGGCGTCATGTATACTTTGTACAACAAATGACTCCCAAATGTGTACCTCTAGTCAATCTTCCTGTGGCCTACTGAAGTCAATTGCTTTCTAAATATCTCACTTTTAATTCAAACTCAACATACCTAAAATTCATGATTTTTTCCCCTAAAACCTGGTTGTCCTCTAAGATTTCCTATCTCAGTACTGTTATTAACATCAATCCACTTGTGCAAGCTAGAAACGGGGGAAGAACTACTATTGTGATTTTTCCTGAAATTTCTAATCCATATGCTTACACATCTCTTAAATCTTCCACTTCTCTCCACTACAATACTACAAAAGCAACAAACTCCACTCTTGAAACCACATCTACTCTTTCCTCTTCAATGCATTCAATAGATGCTGATTTATTAATAAAAAAATCTGATTATGTCCCTTTCCTGCTCAAAACTATTCATGGATTGCTAGCTTTTTTGGGGTAATTTTTTTTTTTTTTTAAATTTTGTGGTTGTAAGACCTATTTCCTAACCATGTGATCTGGGCTGCCTTCTTCTGTCTAGTTTACCGTGGATTGCTTTTCATCTTCCACTTTACCCTCTGGCCTTCTTTCAGTTCCTAGAATTCACCAGGGTCCTTTCTGCCTCAGATCTTCAACTTGGACCACACCTTCTTTTCCTGACACTTCTAAATTCTCACTCCCTTGAACTTATCAAGCATTACTGACACCGTAGACTTTGCTGACCCTCCAGACTCCTTTAGAGTCTACTTTATTGTGCGGTCCTACAGCATTCTCTATTTCCACATTGTGACACTTACTAAAGTGTGTAATCATATTTATGCCATTGTGAGTCACTGAGGTCTCCCTACTAGTCCGTAAGCTCCACGGGAATGGCAATAGATTTTTTATTCATAATTATATTCCAAATGCAGAGCATAGCTCCTGGTACTTAGAAAAAGTTTAATAAATACTAATTGAGTGAATGAATGAGTTTGAATGTTTTACTTTCATAATTTAATATTTTATGTATCTTTAGAAATAACAAAAGTATGTTTTGTGATACATAATAATAACATGGTCCCTCTTCCATCCGGGTATTGGGATGTGGCATCATCAAATCTATTTTGCTCTCTACAGGAGACGTAACACCTGGATAGATGTTTATCTAAACTCTATCTTTAGAGAAGTTAGAAAATGTTTCTTTCTTCTTTATCAAGTCATTGATCTTGAAGAAAGTGTTTGTGTAATTTTAGAGTCTGGAATAAATGTCATTGCTTAGGGAAAGGATTATGGGGGCTATTTGCTTCCAGCATCTGTTTTAAATAAGCTCCTTTCAAATCTCAGCTGCAGTCTGATTGGCCCTTCTTCCGTCTCCTCTACTCCCTCATTTTCTTTTCCCCACATGCTTTTCACTCTGTCCTCTTCAGCTGCTATTTTGACGCAAAACTTTCATTTATACACAAAACATTTTTGCATAGAAACTTCCAGGCTCTTGAAACCCCCATATTATTTAGCAACTCTCTCAGATCAGTTTCTTACAAATCCAGCATCAATTCTTGCTCTATTATTTAGAAGACCTCTCCGATGTTCTTTGCTTCCTTATTTTTATGTTACTTTCTTCTTGTAACCCCAAGTGCTTTATTCTTATGGCCATTACCTTTGGGTTTATAGAAGGACTCCCCGAAAGCATCTTCAGACTCATGGATGTAAGCCTTAGCTGGAGTCTCAGTGCAGCTGAAAAAGGCCTGGGCATGGCTCCGTCTAATGCCCTTTTGATTGTTCCTAGAGTGTCTATTGTAGATGTTCCAGTCATTCCTCAACATCCCCAGTCACTCCGTTCCTGCCCTCAGAAATCTGAGAGGGCCACTTTGTCTTCTTTTTCACAAAGAAAATAACATATAAATTTGATTAATTTTCTTCTATTTTAAAAACAAAGAACTCTTCTTGGAATCTCTGTCCATTCTCTGGGTATTATTCTTTATTCCTCCTTTACCCTCTGACAGAGAAATGTGCCAGATTTGACTCATTTCACATTTGTTCATTTATTCACGTTTATTCATTTCACGTTCTCTTCACAACCAATGTGCAATCTGGTTTTACTTGTTATTTTACTTTCCAGTGGAGTTTGCTTATATCACCTTAATTGCTGACTCCTAAGGATATGGAAATACACACATACCACACACACACATGCATACATATATATTTTTTCTCACTCTTCATTTCTGAAATATTGTTAACACCTCTCCCAATCTTCTTTTTTTGCATCTCTCCCTAGTTCCACATCTTTGACACCCATTCTGTCCTAATTTTTTTTTTAACTCTTTGTCAGTCTCCTTCAGGTGTGTCCCTTCCCCTACATGTGGAAATATGGAATTGCTAATGATTCATTGTCAGTTGTCTTCTTGTCTTAGTTTCACACAGCGTCCTAGTAATTTTATCTACACCTTTATATTTGATTACTAACCATCTATACAGCATGGCTGTTGTGTGATGGTGAGGAGCTGCAGCTGGGGGAAGAGACAGCTTCTTTAGAATGTTGGAGCTTCCGCGTCTTGGCCGACTGCTCATGAGCAAGTCACTTTACAGCTTTGAAACTTAGTTATCTTATTTACCTTCCCAGCACCACTAAGCAGCTTAAGTCTATACCTCTTCAGGGTAGAAGCCAGAAAATAGCTTTTCTAATATTTATAGATTTTTTATACCTGAGCGTACAAGATATGCCCCAGACATTGCCAATCTGACTCCTGGTTTAAGCCTATGATTTGGAAACTAGAGACACAGAAAAGCGGGAGCATCTGGTTCTGGTGGAGGTGGGGGTATCCAGATTCCAGACGCTGTGGCAGAAGTTCTAGCAATAGCATCCATAGTTTGGCTTTGGTGAGGAGAGCTTGGGTGTTTGTGACATGTGCACCCCAGTAGCAATAATGTTGTCTCAAGGGGAGCAGTGTGGCCAGCGAATTTTGGGCCTTTGAGTCTTGTAGTTTGCTGTGTAGATCTCAAGCCTTCCTGGAACAGCGATAAGCTAACTAACAGCCTTAAACAGGTTTATTTTCCCTAAAATAGCTAAAGTGGTTTTGCAAGAAGAAGCTGAGATTTCTTTCCTGCCTAATGAGACTATTGCTGCCTTGCTTGATGAATCTAGAATGACTTCTCCTAAAGCAATAAACTTGAAAAGGGAAAGGCAATTCTCCCAATAACACCATTTTCCCCTAAAACCACCCTAGCCATCTCCAGATCTATAACTAGAATCAGTGTCCTTGGGTGAGGGTAGAAGTATTTGTAAAATAAAACCTAAAAGGACGAGGTTTACAGTTAAGGAAGGCACTGTTCTGCTGTTTTATAAAAGAACCTAGAGTTGATGTATAAGAATAGATTCTGTGGGTAGCAGATCAAGGAAAGAGAAGTATAATCTTATACTGGGTTGAATTTACTGATATAGGTTCATACACCGGTAGCTGGGAGTGGTTCTAATTGCTTACATTGTTCATTGATTGAAATCTGGACTTGGTTGTTAAAGCTAAAATAATTTGACATACCATGAATACCTAGTATAATCTAGACTAAAGGTCAGGAAATTATAACCCTGGGAGTTAAATCTAGTCAGCGGCCTATTTCTGTGTTTTATTTTTATTTTTCAATGGCTGGTGAGCTAAGATTGGTTTTTATGTTTTTAAATAGTATCAGTTTAAAGTGGTATAAAGTACCCACATTATACTCTTGATTGTGTCCCTTAATCTAAAATATTTACCACCTTATCCTTTAAGAAAAAGTTTGCTGATCCTTCATCTAGGCTCTAAAGGAAGAAATTCCAAATTCATGGAGATAGGAATGAGGGACTGGCTTTGTTCTATATTACTAATTACTTTCTGCTAAATTTGTCCCCCAAAAGGGCCTTTTTCACCTGCTATTAGTGTGGCTGGGAGGAGTATGCCTGGAACACAGGGCATACCATGAGACTGTTTTGACCAATGTAAAAATTAATAAAAGATTATAATGGAAAGCTAGGACCCCTGGACTCAGAACCCCTAGGAATAGGGGTTTGGGTTATTTCACTGGGTAAAGAACCCTCACCAGCTGAGTAGCTGGCTGAGGGCAGAGGGAATATGGTTTAGATAAAGGGGAGGAATGTTATAAATTCTAAATGCAGCCTTGTGACCATTTGCAATATCTACATGTTTTTTTCTTTCACGTGTCATGTATACATTTGAATATTCTAATAAATCTCCCCTCTTGTTCTTTTTCTCTTTCATGTAGGGCGGGAAACATTACATTCTGGCCTACAGTTTACAGAATATTGAGCAACGAGAGAGAATCATGGCAGAACTAGAAGAATAATGACATAATTCAGAGATCCCGGATTTGGCGCTATTTGCTGTATTTTGAAACTTTGGGACATCTCCCTTCCAGAAGTAAGAGGAAGTCTATATTTGTGGAGTGATAGTTGACTTATATTAGGAGGAATATATCTGTTCCTGTTGTTTGTATGTGTAAGTAATAGAGAAGGGTGTATATATGAAGAAGTAGACTCTCATGACATTTATAAATCATCTTTGCCCGCCCAGCACCTTTGAACACTCTACGTTAGGGCATTTCTTATTTTATTATTATCCTAATTCTTCCAGAAAGTCAATGCCACAGATTCGCTCTCCCAGTACTCAGCTCCATTACTGGAGTGCGGGCATATTTCCTGACTCTGCAAATCACAGAGACCTACTGAAGGCTTTAATTTGGAAACTAGTGATGCAAATAAAGAGGTGGCATATGGGATCTATCATGATGAGGTGGGCAACAGTTACAGTGAGTCTCCAAAAGCTGCAGGGATGTTACCAACAACATCGAGTGCTCTGTAACCAAAGTGAGAGATGCAGTTTTGTGTGGCTGGGGCCTGCAGTGGAGGTAGTGGTGTATCCAGGAGAAAGTTTCTGCAGGGTAATTTGGACTTCATTTTTGGCTCCGCAGTCTAATCATCTGGTTCTCCTGGAGAGTCTATGAACTGTTCAATACTTTATTTAATGAGATCTTTCTTCGTTAAACTAGATAGAATCAGTTATGCACTTTTTTACTTTTTTTGCCTTTAAGAACCCTGACTAATACACTCTTCTATAACATCTCAATCATCAGTTCGCTTTTGCAGTGTAACCCACCAGACCAAACACTTGTGTCTTAAGAGAATAATCATTTCTTAGCTCACTGCTCTGAGAGTCAGAATTTTTCTGTAGTTTCACCTGGACTCATTTATGGGAATGCAGTTCCCTGGCTGATCACCTGGGGCCGTGTTGGTCTCTGACGGCCTCACTCACGTGACCAGTAGTTGGTGGCGGCCGTGAGCAAGCGATGGGTATGATGCAGGCATGTGCTCACAGTAGGCCCTTTTAGGCTTATTCCCATGTGAAAAGTGTAAGTCCTTTTCGAACTTCTGCCTATGTCCTTTCTGATAATGTCCTGGTGGCCCAAACAAGTCACATGGCTAAATCTGGATACGAGTAGGAAATTAGAATCTACCTCTTGCAAAGTCACATTGCAGTTGGGTGTACAGGAAGAATTTGCAGCCTGTTTTGTCATCTCCCTTATGGACATATAATGTTTTTTGTTTGTTTCATTTGACTCCCGGAATTTTGAATAAACTCCTTTTGAAGCTTCTACACCTTTGAACATGCTATTTTCACTTCTAAGTTACTATTTCCCCTTAGTCTTCCTGGGTAAATCTGCATGCATTCTTGTTTTCACAATTCAAGACTTCACTTCTTCAGGCTGAATGAATTTTTTTTTTTTAAGATTTTATTTATTTATTTGACAGAGAGACACAGAGAGAGAGGGAACACAAGCAGGGGGAGTGGGAGAGGGAGAAGCAGGCTCCTCGCCTAGCAGAGAGTCTCATGCGGGGCTCCATCCCAGGACACTGGGATCATGACCTGAGCTGAAGGCAGATGCTTAACGACTGAGCCACCCAGGTGCCCAGGAATGAATTGGTTTTCATCTCAATTCGCACCAAATGTTGTGACGCTATCACTTATAGGACTTATTACATGGCACTCCATCATTAAAGATCCATTTTGACAACAATTACCCAGAAGATGGAGATTTCTTAGGGCCTTCCTCATTTGCTAAACTGCTACTAAATAAGGCGTATGTCCCGCCTGTGGAATTTCTCTTTCCTCTGGGGCTTATTAGCGATGACCTGTGTCCTGGCAAAATCTATCTGCAGAGCTGAAGGATTTTTGGATTTCTGAGAAGTCTTGCTATGTAGAGGCTATCATAGTTTTGTGAGGCCTAGACCTTTGATGTACTGCTCAGTGTTAATCCAGTCACCCATGAGCTAGAGATTTTGCCTAGAATATTTCTGAAACATGTTCTAACCACCATAATCCCTGCCTCTCCTTTACTAAACAAATCAAAATAGAATATAGAGGGGAATCCCATTGGCACACACCAGTCTGGATTATTTGGGTAGTCACAGCTTAACTGTAATCTGTTTTTTTGCCTAGATGGATTTCAATGTTTCATATTTTCCCTTTCCTTTTAGAAAAGCGGGAAATAAATCATCCATTTCATCCAATTCATTTCATCTAATAAGCAGAACAGCATGCTCATAGGCTCTTTTACTTCTTTATCCTTTCACTGAACTTGTTGAAGTGGTGAAATACAACTATTTCCAAAGAATTAGACTAAAAATAAGATTGCATATATTCTGGTATTTCAGTTATCCCAAACAAAGATGCGAAGTCGCTTAGAACTCAGAGGCTATTTCGGGACTTTCTCATTACCCTAGCAGAGCCAAATACTTTCTTCTTTTCCCTTTCCCTTTCCCCCAACTTTCGTCCAAATCTGGGCCAGATCAGATAGTCATGGCCAGGGAAGATCTCCTTTCCTCACCCTCTTAGTGTTCGGAGAATGGAAAATGCTCTGCTGGTCGGGTATGAGCTGTTGTCAGCTGCCGTGTTGGCAACAAGTAGGGGAGATTTTAAACTAAGTGTCTGGCTGCTGGAAGTTTTTGGATTTGGGGTTTGATGTTCTCAAAAATATTCATCTGGTCAGATGCAGAAACATATTGTTCAATCAAGAAGGAATGCGAGCAGGTTGTCCTTCACAGTGCATTTCGGTGTGCTCTGTTTTTGTGGTGAAGTCTACAGCAGTTGCTCTGTAATTCGAGAAAGGGATGTCTCGGGACAGAGTACTCTGCCACATTCAGCTGAGTCCGTTTCAACCCTTTAGGCATATTATGAAGAGATCTCGCAAATGAATGAAACACTGGTTAACCTTCTTGGTTTCTTCTCCAGAGTTTGAATTGTTATACTGATCTCAAGCTAATTCTCCCTCCTAATAAAGAGATTTCAAATATTTAGCTCAGGAATTATTTTCACACACACACACACACACACACACACACACAGCCTTAATATAGGGATTTATTGACTTTACTCCGGCAAAGTACTCATATTGATTAAAAAAAATATTATTTCTGATGAAATATTTTTGACTCAAATTGACCAACCCCTTTATGTCTGTTCTGTCACTTAATTGCATCATTTTAATTGTTGATAAATACATAATGCAGAGGTCACCAATTTAAAACAAACTGTCTTTAAATTTTTGAATATAAAGATTATAGTAAGTGACTTGGACATAAATATCTAAAATACTGAAACATCTTAATTTTAGGGTCTCTATTAAGGAAAGAAACATTGCTAACCTTATTTATGGGGGAAACATCTTGTCTAGATGAAGATATCTTTAGACATAAGATGTGATTGGCAAGGGTCACCAGACAAGTGACTATAGTGTGAGGGAGTATCTATGAAAGGGGAATATATTTATTCTTTGATCTTCTGAACACCGACTGCTTATCTACCTTCTCTATTACCTCAGGTCTTATCACTGGGATATTGTTTTTTTGTGATTTCTGTGAACAAGTTATTCTGTTGGACAGCATCAGCCTTCATGTGTTTAGGAATGGTTTCTCTTGTAGTTTAGGACATAGACTAGATAGTAATTTTAAACCTTTTGGGGGCCATTTAACTATGGCTGAATAATTGAATTAACCTACTTTAAAAATGTGCAGGAAAATTTTTTCCCACTTATGTTAACTCTGTGTCATTCTTTCTGATCATTTTTCTAATAATCTGGAATTTGATAGTTTTATTTGGTTTATTAATTAAGCGACCTTAATTGGTTAGCCCTTTATACAACTGTATTGGTTCATATTCCCCAAACAGTAAGATCAAAGTCATCTGACAATTTGGGTGCCTGGGTGGCTCAGTCGTTAAGGGTCTGCCTTCGGCTCAGGTCATGATCCCAGGGTCCTGGGATCGAGTCCCACATCGGGCTCCCTCCTCGGGGGGAAGCCTGCTTCTCCCTCTCCCACTCCCGCTGCTTGTGTTCCTGCTCTCGCTATCTCTGTCTCTGTCAAATAAATAAATAAAATCTTTAAAAAAAAATATCTCAAAGTCATCTGACAATTTTTCTTGAAGTAAGTAACTTTTATATAGACAAAAATGTTTTTAGATTCATTATTGCTGGGCCTTCAAACCAATGGCCAAATAGGACATCGTGGAAAGATGTGAGGATCCATTTCATCTGTGACGATAATTTCTGATTCCTATATAATCAGAGTTAAAGCATAGAAAAATTAAACCAATAGTATCTTTCAATCTCTCTACTTCTGCTATAGTAGTATGCAATGAGACTAAAAATATAAGCTAATGGTTACTCATTATATTTAGAAGTATCAAATGTCTGGAGAGTTTCCAGAAGCTGAAAATCTGAAATAGAAGGCTCCATGTGTCTTCTTACATAGTACAGTCTTGAAGAGGAAAGTGAATGAGTGTAAATAACCTCAGAAATGCTTGATTGAGGTTAATTGTTACTACATTATGCAACTCGACATGCCCAAATTTGAATTTATCTTTCCCCCATTTTAAAACAAACTTTTCCTAATAGCAAATTCCTTACTGTTGTCAATGGACTGAAGATTTACCCAGCTTAAAAATCTTAGATTGGACTTGATTCTGTGAGTTAAGTTCATTATATTCATCATAACATCAATTCCTGTTAATTCTTATTTTGCAAAATGTTTTATTTTTTAAAAAATTTTATTTATTTATTTGACAGAGAGACATGGTGAGAAAGGAAACACAAGCAGGGGGAGGAGCAGCGGGAGAAGCAGACACCCCCCCCACCCCCCGCCGCAACCTCACTGAGCAGGGAACCTGATGTGGGGCTCGATCCCAGGACCCTGAGAGCATGACCTGAGCCGAAAGCAGATGCTGAGCCACCCAGGCGCCCCTTGCAGTATATTTTAGATCCTCATTTCTCTTCCTGTTGCCACTTACTTATTCAGAATTTTTTTGTCAAGTCATACATTGATTAGCATCTCTCCATTAATTCATTTTGCTGTCTTCATTGCTAAGCTCTTTATGGTTATTCTGTTTATACCCTTCCTCCCATTTAATCTTCGTAAAACACTCTTTTATTAGGCTACTCTACTGGAATGTTGAAATACCTTTTGACTCTTACTTTTTCCTCTCCTTTGTCTGATAAATTCAGTCAGGTGTTATGCCTCACCAATTTTACTCTATTCATGAACACCTTCTATTAAGTTATCACATTTCTATTTCACAACACACAGCACTGTCAGATTAGTCTTTTCAACCCAGTTATGGTAATACGATTTTCCAGCTAACAAACATTGGGTGCATCCCATTACCTGATGCATAAAGGGCATAAGCAAAGGAGGGAGAGGCCGGAGCTTTTTAAGTGTTCCTTTCACTACTGCATGTATAGATTGAGTACTCCAATCAAACTAAAGTCTTCATTTTTACCCCTGCTTTCCCTCTTCAACCCTTTTGCTGAGCTGTTTCCTCCACCTGGAATGAACTTCCTCTCAGCTCTAGCTCTTTTTTTTTTTTTATAGTTTAATGTCTATAAAATGTTACCTTTCATAAAGTGTCCCTCTATCATCTTTAAAAATCTCTTTTATCTTTCAAATAAACTATTGATACTACATGAAAATAAAAAGCTTCTGCACAGTGAAAGAAATAATCAACAAAACTAAAAGGCAACCTAGGGAATGGGAGAATATATTTGCAAATGACATATCTGATAAAGTGTTAATATTCAAAACATATAAAGAATAACTCAACACCAAAAAAAAACAAAACAAATAATCTGGTTAAAAACTGGGTAGAAGACATAAACAGATATTTCTCCAAAGAACACATTCAGATGGCCAACAGATACATGAGAAGATGCTCAACATCACTTATCACAGGGAAATGCAAATCAAAACTACAATGAGATGCCACCTTATGCCTGTCAGAATGACCAAAATCAACAACACAAGAAACAACAAGTGTTGGAGAGGATGTGGAGAAAGGGGAACCCTCTTGCACTGTTGGTGGGGATGCAAACTAGTTCAGCCACTCTGGAAAACAGTATGGAGGTTCCTCAAAAGGTTAAAAATAGAGCTATCCTCTGATTCACTAATTGCACTACTGAATATTTACTCAAAAAATACAAGCACACTAATCCAAAGGGATACATGCGCTCCTGTGTATATAGCAGTATTATTTACAATAGCCAAATTATGGAAGCAGTGAAGTGTCCATCCATTGATGAATGGATAAAGAAGATGTGGTATATATATATATATATATATATATACACAATGGACTATTATGCAGCCATGAAAAAGAATGAAATCTTGCCATTTGCAATGACATGTATGGAGCTAGAGAGTATTATGCTAAATGAAATAAGTTAATCAGAGAAAGACAAATACCATGATTTCACTCATATGTGGAATTTAAGAAAGCAAACAAATGGGCAAAGAAAAAAGAGAGAGAGAGAGAGGGAGAGGGATAAACCAAAAAACAGACTCAACTATAGCGAACAAACTGATGGTTACCAGAGGGGAGGTGATGGGGGGATGGGTGAAATAGATGATGAGGATTAAGGAGGACACTTGTCCTGATGAGCATCAGGTGATATATGGAAGTGTTGAATCACTATATTGTACACCTGAAACTAATATAACATTGTTTGTTAACTATACTCAATTAAAATAAAAGAATCCTGGGGCACCTGGGTCTCTCAGTAGGTTAAGTGGCTGCTTTTGGCTCAGGTCATGATCCCAGGGTCCTGGGATCGAGCCCGGAATTGGGCTCCCTGCTCAGCGGGAAACCTGCTTCTCCCTCTCCCACTCCCCCTGCTTGTGCTCTCTCTCTCTCTGTCAAATAAATAAAATCTTTAAAATAAAATAAAAGAATCCTAAGTACCAATTTCTTCAAAGCAGTTTGAGACCATATTTATATAACTGGTAATGCAAATCTATATTTCTCATATCTCACTGTGTGTGTCTGGGAGGTGGGTTATTTACTATTGCCCTGTTTTATCCATCCAATTGTAAGCTCATAGTGGACTAGACCTCCTTCCCTTTCCAGAGCATTCAGCAGCTAGCCAACATGAGCATTTAGGAAGCGTGGTTGACAGAGTGACGGAATGCATCACCACTCTCCCTTTATCTTCACCCTCACAGTCTATTGCTGTTGCTCTGATGATCATCAAACCTCATCAGTCCTCTCTCATCAGTTTCATTACCTCAAGCTCTCCTCTTCGAGGAGAGAGACATCTACTCCTCCATTTCCCGATCATTCTCTCCATAAGCATCACAGCCTCAACTGCAGTGGCTCCATTACAAATCCATCACCTCTCTTGGATGAGGGAGAGATAGATGACTCCACCACCAGGCCCTGCTTCCCTGCCAGAACAACCCTCAGCTTTCACAAGGAAGCAGCAAGTCTCTTGTAGCCTCTTCCTGACTGGCATTCATTGTCGCACAAGTGATACACTCTCATCTGGATGGGCCTGGCTTCAAATTACAAAAGGCAGCTTTTCTGTGCTCCTGTCTGACTGTGCGCTCTCAGACAAATCTTTCAAGGTGCAGCTTCTGTGGAGGAGTTCTGGACTCAGACAGCCTCAGTTCAAATCCCCACTCTGTAACTTACTAGGTTGCCCGACCTTGGGCAAATCATTTGGCTTTCCTCTACCTCAATTTCCTTATCTGTAGAATGGAGATAATAACAATATCTAATATGATGAATGAATGAATAAATAAATAATAAATAAAAAAATTTGTTTTTACAATAATCACATTCTATCTTATATTACAGACACTTCTGATTCAGGTATATATTCCCTATAAGATCCTAGTTCTTAAGGCTTTAATATTTTAATCAACTCTCTTTCCATAATTTTTATCATAATCCTGGAATATTACAGATGTGAAATATGTTTGATTGAGTTTTTGAATTCATGTTTCCCCATGGCGCTCCACTGCCAATACAATTTATTTCATTCTTCACGGCCATTTGTAATTCTCTCTAAAATCACCTCTTCAACTTAATTTTTTTTCTCCTCTTCAACAGAGATGATTTGATACAATTAGTGAACTCTGCTGGTCTCTTTGTTCCTGTGTTCTCCCCTCTTAGTCTTTCTTGAAGCTTTGCATATCATACATGTAAAGTGCTGACATAGTATGCTCTCGTTGGAATCATTTAATAAATGCTGGTTAAGGTAACCTGCCACAGATGTAGCTGAGATCAATCCCAGCAGTGCTGCTTGGGAGCTGGATAATGATTATAGAACATCCCCAAACTGTACAGTCTCCTTTGTTAAAAGGAGAAGTTAATATTATCCACATGGTATAAAGGAAAACCATTTAGCCCAGTAGCTGGTTTATATGAATAGTAAATAAAAGTTAACTATCCTCCTAGTTGTTTTTCTCCTCTTTATTTCCCTCTCTATCTTAATGAGAAAAAAATATTTTAAAAGTCTTTATTAATAGTATGTCCCAAGCACTATTTTACCCCCATGTACAAATGTGAATAAGCCAGAGTCATTGCCTTATTCCCACCCCATTTCTAAGGGTTTATAGTCTCAACAAAAGAAAGACAGACACATACACCATTTGTAAATGATGAGCTTGAATGTAGAGATATTTATAGTGGGAGGGTTGAAATATAGGAAATTGAAAGAGTTTCTATTTTCTTTGTGTTGTAGTGGACTGAAAAGGTTTATGCAAACACCGAAAGTAATAGAGCTCAGTTTGGACAGAAGCACAGAAGAAAGTAAAGATGAGTTGGAATAGCCTCTTGCAGGGAGGAACACATGACTAATAACTAGGAATGATCATGGGCCAATGTCGAGACCACAGCAGAGGTGGAAATTACTACACCAATCTGTGTATGGAGTCTCACTGAAGGGAACAGAAAGAGAATGGGTGATGTGCCTTAAAATATGAGAGAGAAGTATGAAAAGAATCCTAGGAGAGAGCTTTAGGTCTGATGAAAAGTTCTGGAGGTTGAGTTCATGTGATGGAAACACTGGAGTGTTCAATAGGGGAAAAGGGGTTTGGTTCCACAAATACTTCTTGAGTCATCTCTAGGCTCTTGGCACTGCAGAACTATCACGTGGCACAGGTTAGATTACTGTGGGGCTGTGGTGATGTGGGATCTCAGAGGAGGGAAGTCAGTGCAGTCTAAGGCTTGAGGGAAGCCATCCCGGAAGAGATGATGTTTGAGCTGAATGTTCCATGTGGCTGTCGTGAGATAGAAAGATGTACAACTTTGGTGCCAGAGTAACCCTGACCATGGTAATGTCCCAGTCACAGCTTTCACAGAGGGTTCTTGAGGAGGAGTAGAGGTTGTTGCAGTCGGGATGGCTGCATGGCCCAGTGAGTGATGGATGGTTGCTGAAGCTTTTTGGTTGGGGTAAAATTTATTTTGAGACAGGTGAGAAAGTCCCTTACAAAGGAGGAACTTAGAATTTGAGAGGGAAGAATAACAAACAGAATGGCCAACTCGCATGAGCCTCGGTAGAGAGGCTGTTTTTGTTGGAGGGAGTAGAGGAGATTCATTGACTTTTGGTGTTCAGACTGATTGTCTTTTCTCATGATTGAGGATGGTATCTCAGTGTTACTCTGGGGAATGACATCCTCCCCTACTCTCAGGCTTTATGCTTCTGGTGGAATTTGTTTCAGGTCACTTGCTGGGGGTGGGCATGTACTCTTGTTTGACTCTGTCATCACCGATCAGTCCCCTCCCCCAAATTGTTACCTTCATTAGACATTTAGGCAAATGATTGCAGTAGATCTTTTATTGCTTGTGCAAGTCTTATACTTCATTGGCTTCCATAATTCATAACAGTTTCAAGGGTGCTTGCAACAAAGTGAGCAATCCGTAAGTAGTGGATGGAAAAATAAACCAACGAAGGAGCCGAGAAAGTGGAATTAACTAGCAATTAGTAGGAACAGGGTTAGAATGAAAAGAAATGTTTAAGTTCTAAAAGAGATTTACAGAATCACTAAGTAGGAAAAGGGCTTAGACAGGATTTTCTGGCAAAGTTAACAGTTCTAGAATCCATTTTGAGCCTGGGATGGTAAGGTATCCAATAACTGACGTGCAATGTGATAAAAAAAAAAATGTTTGAGAATTTTGTCAGATATACTTGCCTCTGAAATGGGCTAATAAAGAGTATTGTAGAACTACCTTTCATGGAGATACGTGAGGTTTTAATAGATAACTATCAAGGTAATTGGATGTTCTCATCCAAGACAGTGAGAAATAAACTAGATGTTCTCTTGAGTCCATCAGCATTTTATTGTGAGTAAATATATGAACACAGGATTTATAATTCACATTATTATGCTCTGTTTTCCAAAGAGTATTTGCTATCCTCTTTTTATTTTTCTGAGATAATCGCAGATTTATTACCTCTTTAGGACATTGATCTCCTAGCATGAAAATTGAGACTGCCTCATTGCCAGGTGAAGTAATTGCCATTCATGAAAATAAATGGATCAGTTATATGAATTATATGATGACCTACCCTTTTAAACTGGTAGCAGGCTGTTCTCCAAAGTATTCCTGTCCTTCCTCATAATTCCTTCTGAAAGCGCAAACTAATGTATCTCATTCATTTGGCCACTAAAATGTTCTTGATTATATTGTAATGGCCGATATAAGTACTTTATTTTTCAGAAGATGATCTTAATTAATTATTCTTTCCCATTTACACTTCTCAGACATTCAGTTTATGGAAATATCACTCCCTAATTAAAGGGAGGCTCTCAGTTTATTCTAACCTGACTTTTCTAGTCTGAGAGACCCCTGAGCAGGTCTTATTATCTCACTTTCTCCTCAAGTTTAACTCAAAATGCCTTAAAGAATAATGTAGAGTTTACTGAATGTTACACGGGGAGGAAAAGAGGTTTACGTTTCATGCTGCCTACTAAATCATCCTCCCCCAAATCACCTTTAAACAATTCCACTCAAAGTTTCTCTCCCCATGAAAGGACCCCACTCACCCCAGGGGCTCCTTTTCCTCACAAGCCTCTTGCACCATTTCAGCCATAATGTATCATGCTGTTGTTCAAGTCTCTGACCTTGACTGTACTACTCAATAAAAGAAAAGTCAAACGAGGCTTCTTATTTTTAAGAATGCTATTGAAGGCCTTAATTCCCCAAATTTGTATTTTTAAGAGATATGGCATTCATTTTGTTTAGTTATCTATTTCTACACAATACATTATACCAAAAGCTAGTGCCTCAAAACCACATTTTATTAGCTCAGAGTTTCTGGGGGTCAGGAAGCTGGGCATAGCTTAGGTGGGTCCCTGTGACCTGGGTGTCTCACAAGGCTGAAGTCAAGGTGTTGCTGGAAGTGGCATTATCTCAAGACTCAACTGGGAAAGGACCCACCTCCAAGCCTCCTCAGGTGGTTACTGACACCTGAGGGCTGTTGGACTCAGCATCTCTGGTCCCTATTGGCTTTTGGCTGTAGGCCTCCCTTAGTTCCTTGTTGGTGGTTCTCTCCCTGGGACAGGCGGCAGAGCAGTTTACTTCCAGCTTACTTCCTCAGAGCAAACACGTGAGAAGGATGGAGTACAATTAAGACAGAAGTCACAGACTTTTATAATCTAATCTCAGGAGTTATAGTTCATCACACTTGTATTCTATTTCTTAGAAGCAAACCAGTAGATGTCACCCACACACAAATGGAGGGAAGTACAGAAGGGTGTGACCACTAAGAGGTGGGAGTCATTGGATCCATTTTAGAAGATCCCTCCACCCCCAGAAATATTCCCATGGATGTCCCTGTTTATAAATTAATTTATAGCAGCCATAGACCAGTGGTGCTTGTTTAATTGCCATCATTCTTTTATCATTACATCCCCTGGTGTAATCCGCAAGAAAGAAATAATTAGGTCTATTGGCTCATTTCGTACAGATCTTTTCACAACTTTGTTGATTCTATTAAAGGAGGAAGTTGGTGATTTCTTCTGTTGTCACCATAAACATGAGCATTGAAAAGCATAACTGAAGTGGGGAGGACAGACAGGGAAATGCTTATATACTGAACCCAAATCAAATAATATTCAGCTAAGGGGGGAATGAAAAAGATGGGGTGATGTGTTGCTCAATGTCCTCATTGCAAACAACGGAATTCATCCCAAATAATCTAACCAGAAAAAAAAAAAATTCTATTGCAGGTTATTGCCAGGATGACCAGAGAACCAGATTTCAAAAATTATACCCAACCAGGAGATAGAGGCTTCCCAAACAAAAACACTACTGCTACATTCATGATGGTCGGGTCCTGATGCCAGAAGCTGTGCCCCCAAAGACTCTGAAGAACTAGATATCTCCAAAAGCACTTGTTGGAAGATCAATACCTCTGTATACTGTCTCACTCATGAATCCAAGCATCACCTGGGTAAGTCTGATTGGTAGGGCTTAGTTTCTGTGAAGCAAAGAAGCCCAAAGATGTGTTTTCTGTTCACCCCTCCCCCGTTTGGGATGGCAGGACTCATTATGTGGGGAATATCCAATATATAAGGATATTATATTTCAAAGATGTTGGGCAGCTTCCAGTGATGAATGTAATGCTTATCGAGTGAAACAGGAAGTGGGAAAATTGCTTCACGCCTGCCTCTCACCATGTTAACACATGTGCATGTGTAAATGTCATCACTCTGGTGTTCTGTGATCTTGAGGAGGGCTATCTTCCCTGATAGCCAGGGCTAACTTTCTTGAGCTAATGTAATCTCACACCACAGGGACTCTTCCCTGGCTCCCTTATTCTCTAATGTGAAAATTTGTATATTTATTCACTAGTATTTTTTGTTTTTGTTTTTTTTTGGTTTGAAACCTGATGAGTTTTTTGTTGGGCAGCAGTCCGGTTAAAACTAGATGACAGAAGAGTGCAGCATGCTTGGGAGCAGTGAAAGTATTTTTGCCCTCGGAGCAACCACAAAACATAAATAATATTCTAAGGTGAGCCAAAGTGCTCCTTAAAATCACATAAATAAAGGAACATATGTGTGGAGTGCCATGGAACATTTCTACTCCGGCCAAGAGAAGAGATTAGAACAATTCAGAATCTACTGGATTCCTTAGGTTTCCTAGACTGAGAACCCAGTTCTTGGTTCCCAGCCTCCCTGATGTACTTAGCCGGCAAGAGCAGAATAGGAAGGCACTGTTGCTCAGAGCTCAACTACTGTAGGTGAAAGGGATCAAAAGACTTTTTGTAAGACTTTTAAGCATTGCATCACAGGTCAAGTGTGTGCTTTCTCCACCCCCCCCCCCCCGCCCCACCCTTTTCTTTTCCTTTGCAGAGGTAGGTAGGGGCCTGTTAAACATCATTCAGAATGTCTTGAGATTTACAGAATTTCCACTGGGATGTTAAATTCTTCATCCAAGCACATTTTTTTCATTGGGTTTCTTTCTTTCCTTTTTTTTTTCCCTTTCACTTTCATGATCAGCTAGGGAAAAGCCTGCTAATCATCTCTCACAGCCCCTAAATTTTCCAAAGTAGTATATCAAATATATCATTTTCTAAGCAGACATTTTTCTAAGAAAGGAATGATTTAACCATAGAATAATTGTATTACATGAAAGATTTTACTATGTTCTTAATACAAGAAAAATGGCTCTGCCATAGCTACAGAGTCCAAATATGGATAGGAATGCTGGGAAGAGAAACAGTAATTCACTGAGATATCACTTTATCAGGTGTTCTCTTTCCAGTAGAATTTTCCAAGGTGGACTTAGCTAAATCTACTATGACTCATAAAGGAGCAATAGAAGCAATTACAGTTGAGGGCAAGCAGTTTAGGCATAGAGATTAAAGAGTGAAAAGATAAAATGTAGAGAGAATTTAAGGAGCAGAAGAAATAATTTATCATTGCAGAGAGACTCTGCCCTAAAATATTAACGATTTTCTCGGAAGCAGCTCTCGCTTCTTTCTCTGTACCCTTTCAGCTTCATTCAGGATTAGTTTCTCTGAATCTCCGAGAGAATTCTGGATCTCTCCTGGCAGGAAAAAAATATGTGATTTGGTTTTGTGTGAATCAGTTTAACTTGCTGGAATTGCTGAAGGATCATTAAAGAAAAAAAAAATGGGAAGAAATGGTTTTGAATTGGTGGCATTTCAGAGACTTTAGCAGATGAGTGGGGAAGTTATGGTAAAGTGGATTTTTTTCTGAAATGTATCCTCCATCACACCTCACAGCAATGGCTTGTTCTGTAAGATGGGTACAGATAGCAGTATGTAAGGGGGATGGGTCAGAAAACAATGTGATCAGGAGTCATTTAGTTAGGAAACAAGAAGAAATGCTTGATTCTAAGACATTCAGTTACCTGACTAAAGTTGATGTGTGTGGTAATGATGGAGTTGTTCCCTGCTGACTGAAAATTAGTAGGACAACTAGCTGATCTACTGATACTCAGCAGTGTATACTGCTGACATGATAGCAAATCTTCTGTTATGTAATTTTTTTCCAGTTCTAGTTTAATGCAGATATTTCTTAATAGGAAGATTTTTTTGAGTTGAAAAACTGAAATGGTCTTCTGTGAGCAGTATGAACATATGAATTTAAATATTCCATTCTTTGAAAAATCTATTGATTTTTTTTTTCTTTGAGACCGATGACAATCAAGGGTGATGTGGTTTGGCTTACAAAAGGATTAATGTTTACACTTTAATAATGATACAACCTAGTTTCTAAAGTATGAGCCTACAGTGCTTTATTTCTAATGCAGTTTTCATCATTTAGATCAGTTGGGGAAATTCAAACCTGGAAGAGATATGTGAGCTCTGGGAAATGTGCTTGTCTCTCTGGAAGGAGTGTCTATTGAATATCTTCAAGTTATGACAGAATAAGGAAAGATAAAATAGTAAATGCTTAAACATGTGAAGATTTAAGGAAGAATGACATATTGGCGAAATGTCTTTGACATAGTTTAAATTAAAATAATTAACTGGCTGAATTAGGCTTTAAGAATGGATCATACTACTGTACTCTAGATTTATTTAAAGAATAGACTTATTCTTCAATATAACTTATAAGTTAATAATGAAAAACTTACCTGTGATTAGTAGTTATTAATTCAGGATTAATGTCTTATGTGGGCCATCTTCAACATATGGTGGTGGGGAATCTAACCAGCTATTATAACTGTCATGGTTCTACAATTAATAGTGATTGAAATCAACTTGCCCTATAAACTTCTGTCATTGTAGGGTCCATAACCCTTACTTTTTAAATACTTATTTTTCTTTTTGGTTGAATGCTGCTTATTGCCAAACTTCAAAGGAGGTGGTTATTGCATGTATAACATTTGATAACATTTATGTTTTCCAATCAGGAGAGCCTATGAAGTTGTTAATATCTCCTGATATTCTAGTTGAATTCTTAAATCATAGATCCAGTAACTGCTTTTTCTGTTGTATTTGGTAGTTTCTTTTCCTGTCACAATTTGGGACAGGAAGTGCTGGAACCCATGGAAAAATGGGAGGGAAAAACAAAACAAAACAAAACGAAATGATGTCTCTGAATTTCTTGAACATTCACAAATATTTAGTTTATGTCAAGTTTTGGTTATTGGGCAGGCTATTTATATGAACAGACTTTCTCAAAAATATTTCCCTGAACATAAGAAAATAAATCTTCCATTGGAAGGAAGCCATAAGTCCTTTTAAATTATAATTTTGTTAATATTAGATCAATTAAAAACATCAGTTATGGGTACACACTTTCCATGTGAGAAATTTTGATGAAAAATTCTGGATAATAGATTGAATGTGAACCAAACTGTATAAAAGGCCAGCTTAAAAAATAGTGAGGCTGGCACCCAAATATTTTGGCATTGGATGTGATAATCTTTCTTGTTTAGCCTCTAGCTATTTTTTTTTTTAAAACTGGCATTACATTATCGACACTCAAAAAAAAAAAATCCATGTATTTCTTCCAGCTCCTTGCTTCTGCCTAATGTTCTCAATTGAACTGACCTCTTGTTCTATTCTCAGAAGATGATTCTTGGCCCTTGTATTTATTATTGAAGCTGAACAGAAAAAATGGAAAGCTTTAGACATAACTGCAGATGCAACCAGAAACTCCAGTAGATATCCCATTTTTTACCTGCCACCTTTATTTTCAACTTGGGTCATTTCCTAAGTACAACATGAATAACCCCGATGAGTTTCCTATTCTCTTTAGAAATGGAAGTTTTCCTTTTAAAGCTCTACTCCAGCTTGTCTCATCTGGAAAGTCATCAGCTCCTATCTAGGCTTAGACATTTCCTAGTCAAATTATCTTTGAAGTACTAGACAAACCAACATGACAGAGTGGCTTGAAGGAAAGGATCATTTTTCTGGTAAAAAAAAAATGTGTCTACGTAGACTCCTAAGTGGAATCGGAGAGGGACAGAGAGGTCAAGGGAAGCACAAGTGCTACTTGAAACAAGCAGTGACCCTTTGAGGGTGGCTTGGGCACTTGTTAAAACTCCAGACACACTGCAATCAGAAAACCAACATTAGCCCAGACAGGATGTATGAGTCAAGGATATCTAAAAGAGATGGAAAACGTGGCATCCAGGCATTTGCCTTTCCAACTGCCAGGCTCCACTTGCGGTCCCTGCTGCTGGTGGGAGCATACTGGAAAGGAAACATAAACAGTTTAAATAGAGTATCGGGAGCTAACAACTCTCATATGACTTTCTGTAACGATGAGGGATGGACCTCTCAGAACCACCAGAAGTCCTCATCCTGATGGGTCAGGGAATAGAAGAGAAATTCTTGACACGAAGTAATAGAGAGCACAGGGCACTCTACCATATATGGGCGAGGGGTGAGACTTTCAAGCAAAATTCTTACGATCGCAAAACTCGTGTGACTCAGACAGCTGTATCGAATTCCATTCAATGTCAAAGTAGTACCTTAAGCTAGTTTATCTGGTTTGGCTTTGAAGTGGCAACAAAAACCAGGAAGCCTCCTGACCTGGGTCATTTCTAAAAAGAGTTGTTTTCTTTTAGCTGGACCCATTTTAAGAGCCGCTACACTTATAGGTATGTTTTTGAAAGACTGTAGTAAAGAGGACATTTATTTACACAGGAAATGTGAAAATAGTCCATGAATCTCCCAGATTTATTAAAGATTTGGCCTTTCAGCAATCATAGTATGAACAGTGGATACTGGTGTACAGCAAACATCATTTTCAATCAGACGCCATTTGCCAGCGTGTTCAGAGAAACCTCATTGATTTTATTCCTTAGTGACCTTATTCCGGCCAAATGACATCTGGAATTAGAGAGGTCATTCACATGGAAAGAGAGTGAACAGAGCATGCCACATCCCATTTTGCAAGCAGAGGTCTTTCACCATTTGGGGCAAGTAGTCTTGCTATTTGGGTGCATTCTACTACAACCGGTCCTTCTGGAAAACCTAACTTGTCAAGAGTTACCTTCTGTAGATGTTTTAAGGAAAGGTATCACTTCTGAGATGAATGAAAGTCAACTTTGGAAAGAGTTACCCAACAGTAGTAGTTCTTGGAAAAGGTAATAGCCCTCACTTATCTACATGGTGACCAACGTTCCACTTCATATATTTTATACATTTTTTTTTCTTCAGCTTGTTTTATTTCTGCCAAAAGTATCTTGGCCAGTCCACTACTCATTATAAATAGTGGGCAAAATAGCCAAGTTAGTTTCTAGGTTTTTATTAGATTTATGGAAAAAAATCATGAAGAAAGGGATTAAATCAGTTAATTAAAATAAGTTCTTCTGTATTCAACTGAGACATTCAATGCCCAAGGACTCTTATGGCACTTGCTCACATGGTCCACTTTTCCTGGACAAGGAGGTTCTCTGCTGATATAAACCCTACCTGTCCTGTCATTAATCCCATTTCTTCAGGACTCTTACAAGATAATCTGATGAGATGTGTGATGCTGCTTAGGAAGCTTTAACTGAAGACAAGATGAGACTTAGGGCATTTCCAGTGTCCTGACAGTGGTGGAGTATATCTGATTGGATAGCAGCATCTGTAATGCACCTCGACTCACTTCACCAAGTTGATCTTGTTCTCTAGAGCTTATTGTTGGTGACTTGCCTTCCAAATCACAAACAATGCAAAATTGGCTATAGTTTGTTACTTTCAATTTTGCATTAACCTTATCAGCAATTTCTGGGGTGTGTGCATGGCTCAGTGGGTTAAATGTCTGCTTTCGGCTCAGGTCATGATCCCAGGGTCCTGGGATGCAGCCCCGCATCAGGCGCTGCCCCTTCCCCTCCCCCTGCTTGTGCTCTCTCTTTCTCCTCTCTCTCTCTCAAATAAAATCTTTAAAAAAAAAAAAACCTTATCAGCAATTTCTAATGTCTCCCATTTCCCCTTTTCCCCTTAATTCTCATATTAATAGACTAAAAAATATAAACATGTTTCTACAAAAATTCTTTTAGTATTTTCATCTAATACACTTATCCCCCCCCCAAAAAAAATCACATCAAAAAGCACATTGAAATAATCAGCATAGTATATTGAATTTCTTTTAGGTGACTGATTTCCATTAAGTTGGGTCTAAATTCTTTTAGATTTTAAGGATAAGAATTATTTAATATCTTCATGGCTTCAAGCACAGGTCTACTGGATAGGTAGATGAGTGAGAAGCTTGGATGCTGACTTCTCTGTATATATGTAAAGGATGCAGAATCTATGTTGTTCTAGAAATAAGATAGTTGTTGCCTATAAAATCTGTGACGGATTCCTGGGGAAGGCATCCAGTGGGAAAGTCTAAAAAATAAAAACTTCCTCTACTCAGTAGTTATTTACTCCAATAAGAATCAAATTGCCAAAGAGATTATCTTCTGCACTACTAATTTTTGAGTATCATTTTGATTTTATCTGACAGTGTCACTGAAGAGCAAGGAGTTTTCTTCTATGTTGGTATTACATTTATTTTTTTAAGCAAATTAGAATTCACTGCAGAAAAATGAATTGTGGGAGTTTAGAGTGAGCAAACAGTTTGGCAAAGAGTGCATGAGAAACTTTCTTCATGGGTATTTCTGATCCCGCTGGGGAGGAATACCAGAAATGTGCCTCAGTCTGTTCTCACAAGGATGGAGACTTGAAATTCACACACCCACGGGGTTTAGATAAGAGTCTACCAAGAGCCTCGTTCTTATGGATGCTTTTCTGAGTGCTGAGAAGCATTTCCGCCTTTCAGTGGGTCTCTTCTACCATCTCTGCTGATATCTGGACCATACAACTCTTTTTGCTCAATGAGAAGAAAAAACAATGAGAAGTTGATGAAAAGCACATTTTCTTTTGAAAAACTTAAAAAAAAAATTCAAGTAAAAATATCAGCATACAACACATAGAACTTCCATTGACCTGATTCTGTTCTTTTCTGTTATGGAGAGACTACATATAATCCCTTTTTGGAAGAAAGTTGCTGCATATAGACTCTAACTCTCTCTCTCTTTTTTTTCCTCATGAGAGTTTTCTTATGAGTCTTCTCTCTCCCTTCTTTTGCTTCATTGATTATGGAAAAAGACCTCTCTGGTCTCTCCCTTCAGAAGTGAATGCTTCAAAAAACCAGTCACATGTTTAGCCTATCTAGATGATACACTTTACCTCTGCAGTGATGTGAGCAGACTTTTAAATTTTAAAAAATCTATTTAATTTAGAATTGTTCTTAAAGATACATTGTGTTTAGACAATGAGATATATGCAAGCTTTGGAACTACTTAATTCTTAGAGAATCAGTCTCATCAGGTTGATCAAATGTGGATGTGGAAGAGATGCATGTTTATTGGACTATGTATCAGGTACAATGCTAGGTGCCAACATAATGAGAATAACTCCCATTTATATTGCAATTACAGTACAAAGTCATATTCTAATCACATTACTCTTTGCTACAAAATAGATAAAATATTGCTGTTATTATTTCCCCTTTGCAGATGAGGAGACAGAAGACGGATCAAAAATTTTTACAGGTCACACAATTATAAGTGACAGGGTTGGGATTGAAACTCAGCATTCTGCTCTAGAAATTATGATCCTAACCACTACCCTGTTTGTTGCTATGTGTGTGTGTGTATTTTACAAATAGTTTCCAAATCATTATTTACTTTTGTCCCTTTTAATCCAGTTATTTTATGCCATCAAGTGTATTAGCTTTCTTTTGGTGTGTAAGAATTACACCAAGACTTAGTGGTTTAAAACAATGAAGATTCATAATCTCACAGTGTCCATGAGTCAGGCACCTGAACACAGCTTAGGTAAGTCCTCTGTCTCAAAGTTTCACAATGTTACAACTGAAGGATTTGCAGGGGCTGCTGTCTTATCTGAAGGCACAACTAGAGAAGGATCCCTTTCCAAATTCACTCTCTTTGTTGCTAGCAGGCTGCAGCCCTCTGAAGGCTGTTGTACTGAGGGCCTCAGTTCCTTGCCAGCTGTTGGCCAGAGGCCTCCTTCAGGCACGTGTTATGTGGGCCTCTCCATAGGCAGCTTACAATATGCCAGCTAGTATAAGTATGATTTATTATAACACATGAAAATTGTTTGCTATAGGAGAGATCTGTTTTACTAAAATAAATATTTTGTTCTGTGGCTTTTACTTCAAACATGGTTTGTATATCTTAAAGCACATGCAATCATCTATTTGGTAAAGATGTTAGAAGCTGCTGTTCAATGGCAATATACATGTTTAAAAAACCTTTTAGTACTCAATGGCAATATACATGTTTAAAAAACCTTTTAGTACTTTTTGAGAAGAATAAACCACATGGAAGGTGTGTAATCAACCTTTGTTAACTAAATAAATTTGCCAATAAAATACAACCCAACTGAACCCAGTGTATTTCATAGAATGAGGGAATCATATCTAAGAATAAAGAAGTTATTTGTTTACATATGTATGTAAGTTAAATACACAAGGAAAAGGAAATCTTTAAAGTTCTATTTGATATTCTCAAATATTTAAGCATTGCTAATGTGCTTTAAGCTTATTCATCCTGTACTCTGGATAGCTTTTATTTATTTATTTATTTATTTATTTATTTATTTATTATTTTTTTAAAAGATTTTATTTATTTATTTGAGAGAGAGAGACTGAGAGAGAGAGCACATGAGAGGGGGGAGGGTCGGGAGGGTCAGAGGGAGAAGCAGACTCCCTGCCGAGCAGGGAGCCCGATGCGGGACTCGATCCAGGGACTCCAGGATCATGACCTGAGCCGAAGGCAGTCGCTTAACCAACTGAGCCACCCAGG
>NC_138370.1:60079014-60104110 GCF_054177405.1 Leptonychotes weddellii
AAAGATTTTATTTATTTATTTGAGAGAGAGAGACTGAGAGAGAGAGCACATGAGAGGGGGGAGGGTCGGGAGGGTCAGAGGGAGAAGCAGACTCCCTGCCGAGCAGGGAGCCCGATGCGGGACTCGATCCAGGGACTCCAGGATCATGACCTGAGCCGAAGGCAGTCGCTTAACCAACTGAGCCACCCAGGCGCCCCTGGATAGCTTTTTTTTAAAAAAAAATTGTGTGTGTGTGAATGTGTGTGTCTTAGTATAGTATAGTCTGTAACAAAAAATTTTTTCGAAGAACATAAGTGACAAATATTATTATTTGATATATAGGGTAAATAGTATTTATTTTCTTTAATTTCTTGATAATTTCTGTGAATAAAGATTTATGTTCAGCTCTGTGGGAGATTAAAAAATGGATTAGATCTCAGCCTTCATGGAAAGGTTTTGGGCTTTGAAATCTGAGCAGCACAGTGTAATACACTTAAATTTCTCTGGGCCTCAGTTTTCTCATCTACATAATGCGAATAATATTAATGTTTATTCATGGTTTTAAAGTCTTAAGTTACAGAATATATGTGACGTGTCTTGAACATCATAAGGGTTTGAGAGATACAACTCTACTGCCTTCCCTCCCTTGCCTCTACAGGTTTTAATGGGGAAAACAATGGCTCAGACCATTGAAACACAAGGAACAGAGTAATAAATGTCATAAAAGGAATAGATGAATTGCTATAGGGACTTAAAAAATGAAAATATACATTTTTGGGGGGAATTATTTCAAGATGGTGAATTGAGTCTATTATATAGACTCTGGCTCCCCCAATAGATCCTTAGGAAACATAGAAAATATATTATTTGTGGAAAGTTCAGTTAAGATTAAGTTTAAAATAATTGGCATAATTGGGAAGGATTGAGTAATTTTTCTTCTGTGGTTTTTGCAAGCTGGATTTTCTGTTTGTCCTGTGGTGAGGAATCTTAATATCATTGGTTACTCTGGTGCAGCCCTGGATGACTTAATAAATTTCTCTCCTAATCCCAAAAAAGGTGTAAGCATTGTAGGTATTTATTAGAGAAGTGAGAAAAGAATAAGCAAGCAAACACAAGACAAGTAAAAATAAAGATATAATTTTGCATTTGGACAATTTATAAACTCAATTCAATTAGAATTAAAAACATTGGTCTTTGAAATGTAACCTACCATTCTTGTCATTTGTAATTTAATAATAAATACAAACACACATGTGCCATATGAGAAAAAAAATACATTTTTAATAGAGCTTAAATGCATTTCCTAAGAATAAATACAAGAATATGTTAAATACTCTTGACTGATATATTTTCCTTGTGCAGTTGCTGTACATAGTTGCACTGTATGTAGAGAGCTAAAGGAGTCTTTTTATCCCGAAATTGGTATAAAAGGGCTTTCAGATTTCAGTCCTTTTTCTTTGCAGCTATCATATCTTAGAAATGAAAAAGTCTTACTGACCTGACTATCAATAAATAGTAAAGTCAGATTGAAATTCACAGTATGGTCCTTCTGGTTTCTTCAACACATTAATGGTGGTATGATAAATAAGCTTGTTTTGTTCAGTGTCAACCAAGAGGTATAATTTGAAATTCTGAACCACTGCTGTCTCTAAACCTGAAACTTGGGAAATATGGCTCTGTACCTAGGTGATGATGATGATGATAATGATGATGATGATGATGATGATGAAACCATTTTGAAAATTTGCTGTACATGCTAGGCACTTTTCCAATTGCTTTATATGTAACTTTATCTGCATGTTATCCCTAAAAAGTAGTTAATATTATTCTCATTTTACAGATGAGGAAACTGAGGCACAGAAAATTTTAGTATTTGTCTTTAAGGCATTGATTCAGTAAGTAGCAAACCAGGCAGTTAGTAACAGACCAGCCAGTCCATAGTCTCACAATTTGATCTCAAATAAACTCTTGACCCCTTCACTATGCTTCCTCTCCAGTAAAGGAGTCTAGATATTAAATTATGTGAGAATAGATCTCACTAAAACTTCTTTTGGCTTTGAAGTCATCTTTCTCATATTAAGTTTTCTTGTCTCAGTACTCCTGTGATTTAGTATATTTTTACACTCTAGACTATGATAATGAAATACCAAAACACCCTTTGGATTTGCCAACATAGATGATCATGCATAGAGACTATAATTTACTTCTTCCTAACATTTATATCCCTTCCATCCAACTGGAGCTGGAGAGAATTCAAATTAATAGCAGGATCTTCCTAGCCTTCAAACATGTCTTGAAATATTCACAGAATTTTCTGCTCTTGTGAGAACCGAGTAATAACTGAAATTCCTCCTTCCATCTTGGCCTGGCTCAAATGTCCATTCTGGCTCTATAATACACAACCCCTAGGTGCTTTCCTGGACTCCCTTGGTATAGTTTCAAGATAGAAAACACTGTGTATGGCTTACTCTTTTTTTTTTTTTTTTTTAAAGATTTTATTTATTTGACAGAGAGAGACACAGTGAGAGAGGAAACACAAGCAGGGGGAATGGGAGAGGGAGAAGCAGGCTTCCCGTGGAGCAGGGAGCCTGATGCGGGGCTCGATTCCAGGACCCTGGGATCATGACCTGAGCTGAAGGCAGATGCTTAACAACTGAGCCACCCAGGCGCCCCTATGGCTTACTCTTTTTATATGACCTCTTAATGTAATCTCTTTCAGTAGAAGAGCTATGACCTTGAACACTTAGAAATACAGTCTATGCTTTTTGGGTGAGATAGTCTGCTTATTAAGTCTGAATTTTAAAGGTTCAAAGTAAATCTTTCAGTCTCATTTGGATAACAGAATGTAGGATGTAGAAAATTTTGAGTAAGTTGCCCTGAGGACATAAGCAATGTCTAAACTTGGCAATTATATCTTAAAAACTGTATTTTTGCTTTATATATTATTCATGTAAATGTCTTGGACAAAGCACTGAAGATATGATCTTAGCCCTTATTGATGATAGAATATAAAAAGGTGGAGACAAATAGTAACTAACTTCACTGTTAATAAACTTATTATAATTGTTATAAATGTTCCATAGGACTTGTACACAGTTCTAACAGAGAGTACATGAAATGAAAATATGTAAAGCAATTAGTAATGTTCTCAACAAACGTTAACTATTTTTTATTATTATCCAGGTATTGAGCCAATTCCCCTAGATGGTAGAATTGTGAATGTTCAGAATCCATCTACATTGTTGCTATTTTACCTTAATAAGTAGGCTGAATCCATTTATTCTGATGACAGCCAATGGTGTGAAAAGATCTGGATTTTGGGGTCAGGAAGGGCTGAAATATGGGGAAGATGGTAAGCCCACTTTTGGATATTTTGCATTTGAGGTGCCTTTGTGTCCTCTAAGTGGGGATGTCTAGTAGGTGGTGTATGAACATGTCCATCAAGGTCTTAGTTGTAGATAAAAACTTATAGAGCATTCAGTGAGAAGAAAGGAGTGACTGCCCCCCTCCTCTAGCCATCACGACTAGCCGCTTTAATGATTTATTGTGCTGTAAGCACAACTTTACTACAAATAACCATGACTGCTGGATTATTGCAAAATAATTTGGTTTTCAACTCTATAAAGAATTTAAAATTAGACAAAATAGATTCTGGTTTTTGTCACTCTATGTGCCCCCAAATTTCACAAAGATAACTACACAACAAAACATGATCAACTAATGTCCTGGAAGGACTTGAAAATGTTATTCAAGAATTACCTCCAAAAAATGCCAGAAGGAAGTTTCTTCTCTTTTTGAATGAGCAAGTAATATATTCACTTTCTACAGAAATTGGTGGGAGTATATATCTGCACACCTAGTTTGGGGAAAAAAAAGTAATGTCTTGCAAAGCTATAAAGGCACGTTCTCAACGACTCAGCAGTTTCCCTGGTAGGTATATCAGAGAGAAACCCATGTAGATGTGAGCCAGAAGCGTGTTCAGGAATGTTCAAACGGCATTGATTATAAAAGCTTCGAACTGTAAACAACTTGAATATCTATCAACAGAAACTAGAATCATTATTATTGTTTATATTATCATTGCACTAGCAAAAGTAAATCTCAAAGACAAAGTAGAGTGAATGAAACAATTTTCAGAGGAATACATTAGGTACAATGTCAGTGATAGAAATTTCCCCTATATATAGAACTTAAAGGTGTGTTGTTTAGAGATACATATATGTAGCAAGGAAACAACACAATGCAAAGAATAATAAACAAAAAAATTCACAGTGGTGGTTCTCCTTGTAGTGGAGGAAGAGGGCTGTAATTGTTGAGTGGCACATGGATGCTTCATAGTCATTAGGAATGTCTCATTTCTTAAACTGATGGTGAGTCCGGAGGTGTTTGTTTTATTATTCATCATGCATTATGTAAATTATAAAATAGGTCCTTAATGCATGTCCTGTAATCTAAGAATATTCTCAAAGTATCACAAATCTTCATTTTTCATTTGGGAAACATGCTTTGAGAAGATAAATAACTGGGTGAAGATATATCATCAAATGACAGGTTTTACAATTCCAAAGTATACACTATTTCCACTATACACAGTGCCCCTGAAATTCCAATTTTTGGAAACCTGGAATTTTAAATTTCAGGAAACCTTTGAAATTAGACTCTTGTAGAGATGATAATATTTAGGATTTTTTTTAATTAAGAAAACAAAAATGGAGAAAATTTAAAAATGATTTAGCAAGGAAGTTTAACACTAAAATGGGGTTCAATGAGCATCTGATGAATGGGAGCCCAAGACAAGTGATGGATTTTTTGCAAGGACAACAGACAAGAATGCACAGCTCACTAGTGACATGAAGTAGACTAAAAAGAAAATCTCTGGACTCTCAGTCTAGAACTTTCTAGTATGCAAAAACAGACTAAATATGTTTTAATAATATTGTCTTCAGTTTTTTTCCCTATTTCATAATCTTGTCTGCCTGGGTGGTGGCCGGGGGGAGGCCGGGGAGGAGAATGTGAAAAATATGAAGAGCACCGAACAATCTTGTCTCTTCAGCTATTTCTAAAACAAAGGGAAATTTACAGATTAACCTGCTCACGGGAACAGGCCTTAAATATCCTGTTTATCCCAGGTTTTAATACAATGAGTCTTTCATAATATCAAGAGGTATGCGGAAATCGTAAAGAGTTATGCCGGCCTGTTAAGGAGGAATGTTTTTTCTTAGACAGATAAGGATCAGGTTAGTATTTGTGGTGCCAGAAATAAGATAAAATTTCACTTCAAAACTTGAGCTATGTTGATCTACCTATACTCATTACATGTAGCCATTTATAGCAGTCAGGGTCAGCGAACTGATCTGCCCCAATTACTTACTTTCCTGCCATCTTAAAAAATGCAGTCATTCCTAGGTAGTGGGCATGATATTCAACAGCACCTCCAATGAACTGGTCACATGCATAGCAACACAAATGTACCTGCTGGCACAATGCTGTATATTTTTAAAAGGAAATAAGGCAATTACAAGACTTCTTTTATAAAGTCAGGCATTTTCAGTAAATGGTATTTGACCTAAGGTGAAAACCCTATATTTAATTGGAGTATGGAAACTCTTCATTTTTTCCCCTTTGCCCCGCTTGTATTTATTTTTTCATAGAGTTCATGGCAAAAATGTTGTATTCCAAGCAGCAGAACACACTTTCCTTTGACCTCCTTCTTTTCTTGCTGTTAACTTTAATAATAATTATTCTAAGTTTTGAAAAGTACCACGTTAGGTCCTTGGCCAACACTGACATTTATTTTGAGAAATAAAAAGAATTGTTCAGTTTATGCATCTGCATAACTTTAATATTTATTTCTAAGTCATTTTCAATGAAGAAATTTTTCTTAGGACAACACTTCTTACCAATATCCTTCAAATTATGTAAGTTTAATTTCTCCAAATCCAAAATGCAAAACTGGATTTTCAGATAAGGACTTTAATAGTAAGTCAGGATTCTGTCTGTGTAATAAGATAGAAGTTCTTGGATTGCATGCCATTCAACAATCTCACTACACAGATCTGAAACCTGAAGCCTAGGGCAGGTATGAACTTTGGCAAAGATAGACCACACCTGTTCCAGCTTCTAGTAAAATAAATCACAGTTGTAGAAAGAGCTGACCATTAGCAGTAAGAGAATCCCTTCAGTGCACTTTCTGCTATTCAAAGTGAAAATCAAAACACCAGCTCCCATCTGCATATCTTCACTCATGTGCAAGTTTTTCTTTTTTCTTTTTTTTTTATGAAAGCTACTTCTGAAATAGGACACATAATGATACTCATACTACATTCTTGTTGTCTTAGCACTATCAGCTAAAAACCGTTACGATATATCGGTAATAGTCGCAGTGCTTAGATATCCCAAGACTGTGTGTTACAGATGTAAAGTACTTTGCTGTTATTTGGGATCCAGACTTGGCCAATGTACATCCCTCTCTCCACTTTTCAGTGGTAATGATGACCAACTGGAGAATGTAACGACAGGATGAGAAATAGACAAGGATTTTTTTATTTTTGGTAATGCTACCTATTGTATTTCGTAGTGATCACCAGTGAGGTTATACAGCTTGTTTTCCCTTTGACATTTCTTTATGAGAGATGGTGATAGAGGCCAGAAATAATTCATGAACCACAGAACAGTTAATTTCACTCAAACAGGACTTAGGCTAAGACATTAAGCAGAATCATTCTCAAAATAAACCACATTTTCCCATTCCAAGGAGCAATTTCATCGAAAAGAGACCAAATCATTAACATAAACCAATCTATCACAGTAACCATTCAGGAGCTGTGCCTCGAACACATCAAAGTTAATAAAGGTATATTATAAAATGAAATTGTAAAAAAAAATTGCATGGCTCTTTCATCATATTCATGATTGAGCATTTACATGGTTGCTATATGAATCATTCTTTTTAATATTTCTACTATTATAGCCGGTACATTAAAAAATCCATATATATATATAATTCTATTACATCACATACCCAGGTATTAAATCAAACAAAAATGAATGTCAAATGCTAACACCATCAATAAGAAAAAGGCTAGAATGTGAATAAATTATATTTAATTTAAAAAAAGCAATTGGATCTACAGTGATTAATAGGTATAAGTGAAAGAAAATGTATAGACAAGACAGGCTAATTGTTTGGAAAGTTTTCTCATACAATTTGCTTTTACCCGTTTCCATCCCTCATTCTATTGGGTAGGCTGTCCTATTTCACTAAATAGGAAATTTAATATTCAACAAAATCTAGGTATTTTGCTTTGCTATAGTTCATTATTTCTTCTGTCTTAATTATAGTAAGTCATTATAAACTTTGCCACGATGATTAAAAGCATTCTAGTTGAGTTACTTAAGCATTCTAGTTGATCATTGGAACAGAGAAATTCCTTGAGGTTCATTGCCTAAGAGAATGACTTTTCCCTATTGATGTCTCCCTGTAATTCTTATTTCAAGTGCTCAGTCACAGGAACTTTACTGTTGGCATAATTTTCTTCTTTTAAAACAAACTGGCTCATCCCCAAACCTGCAGCTCTTTATATAGCATGTTTGAAAGTTTGGATGAAAGTCAAAATGTCAATTTATTTATTGGCAAAATGACAATAACCTATTACCTTTTCTGTAGCACTTTCATTTTCTATACGGGATTCAGTGTGATTTCGTTTGTCTTTAATTTATTTTATAGGAGCCATATAGAGAAACAAAATGAATAGAATTTTAAATTCTCAAAGATCCCCAAAGAGCATTGGATCTTTATATATTTTCTACCAGGTATAAGTAAAATTACTATCTTACTCTTAGAGGAGTCACTTTATTGAGTAAGCCAGATTATTGGCCCCATTTAAATCACAGGCACTTCTGTTATACTACTTGGTGACCTAAGTTTTTAAGGAGATAATTGAAGACATATGAGTTTGCTTTTGCCTGTATTTACCTAATTGGTACTCCAAAACTTTTTTCAAAGTATTAAATAAACAGGCATTATGTTAGGCAGTGAGAGAGTCTTGGCCTCTGACCTCAGTTTATACTGACTTTTGGGGGAAATAAAGAATTTAACTAGTCATTACAGTAAAGTGTGAGTGTTTTAATAGTGAAAGGGCAGAGTATTCTAGGAAGATATATGAAGAGGTGAGTCTAACTTAGTCCAAAGGTGTTGGAAAGGTCCACTAAAAGGAATTATTTTATTAGGGACAATCTGAAAGGTAGTAGTAACCAGATAAATAGGAGACGGAGTAAGGGAAAGAATTTGTAGGCAGAGGAGACAGTGTGGGGAAGCCCAGGGTAGAGAGAGCCTGGCCAATCTCGAATCGAAGAAGTTGGTCCGGTGTGTCTGGAGAGCAACCCAAAAGAAAGCATGTGAGATGCTATGGGAGAAATGCTTTGTAAATTACGTTAAAGGTAGCAGAAAGCCATTGAAGAAAAGGAGAAGTGCTCAATATGTGTCTTAGTGGGGTCATTCTGGTTGTTGTGTAGACCAAACAGCTAAAAGACCAAGCATTGCGATCCTTCACCCTTGTCAGGATAAAAGTATCTGCCTGCAATTCATTTTAATATATTTACTTATTTATAAATTATAGAGTTGTACTTTGTTGGCCAATATCTCAAGATCTAATGTGCATTTAGGCTGAATTTCCCTAGTAGTGATAATAGCAATAATAGGTAATTTCAGATTTTATCTAATTTGTTGTCAAATTTGATTAGATCATCATTGCTGTTTTTATCTGGTAATACAGCTAGGGAAAAGCTAGATTTAGAATTGTGTGCTTTGATATTTTCTTTTTTTAAAATTTAAAAAAAAATTTTTTTTTTTGCTTTGATATTTTCTTATTCTTTGCTTGTGATATGACTGTTAAATTCAATTTTTTTAAGGAATTTTTTAAAATCACATTTTCCATTTCTTGAAGATTAAGAATTAATGATATAAATTATAAATCCATGTAACCAGGCACACATTGTAGCACACTGAAAATAAATTCTGAGTTTAGGGGCCACTATCCTTGTAGAACTCCCAGGCTTTCTCAAGATACCTTTACTTTCCTATGTAGCATCTTATTAAATGACTTGAAGATTGATTATGAGTACTAAATCAATCCCAGATTCTTGATAATTGTAAAGGTTTACTTCTTTCCTTTTTCAGATACAAATAATTATAAATAAAAAGTTAAAATATTTTCTTCTGGAGGTGCAGTAAATCATCTTGGGTACTGGGAAATGCACTGTTCCTACTTTAAAGATAATTGGGATAGAGAATTTAGCAGAGGGGAGCCACATCAGAGGTAAGGAATCAAATAAAAAGCGGTCTCTAGCTACAAAAAAGTTGGATATTGAGTATTTGAGCAATGGCAGAAGGAATGAAGAGAAATGGAGAGTTTTACAAGGTAGAATGGGGAGGAACAGTTTGATACCTTTTGGAAAACTAATTAATCCTTACGAAACATTCGGTTTCCTTATCTTCAGGATTTTATTACTTCTAAGTAGATCATCAAAGACACACTTTTCAAAGGCTGTGCCTGAAATTACCGGAAATGATATAAATGCAAATTTGTGTGTCCTACTTTAATTTTACTGACATAGACATTTTAAGGGTATTGTACAAGATGAATTTTAAGCAAACATCTCAGGTGAATCTGATGCATGTTTGAGTCATTGATCTAAACAGAACTTGGAGTAAACTTCCATTGTAGAACCAATGTGGATTCACACCGTATTTGAGAATTACCTATCTACCACATGTCTTCTAGAATGAGAGTTGTTTTATCAAATTAGCTAGTTGATTTTCCTGAGAGTTCTCTGAAATTGAAGTCCTTCTCCTTCAAACTCTAGAGAACTTGGAGAAGATTTGTCTTATATAAAGCCTTTCAGTAACCAAGTAACTTACAAAACAGGTTGCTAGTCTTAGGAGTTAGCTATTATTATCATTATTACTATTATTATTATTTGATAATACTTGTTACTGTGTAAAATTTTGCATAAGGCATGATTACCTTACTAACCACCTATTGACGTGTCACTAACGGAAATGAAATACTAACAGGATTGCTTAATAGAGCATGTTCAGTGCAGCTACAGCTCTGTATATTACAATTAAAAAAACATTATTATTCAGATATATTTACATGCATTTTTTTTCCCTGATAGTGGTGATTGCATTTATATCTACCTTCCCTTGGTTTAAGTTTCTAAATTATCCCAATGGTCAAATGTGCTCAACATTTAAAAATACAATGAAATTGGGAGACCTGGGTGGCTCAGTTGGTTAGCGTCTACCTTCGGCTCAGGTCATGATCCCAGGGTCCTGGGATCGAGTCCCACATCGGGCTCCTTGCTCAAGGGGGAGCCTGCTTCTCCCAATGCCTGCCGCTCCCCCTTCTTCTGCTTTCTCTCTCTCTGACAAATAAATAAACAAAATCTTAAAAATGATAAAAAAATAAAAATACAATGAAATAAAAATTAAATTAATTTCTTTTACTTTCCTTGGCACACTTGAACTTTACAGAAACAAACTTCAGTAATAAATTCATCTGCGCTTGCATTTATCCACTCGCTCCATATTTACCAACTTTAAAGTAGTGAATCCTGTGTGCAATGGTGTGGATTTCTGGAGAAGATGAAAAGAGCTTAGTCAGGCTTGAAAGTGTTGAGTGCAGCTCAACTTCACTTGATTTTTTTTTTTTTGGAGAGCAGTTTGAATTGTTTTGGAATTAATCATGAACTATTTAGTTGCAAATGCTTCAAAGGCAAGCCACTGGAGGTCCTTTGAAAATTCAGAGCTAAATCTCCAAAGCCTTTAGCTCAGTTTAAACTCAGAGAATAATATCTGAGAACATGAATACCATTTTCTCGGGTTGGCCTCTCAACCCATTCTTAATAGGATTAAAGAGGTCACAGTAAAAAGGAGGACTTCAGAGTAATTGCTGCCTAGGTTTGATACTTCCAGTACCACTTAACTGCCTGTGAAACTTTGCTCAAGTTCATTTATACTCTCTGTGCCTTAGCGTCACAACTTCAAAGATGGCTGTCGTGGTTGTTATAGTCTTGTTGTTTTCAGCATAGCCATTACTATATGAAGTCTGACTCAAGTAAGAGTTGTCAAATCTTGTGCAAACGCTTCAGGAAGGGGAAAGGGTAGTGAAGGAGGATGGGGAATGGGGAGGGTGGATTTCTCTTCCAGAAGGCTCCCTTCAGGAAAGAGCTCTGTGCTGCTGGGGCAGAGTCTGCCCTGGGGCAGCGTGAGAAGGACACAAAATGTGTTCTTTGTCTGGAGAATAAGAGGGAGGAAGAGAAGAGAAAGGAAGGGATTAGCAATGGGACTGTACACAAGATAAACTCAGTCGGTATTGGGTATTTTGAGGCAAGTTTTCCAGGAAAGACCATCGGTCAAATTCTTGCACTGACTGGTGTCTTGTAAGATGCCTTGCTCCCGCCATCCAGCTACTGACCCACCCCTACAAAATGGTAGTGTCTCCTTCTCTGGTTTCAGTAGTCTTTAGCCAAGTTTAGCTGTTGAATCAATCCCTCTACTTCTAAACCCATTTACATGCTCATTTTTCCTCACTTGCTTCCTAGTTCAGACAAAAGAGAAGGGTAGTTTTTTCTGACACCTTCTCATCACCTCTCACATCTTCTATTATTTCTTCTTTATAGACTTATTCCACTCAGACTACTGCTATACTTTTGTGTTTCTACTTTTTATTTATTCTTTATTTTTTTAAATTTTTATTTAAATTCCAGTTAGTTAACGTACCATGTAATATTAGTTTCAGATACAATATAATGATTCAACACTTCCATACAACACCCGGTGCTCATCACAATAAATGCCCTCCTTCATCTCCATCACTTATTTCACCCATCCCCTCTGGTAACCGTTGGTTTGTTCTCTATAGTTAGGAGTCTGTTTCTTGGTTTGCCCCTTTCTCTCTCTCTTTTTTGTCCCTTTGTTCATTTGTTTTGTTTCTTAAATTCCACATCTGACTGAAATCATATGGTATTAATCTTTCTTTGACTAATTTAACTTAGCATAATACTCTCTAGCTCCATCCATGTCATTGCAAATGGTGAGATTTCATTCTTTTTTACAGCTGAGTAATAGTCCAGTGTGTGTGTGTGTGTGTGTGTGTGTGTGTGTGTGTGTACACACCACATCTTCTTTAACCGTTCATCAGTTGATGGATACTTAGGCTGTTGCCATAATTTAGCTATTAGATAATGCTGCTATAAATATCAGGAGTGTGCACCCCTTTGAATCAGTATTTTTGTATTCTTTGAGTAAATACCTAGTAGTGCAATTGCTGGATGGTAGGGTAGTTCTATTTTTAACTTTCCAAGGAACCTCCATACCCTTTCCCGGAGTGGCTGCACCAGTTTGCATTCCCACTAACAGTGCAAGAGGGTTCTGTAGAGGTCACTTTTAGGCAAACAGGCTTGAGCAATGGAATGCAAAAAGGGCCACAATAAGCACTGGGCTGAATACAGACAGGCCCATCAGGTGACCCACCTCAAAATATCCGTACACCCTAACTGACTGGTTGGTGACTTACAACTAAGCACAGTTCCTAAAAAAGGGAGAATTCCATGTCGCCATACCTCCCTCCTCATCTTTCCCCCTTAAAAATGGCCTTCCTGGCAGACAGCTTCTCTGCAGTCTTGCTCACTGCTCCCCTATGGTGTATTCAATAAACTCCTATCTCCTTTGTTCTGCCTCACGTGAATTCTTTCACCACCCACACTACCGACTTCCACCCGATCGTCGCTCCACATTTGGGGGCCCCCATCTGGTCAAGACATCCCATTTAGGGGATGCCTGGGTGCTTAGTCAGTTAAGTGTCTGCTTTCAGCTCAGGTCATGATCCCAGGGTCCTGGGATCAAGCCCCGAATTGGGCTCCCTGCTCAGCGGGAAACCTGCTTCTCCCTCTGGCTGCTGCTCCCCCTGCTTGTGCTCTCTCTCTCTCTGTGAGAAATAAATAAAATCTTAAAAAAAAGACACCCCATTTAGGCACCACAGGTTCTCCATTCTCCACATCCTCTCCAAAACCTGTTGTTTCTTGTGTTGTTGATTTTAGCCATTCTGACAGGTGTGAGGTGACATCTCATTGTGGTTTTGATTTGTATTTCCCTGATGATCACTGATGTTGAGCATTTTTCATGTGTCTGTTGGCCATCTGGATGTCTTCTTTGGAGAAATGTCTATTCATGTCTTCTGCCCATTTTTTAATTGGATTATTTGTTTTTTGGGTGTTGAGTTTTAGAAGTTCTTTATAGATTTTGGATACTAACCCTTTATCTGATATGTCATTTGCAAATATCTTCTCTCATTCTGTCGCTTGCTTTTTAGTTTTGTTGATTGTTTCCTTCACTGTGCAGAAGCTTTTTATTTGGATGTAGTCCCAATAGTTTACTTTTGCTTTTGCTTCCCTTGCCTCAGGAGACATTTCTGGAAAGAAGTTGCTATGGCTGATGTCAAAGAAGTTGCTGCCTGTATTCTCTTCTAGGATTTTTATGGTTTCAGGTCTCACATGTAGGTCTGTCATCCATTTTGAGTTTTTTTGTGTGTGTGTATGGTGGAAGAAAGTGGTCCAGTTTCATTCTTTTGCATGTTGCTGTCTAGTTTTCCCAAAACCACGTGTTGAAGAGACATTTTTTTTATCCCATTGAATATTCTTTCCAACTTTGTTGAAGATTAATTGACCATAGAGTTGAGGGTTCATTTCTGGGTTCTCTATTTTGTTCCATTGATCTATGTGTCTGTTTTTGTGCCAGTCCCATACTGTTTGATTACTACAACTTTGTAGTATAACTTGAGGGTCAGAATTGTGATGCCTCCACCTGTTTTTCCTTTTCAAGGTTGCTTTAGCTATTTAGGGTCTTTTGTGGTTCCATACAAATTTTAGGATTGTTTGTTCTAGCTCTGTGAAAAATGCTGTTGGTATTTTGATAGGGCTTGCATTAAATATGTAGATTGCTTCAGGTAGTATAGACATTTTAACAATATTTGTTCTTCTAATCCATGAGCATGGAATGTCTTTCCATTTCTTTGTGTCCTCTTCAATTTCTTTCATCCGTGTTTGAGAGTTTTCAGAGTGGATCTTTCACCTCTTTGGTTAGGTTTGTTCCTACATATCTTAATGGTTTTTGGTGCAATTGTAAATGGAATTGATTCCTTGATTTCTCTTTCTGCTGCTTCATTATTGGTATATAGAAATGCAACAGATTTCTGTAGGTTATTTTGTATTCTATGACTTTACTGAATTTGTGTATCAGTTCTAGCAGTTTTTTGATGGAGTCTTTCAGGTTTTCTGTATAGAGTATCATGTCATCTGCAATAGTGGAAGTTTTACTTTTTCCTTGCCGATTTGGATGCCTTTTGTGTTTTTATTTTTTAAAAGCAAAAACTTCTATCCTTTTTGTCTTTTCAAACTAAAGATTCATCTGCTTTTTCCCTTTTTCAAAATGAACAACCACAGCAACAATTCTGAAGACTCCAGCCTGGGTTCCTGCTCCACTCCTCACCTTTCCATGCCTAAGTCTCCTGCATTCTGACTTTCTCCCTGCAGTCTGTTGACAGCGCCTTCTCCCTGCCAAATCTAAGGTTCCCTTCTCATATCTTGTCTCACGTGACTTCAGGTAAAACTTTTGACCCTACTGGTTACCTTCTTCCTGAAGCCTCCTCTTCTGTTGATTTTTGAGTTAACACACTGGGTTAACCAGTGGTTCTCCTTCTACTTCTTCATTTCTTTTTCTCTCCCCAGTTTCTTTCACAGGTTTCTCTGCCTTTATAAGTTGTCTTTCTCCAGCATCCCGTCCTCTGTCCTCACAGCATTATTTCAAATTACTGTTCTAGACTTCTTCATCTATCCTGAAGTTGCACTGTATATTCCCTGTCTACTTACTTGCTATGATGACTAGTTCACTCTATACTCTTCTTCCATCATCACCTGGGCTACAATTACAATTACAATTACCTAATAGTCTTCAATAATCCTAAGAATATCACAAGATTTCATCTTCCCCTCTCTCTACCTTTAATTATGTTTTCTTCCTGCCTGAAAAGTCCACCCTTTGCATATCTGCTTGGCAAACTCTTATTTACATGTTAAAGAAGACTTCTCTGGGTTTTTAGTAGGACGGTCCTTTCTTTGACATGAAAGAGATGTAAGATCTTTGTTTTCTGTGCTTCCACATCTTCATTCCTTTACTACTTATATAGCACCCATGACATTGCATTATGGTCAGTTACAAAAGTGTATTTTCCTACGCCACAGTTTTAGTTCCTTATGGTAAGGGCTTTGTTGCATTTATCTTCTTATCCCTAGAAACTAAAATAGTGTCCTAACATATGATGGTCTTATCAAAACATGTATTGACCTGTATCTTATATGTGTGTTGGAAACTAGACAAGCATTAGCTTTTGCGTAGCATGATGCTTAGAGACAGGAGAAACAATATAAATTAAATTTTTGGTGTCAGTTTATTTTGGATGGATTTAATTCAATTCCACAAACATTGACTGTGTAGTACCATTTAATTAGTAAGATGGCATTTATATTAGGTTTAAAAATAGAAATGCAAGGAAGAAAAATGAAATTTGCTTCAGGAAAGATGAACATATTATAAACATTTAAATTAGATTTAAGGTTATTCCTGTATTTCAAAGTCCATTAAATTATATATTTTATTAGATATTAGATTAAATTTAGCTCATTAGACTTTAATCTGACACTTTAATAAGTATCTGCATATTCTGATCACTTATACTTTCATGAATATCTTATCTTTCAATACAATACAATAGAAACTGTTTTCTAGATGTTATGCTTTTTAAAAAATTGTGTGTGTGTGTATAGTCTATGTTTTTCCACCATTCCCTCATTCTTTAAAAGATCATCTGGTTTACATTCTAGTTACTGAAATTACTGAAATTGCTCTTCTTTAAATTAAATAAACATATATACAAAAAAGTGAACAAGTAATAAGGGTATGGCCTGATGCAATATCATAAAATAAACACACCTACATAACCTGCACTTTGGTTATGAAATAGGACCTTACTGGCACCACAGAAACCACTCTTATGACCCTTCTTAACCACTAATGTCCTTCTGTTCCCTAAAGATAATCACCAGCATGACATCTCAGACCTTAGGCTAGTTTTGAAACTTCTGTAATTTAAGCCTTACAGGGTGAACATCATGGAGATGTACTGCTTAAATCCCTTCACAGAGGTCTCCTTGCCAGCTGCCGGGAATGTGGTTCGTGGACAGCCTCTGGTTGTGAGCTTCTGCATGGTCTGCCTCAGCTTTTGAGCCAAAGCTACACTATTTTTGGTGATCCTCAGTCAATGACCAAGTCTGGTGGCCATAACTTAAAGACATGCTCTTCTTGGAGTAGCCCTAAGATGATTACTGAACAAGTTGGTGGCACAAGGGCCTGGCCACTTCCACCCAAAATAAATTGCGCTAATTGCCAACCTGCTCTAGAACTCCCCATTGGCCTGGCAGGAATGGTCAGATATGCATCTTGCTCTGACAACTCCTTCTGTTCATTCTGCTTCCCATCTTTCCTTTTCCAGATATTAGCCCCAGTAAACCTTTTGACACAGAATCTGTTTTTTGCCTCTTTCATTTTGTTCAGTATTATCTTAATGATTTTTACACTCCTGATGATGGACATTTGGATTATTACAAATAAACATGCTGGGATTTTTGTGGACATATGTTCTCAGTTCTTTGGGAAAATTTATACTTATGAAAGGAATTGTTGAAATGTATGAAGAGTTCCAGTTGCTTCATATCCTTACTAGTATTTTGTATTGTCAGTCTTTTTAATTTTTTTCTGGAGGGATGAAAGGATATTTCACCGTGGTTTTAATTTGTATTTCCCTACTGACCAGTAATGTTCAGCACTTTTTAATGTGTCTATTTTCCATTTTTCTATCTTCTGTTTAGGTATTTTGTCCATTTTTATAATATTGTTTGAATTTTAATTTTTAAGTTGAAGGAATTATTTATATATTCTGGGCACAAGTCTTTTGTCAAATATATGTATTGTGAATATTTTCACCAGTATATTTTCCTATTAATTTTCTAATTTTTTTAATGTGTTGATGTTTAAATTTTAATAAAATTTAATTTATCAATTTTTCTTTTCGATTAATATTTTTGTGCGTTCTGTCAAATATAACCGTGTCAACCCAAGGTCATGGAGATATTATTCTAAGTTTTTTTCTAGAAGCTTTATGACTTTAGGTATTATGTTTAGACATAACATCTATTTCAACTTAATATACATCACATAAGGTAGAAATCAAATATCTGTTAGAAAAAATTGAAATATTTTGTGGTTTTCTGAATTTCTCCTTGAGTTATGGAATAAAAATCATACCTAATTTTATGTTAAGGGGTAAAATTGAGTTGAGAGATGGAGAAAGCAATCAATAGATTAATTCTTGTTAATACTTATACGTCTCCAAAGAGGAAGACATACACAAGTACACTACATACTCACTCACATATACACGCATTGAAAAAAGGACAAGTAAGTTAATTGGCTACAAGGCAAAATGTAGTCTGGTTTCAAGTAAGCTGACTAAAGAAATGAGTACAGTGTTGAGAACTCTGGGGGCATGGAAAATGCAAGGAGACCATGTAACAGACTCTGCCAGTTTAAGCAGGGGTTCAAATAAACAGAAAAGATGCAGAAAAAAGGCATTGACAACATCACTCTTTAAAATAGCATATTGAATTTCAAAGATCTTATTTATTTTCAAGCTTAAAATATAGTAGAAGGCTTCCAAGGGAAAAAACTATCTCCAGTTTGGGTCAGAGATACATAGAAGTCTAAAAGGGGAGAAGTCATTTTGATTTAAAGATTTCAAGATTAATAGAAAATCAGGGCCTATTCATTTTGGAATTGTGCTTTTAAGAATTTCTAACTTTTCACCTAAAAGCAGTTTATTTATTTTCAGATTAGAATGTTAAAAAGTCTTAGGGTCTATCCTCTCACCTTTCTACTCAAGAATTTCCTTTTATAGATCAAAGAAAGAATAATGTATCTCTTGCCTTTGATGAAAAACATGCTATTGCTTTGTCATCACATAGACAAAGAACATGAGATCTAAATAATTGGGAGCAAATCCCCCTGGACAACCGCCATTTCAAACCTGATGCATTGTGGCTTTGATGAGACAGAAAGAGAGATAGTAAATATTTGTGTGAAGTATTACCCTCATTAATTGTGGTCCCTCAAAATTCTCTATATTTAGAGCTCTCTTTTAAATAAACAATGATTGAGAATTTCGAAACAAGAATTGGCAAAATTAGCTTTTGTATTTTGTAGATACAGAATGAAAATATTTCAAACCTTTAGAAGAATTGTCTTCCCCTAATGGAAATAGGATATTATATGCTCATGCTCTATGCAAATGCATATTATCTTTATGAACCTTAGAAAGTTGATTGAGTCAAATCAGTTCTTTTTGATAGAATATTGCCTAACCGTTCAAATTAAGAATACAATGTAATGGTAAAGTTATAGAGCAGAATAGTGTATGGGTCCCTGGCTTCAAACTTATCTTTTTTTTTTTTTTTTTTTGGCTTCTATAACAAAGCTGGGGGAAAAAGTTAAAAAATAAAAGCCGTTGAAGAGATTGGGCTAGCTAAAGACTAACTGTCACTAATTCAATTCTCTTCAAAGTAAATTTTTTTTTTTTTTTTTTATAGCTTGAGCTTCAGAGACCAGAAAAGAAATGCTAGAATATAGTTTTGGGGGTAGAAATCTTTTTTGTTGTTGTTTAAATTTGCGGGAAAATCACTTTATAATTTTTACATGTAGGATATCACTTTGAACTTTGTTATTTTTTCTCCTTTTTCTACAAGGAGATACAATTAAAAAAATGTCGAATTCTGTATTTTGAAAATATAAAACTGTGCCCTGAGAAGAAAAAGCCATCAGTACAAAGATGCAGGGACTTAAGAGCAAGGAATTAGCAGGACAATATGATGAGATGGAATAATTAGAGTAAGCTGGTAATTAGAGGCCGCTGAGGTTTGAAAGGGGAGAGAAGAACAGGCTGGTAATCTGCATTAACCCCAGTAGCCGCCCTGTGCAGTGCAGAAAGGAAGGACTGACATTAGAGCTGAAAGTCGGTTCCTGGTCCTAAGAAAACATTTATGTAAACAGTGTTTGGAACCTGGCCCTTCAGAAGTTATACATGCCAAAGTCAAATGCTTTGTCACAATCATATTTCAGTTAAATATTGTGTGACAACTTTTGACATTAATCATAAAGTTATGTAGGCAAAGTACATTCCTTAAGATTTATTTCTAGTTTATGTCTTTACTCCTACTTGAATGCAAGGATTGCTAATATTTATCATATTACTTTAGAGACTATAAAGCATAAACACAATGCTGCTCTCTGAATTTATTCATACTTACATTAAGCCTAACTGGTGCACTGGGCACCTTGACACAGAGTATTCCATTCATCCGGAGGTTGTTATTCATTTGTAGGGTGAGAGCTTTGAGAAGAAAGGGCCAGACTTGCAGATTCAAACTTGCTAAATGTTGGCATGTCTTAGGAGGAAGTTGTGATGTATTTGGAGAGGTTAACAAAACAAGCTTGAACTACCCATGACATGAGCAAGCCAATGCATTGTCAGTTCCATTTAGTTGTTCAACAAATATTTACTGAGTGCGTCTGTGTCAGAAAGTGGTCAAGACTCTGGAGACACAGCAGTGACAGAAGTGACAAGACCCTCTGCCCTCAGGAAGCTCCCTTTCTACATGTGGAATAAAGGGTTTCAACTTAATTCTGAACTCCTGAGAAGAAGGAGATCAAGCAGAACTAGAGGAGTTAGGTAGGGTTTGGGAAGAGAAAGGAGAAGGCGTTATTAGACAAGGAACTCCAGAAAGCAATAGATGGTGAAGAGCCAGTGCAGTGGGGAATGAATGAACCACAGAGCCGCGCAGCAGAGGGAGGCCGATTGTGAAATGCAGTCTCGCAAGTGCCTGTAGCTCCGATGCAGAATAAACCCTCGTGCCATTTTGGCATTAATTGCACACAATTAGAGAATACTAGAATCAATACTGGTTTTTAGAAAACTGCTTAGACCATATTAATATTAACTGAAGGTATTAATATTAAATATTAATATATTTAAATATAAAATTGGCATATGCCATCATTAAAGAAAAAATACATTGATAAGAAATGTTAGATTAAGCTTACATTATCATTTTATTTTTTTAAAGATTTTATTTATTTATTTGACAGAGAGAGACACAGCGAGAGAGGGAACTCAAGCAGGAGGAGTGGGAGAGGGAGAAGCAGGCTCCCTGCCGAGTAGGGAGCCCGTTGCGGGGCTCGATCTCAGGACCCTGGGATCATGACCTGAGCCGAAGGCAGACCCTTAAGGACTGAGTCACCCAGGCGCCCCCTTACATTATCATTTTAATGCAAATTAGAAAAGAATATTAATTTGTCTTGTTCAAAAAGTAAAAGTTAACGTTATATAAAATGGGGATAATTTTAATAAATGTGAGCAATTTAATTTTACTGGAATGTATCTTTAAAAAGCAAAGTATATCTGTGCCATCCTGGTGAGTTTTATGGAAATTCTCTACCTTAGAAAAGTACTTTAAGATCTGCTTTTTGACTTTACGGTGGGCAGATGAATAGAGAGAAGATAGTTATAAGGCAAGTCTAAATAGTTGACTTTGACTTTTTATGCTTCAAATAATTTTATCTCTGTTTTTTGATAAATTTGAGGAGCTATCTTGTGAATAACCATCTCCTGTGCTATGTTTTTCTTAAACAGCAAACAGATTTTGTTCTAAGAAAAGCATTACTAGTTTTCTTCTTCTTTAATCATATATGAAAGCAGATCTTCATGCACAATAGGTATATTGATTTCAAAACCATCCTATTTGTATCTTTCTTATTTGGAAAATCTTTGAAAAAGTAAGAATTGTTATTATAATAAACACTTCGCTTTATTGACGGTCATCTTCTTTTTAAATTTTAGTTGTAGAAATATACTTTCTAAGTAAGTTCACTTTTGCTAAATTCCACATTTTAAGACAGCTAACACTGGAGCATGTCTCAAGATTAAAGTGGTTCTTTTATTTTTAGATACCAAGTTTTGCTGTAATTAAATATAATATGGTAAATGGGAATACCCCAAATGATCAAGGTAATTACTAGTAGCCTTGCTGACATTTAGAATTTGGAGCCATAGGAAATAAAATGTAATAGAAAAAAAATGTGATTAGGGAAATAATAATACCTTTTTGAAGACAACTAATCCTGCTATAGCACATTAGGTGAATTGGAGCGAAGAAAGGAAGACCAATCAGAAAACAAATCTGACAGTGAATATGGGTGGCAATCTATGATACATATATATGTTCTAGATATAAATGTGCTTCAAACATAGCTTAGTTGGTTTGGGTGATATTGAGGGCTGCTGAAAATTCCATTGGTAAGTGTATAAATATGTCCAACAAACCCCTGATCTCTAACTGTTGTTAAATGATTGTAAGATTAAATAGAGAAAAACTCTCAGGTCAAAGGTTACTTGATGTATATTTTGGTCACTGCATTTTTGTAATTCAGTCTTTTAGTTAGTTGTCTAGTAATAATTATAAATATGTAAAAGGATGATATATATGCAAATATATTTAATCTAGGTAGTTGATAATTGCTGTTCCCATGGAGCTGTCTAATTCACATAGTGCTTCTATGCACTCAGTAGTTTTCACATCAGATACGGTGCTGAGATGCTGGATATATGAAATACCAAGCAGACTGATCCTGGGCCATTCATGAGACACAGATAAATACAAATATGCAATTGAATATGTGTATAATAAAGAAAATCATAGGGTGTTATGAAAGAATGATCAGAGAGTCTTTCTCAAGAAGTGATGGTTGAGCTACAATTGAAAGATTCAGTAGGAACGAGCAAGTGAGGAGTAGGGGTGGGTGGTAGTGATGGGGAAGGGCACTGAATGTACCAGAAGGTGTTCACAACCCTAGGTTGTTAGTTATTTGAGCTGAAAGAAAACCAGACTGCCTGGAACATGGTAAGTGAGAGGGATCACAACAGAAATTGAAGAGATGGGCCACCAGATCACACAGGTTCTTTAGGTGACAATAAAGGTCTGGGATTTACTAGAAGCTATTAAGTGTTTTCATTAAGAAAGTGATATAATCCAATTTGTGATTTCCTTTACTAAGAAAAGAACAGATTGGTAGATGAAAACATAAAATGTGCAAAGACAATTGAATAGGCTATTATAATACTAGCTTATGAAATATTTAATAGAGAATTTTAATAAAATTGTCACACATTATTTACAAACAAAAATTATGTTATGAATTGAATTATGCCTAAAATGTCACATTTTCAAATAATTTATTTTTAGTTCCTTAAAACATATAGAGCAAAGCTATTGATCCAATTTTGATAATTTCAAGAGTTGTTAAAAATTACCTTAAGTTCGGAGAAATCTTTTGAGAAAACTAAAATTTTTTTTTGTATCATCATTCCTTTCCACCATCAAAGTAAATACCCTCTCCACGTTTCTCGTGTTCACAGCTAAAGGCTAAAATATTGGATTGCTGAATACATTGATCTTTGATGTGTAAATTAAATGTCTTGGAGAGAATTTACTCAGGTGGAAAACATAGTAATTACAATATATGGCAAATTTCACATATAAGAAGTAGAGGTGAAAGTTCAGGGCTTATCTCTGAATTGTGGGCTTGGGCTTTTGTATGTGCCTCCTGTATTTTCTCCGCCTTTGGAAAACAGAACACCTGGAAAAGCAGGCAATTACCTTATTATGCTAATTGATAAAGTGAAACTCATTGTGCAGTCCCAAATCTACTTTGAAGATTTGTATTATTTGGAGGGTTTATATGATCAGATTAAGCAAGACACTGCCTCTAGTAGTAGTCCTCACTCTTTAGTTTTGCTTGGGCATTGCCTAATAGAATTTTGAAAATACATGTATTCTTTTGCACACTTTTAAGCTGACCCCTAAAATTTCATATTATATTTAAAAAATGCCAAGATATGATTTACACTGTATTTTAAATATTGAGACTTTAATATAAATCCAATAAAGCTTTTTTTTTATAAATGTATCCAATGAAATCTAAGAATCAGAATGATTGGTACTCACCAATATGCATTTTAAAAAGACATAGAAGGGGCGCCTGGATGACTCAGTCATTAAGCGTCTGCCTTCCGCTCAGGTCATGATCCCGGGCTCTTGGGATCCAGCCCTGCATCAGGCTCCCTGCTCAGCGGGAAGCCTGCTTCTCCCTCTCCTGCTCTCCCTGCTTGTGTTCCCTCTCTCGCTGTGTCTCTCTCTGTCAAATAAATAAATAAAATCTTTTAAAAAAAAAGATATAGAAAAAAATAAAAATAAATAAAAATACATAGAAAGCTCTTCCCTAACAGCTGGGAAATTTAAATTGGTTGTTTCCTTGAAGTCATATTTACATTCCACTTCCTTAATGGACTTTTGTTTTAATGTAATATAGATTTTTATGGCTGAGAGCATTTTATTAATCACCTTAACATAATTTCTCTGCAGTAAAAATAATGTATTTATTTTGAAATATTAAAGAATTTACTTCTTATGGTAAAAAGACTGTGAAAGTTTTAAATGATTGGATTATAATTAGAATTATTAATAAGTACACACTATTTTGATTTTTATTTAAAAATGAAAAGCAGTGGGGCACCTGGGTGGCTTAGTTGTTAAGCATCTGCCTTCAGCTCGGGTCATGATCCCAGGGTCCTGTGATCGAGCCCCGCATCGGGCTCCCTGCTCTGTGGGAAGCCTGCTTCTCCCTCTCTGACTCCCCCTGCTTTTGTTCCCTCTCTCGCTGTGTCTCTCTCTGTCAAATAAATAAATAATAAAATCTTTAAAAAAATAAAAAGCAGTATTATTGAAAATACCTCTTTAAATGAAATTGACTGGAAGAGTTTTTATATTGCTTTGATTAAAGGAAACTTTGCTGACACCAATATTTCAGTTTCTCTGTTTGTTTGATGACCTAGATATGTTTAGACCTTTGGGGAATGCAACATAGTTAGGTGGGTGAGTGTTATAAACATCCTTTCTGGAGTAAAAGAGAAATGGGCCATTACTGACAGTGAGTGGGAAAGTAGATCCATGGCAAATCAGATCTCAAGGGTATCAGTTTTAGGAAAATGCACCAAGAGAAGGTAGGCGCTCTAAAATTGACTCCTTAAACCCACTCTTTCTCTTGGGAAGTCTCCTGTCTACAGAACACTATTCTCCAGCTGTTGACTAAATTAACCACATAATTTTCACATTCTCTCTTTTCACTGTGGTTGTTGGTCACACGGAAATGATTTTCAAAACTGTAATTCTTGCGACGTCACAGAGAAAAAGTATAACTATTTAAAAATGCAGTAATTTTAATTTAATACTTCTGGTTCACTTTTTGGGATTTAAAGTAGATTAATATTTTTCTCATATATGGGAGCAGAAACACCTTTTGTTTTAGTGAAACACATGAACATTATTAAGCTTCCTATAATTTTGCATGCAGAATTATTCTGTTAGTTTTTATATTTAATGCTAGAACAGTTTGTATCACATAAAGCTGTGTAGCTGTGGCTATGGGTCTTGATTCTCTGCACAATATTTTTAATCTTCACCTTATTTTAGTGTCCCGCATCTCTCCTTAATCCCCCATTTCTATTTTCCCGTTGATATAAAAACAGTAAGAATGTCTACGCACATACCGTGAAGTGTCATTGATTTTTCTGAGTTCCTAAATACTTTCAGTGTCTTGGAAAGAGATTGTATTTAAAAATGGCTTGTTTTTAGTCAGGAAACGATAGATGTTGGCGGGGATGCAGAGAAAGGGGAACCCTCCTACACTGTTGGTGGGAATGCAAGCTGGTGCAGCCACTCTGGAAAACTGTATGGAGGTTCCTCAAAAAGTTGAAAATAGAGCTACCATATGATCCAGCAATTGCACTACTGGGTATTTACCCCAAAGATACAAAAGTAGGGATCCGAAGGGGTA
>NC_138370.1:60104610-60154268 GCF_054177405.1 Leptonychotes weddellii
TGGGTTAGCCTGGTGGTGGGTATTGAGGAGGGCACATTCTGCATGGAGCACTGGGTGTTATGCACAAACAGTGAATCATGGAACACTTCATCTAAAACTAATGATGTAATGTATGGGGATTAACATAAGAATAAAAAAAAATAAAAATAAATGAAAGGAAAGAAAATAAAAATGGCTTGTTTTTCCTATGTGTGTCTTTTTCCAAATTTCATTCTGATCAGCATGTTTCTTGAATCTGTGCAGATCTCCAATATGTTTGTTGAAATGTTAAAATTTTTTTTTTGCTTATTAGCTATTACTCAGAGGGGGAAATTTCTAGAAAACCCACTGGCTTTTCCAGGTTTACGAGTATAGAAACAGCTAATGGTTATGAAATGAGTGTTTGGAAGATAAACTATAGACTTAAATTCCAACTAATTTAGCCAACTGTGAATTTAACTTTAAAATGTTCTTTTTATATGGCTTTTGCTTTTCCCTTTCTCCCAATACCCTAATACAAAACTCTGTTAATAAGCAGAAAATAAAGGATATAAAAGCTTCCTTACTTATCTGGTGATCATTTTTATTTCTCTCGGCTTTATTATGTTGCTGGGTAGAATGGCATAGTTTTATGAAAAACAATATAATTTTTTAAAAAGAGAAATTGTATTTGCAAATAAGCATGAGAGCATTCTTGCATATGGTAGTTTTTTGGAATTTAAAGTTAATTCTTAAATATGTGTATATGACTGCAGGTTTATATATAGGAAAAATGATAACGTGCTATAGAATTCCTAGTGAAGGAGAAGAAAAACAACTACAAAGGTAGAAGTCGAACTCAATGCACGGCATTATTTTCAAGACAGAGCACCAATGTGTCACATAAGAGGCATTCAGGGGGCGCCTGGGTGGCCCATTCGTTAAGCGTCTGCCTTTGGCTCATGTCATGGTCCCAGGGTCCTGGGATTGGCCTGCCTGCATGGGGCTCCCTGCTTGGCGGGAAGCCTGCTTCTCCTCTCCCCCACTCCCCCTGCTTGTGTTCCCTCTCTCGCTGTCTCTATCTCTCTGTCAAATAAATAAATAAAATCTTAAAAAAAAAAGGCAGTCAGGATATACGGTCCTACTGCTAATTAATAGTCACTCCTCCCTCATAACCTATTCCCATGTAAATATGAGGAAAATGTAGTCAAGTTGACAACATTAAACTCAAGCAAGACAAAGAGAGAAAAATAGCCTTGTAAGAAGCAGCTATCAGGGCCGTATGGAAACATTTCTACTGAGTGTTTTCAGGCATTAAAGCTACTGCACAAATAAATATGCAGATAAAAGGAATGAGATCAGCAGTAATAACAGCTGACAACTTCTACATATTTTATTATTAACTATTCAACAACTATTTTTCACCTTCTTTATCTCATCATTTTAACCAGCAGATGCATTTTGTTTCTGTCTCCACTAAGAAAGATAAGTGTTTATTACTGCAAGGAAGGATTTTCACTTTTGCTGTATTTTTAGCTCTGAACATTGCCAATGGCACCATAAACTGGCCGTGACAAATCCTGATATAATACTTTAGATACCGTGCCCTCTTGTCTTCCCACCCGGGCGCTGATCACAGCAAAACATCGAGGCAATCTTTGAAGTTTCAGAGATAGAGATGAATGGGTTGCACCTAGAGCATGTTTGTGCCAATTCTGCTATAGGCTGCTGTCCAGGCATAATATTCTTTCACTCTCATGGGCATCTTCATTTGGGCAATAAATGATATAATCGTCCTACTTATAGGTGCAAAGAAGAACAAACATTACCTGGCCCGATTAAATTCAAAATGTTTAGAAATCATTTTTTCATAGATTATAGTATATGAGAATTACTTGAGCAATAAAAATAAAGTACTAACTATTCTCTAATTTACTAGCCTGTCCTCTCAACCTAATTCAAATAAATTGTGATTTATTTACATATGTATATAAACCCTAAATAGTTGTTTATTTCAGATCATAAACCAAGACACCACAGATTATGAAACTACTGTTATGTGTAGAGTGGAAAATTTCCCCTCCTTTATATTCATGAACAGTCATACCCAAGAAACTCATTTTGTTATATTTCTGTGATAGCTTTTCAAGAATGTGCAGATTTACATTTCCTTGTCATCTAAACAGATCCAAGCTCAGAAATGATAAACATGTTTATATCTTAAAAGGGAATTTTTATTATTTATATCTTTTATTCACAATTGCTACTGATTTGTCTCCCAGAATACCATGTATTTTGTTGTATATTAGAGTAGAGATTGGATAGGTCTTGCTTACTAGTCTATGTTTTGTACATAGAATGCTGTCTGGCATAGAGGTGCTCATTAAATGCCATTTACATGAAGATTGATAAAAAGTATCATAAATAATATATTCCCTTTGGCCTTGAGTATATTATATATATATTATAATATATGTATTATATATATATGATATTATACACACACACACACACAGAGGCAGTCTCAGGGACATTGAACTTTTACCTTTCCAGTGTTACACTTTGAGTAAGCCCTCAGGCTTTGGGTAGTGTCAACTGGTTTAGAATCTTGGTTGTTTCACTTCCTAGAAGTATAGCTTTTGGCAAATTAGCCTCTCTAAATCATGATTTTCCTACCTTTAAAACAGAGTGGTTGGAAGGATTATGTACTGAAATTCACGTTGAAAGCTAAGCATTGTGTCTGGCACATTGCAAATTTACAATGGTGCCTGTCTTATTATAAATCTTACTTTATCCTCAGATTTGGTTTCTGTGGGAGTATCTCACAGCTTCACTAAGACATAGCTGAGTTGTTTTTGGTGCTTTTTCCTCTTAATACTCAAGGGGTGAGCTAAGTGTCAAGAGCTTTCCAGAAGTAAATCTGCCATATTTAGTAATAAAATAAAGGACACCAAGGTAAATTTGAATTTCATATGAACAACAATTTTTTTTTTTTGGTGTAAGTATGTTCTGTACTTTTGTCTAAATACCCTATCCTAAAGGCTACTCCAAACATACCATAGGATTCTTTAGTTGCAGTCTCTATCAAGACTTGGACAAATGATGGATCAGAATAGGAGAACTAAAATTGGAAGAGCAGAGTTTAGTCATTTATTTAATCTGATATAGTGCTATCTGATGTAAAGATAGTGATTTTTATGTAATCAATAAGATATATCACTACAATGATAAATTGATTTGAAATAGTCAATATATTATGAAATAGAACAACAATTTATACTATTATTAAGGAAAATTAGAAAAATAGAAAAGATATAAAGGTTATTATAACAATATGTTCATGGCCAAAGAATAAATGTATTCTTTTAAATTATTATAGAAAATCTAATTATCTTAATGTATGCTTGAGATTTCAAGATCTCCTTTTAAAATTAAGGAGAGATAAAGGCTTTATTTAGATGAACAAAACCTGAGAGAGTTCATCAACTCTACACCTGCCTTTTAAAAAATGGTAAAGAATCCTTCAAGTTGAAATGAAAAAAGGATAAACAGCAACATGAAAACATATGAAAGTATAAAGCTCACTGGTAAAGGTAAATATATAGACAAATAGAGAATGCTGTAATACTGTAACAATAGTAAATAAAACATTTTTAATGAGATAAAGAAGTTAAAGATAAAAGTATAAAAATAGCTATAAATATGTTAATAGATATACAATAAAAATACATAATTTGTGACATCAATAATATAAGTGTGTGTGGGGAAAAGAAAAAGTGTTACTTTTTGTTTGAAATTGAAGTTAAGAGGTTATCAGTTCAAAATAGATTGTTATAACCACAAGTTGTTGTTGTTGTTTTAATATAAGTCCCATGGTAACCACAAAGGAATTATAGAACCTACGCAAATGAAAATGAGAAAGGATTCAAGGCATGCCAGTAAAATAAACAAAACATGAAGGAAGACAGCAAAAGAAAAGAGGGACAAAAGAACTACAAGATTGGCAGAAATCAGCAGATCAGCAATAGTAAGTCCTTTATTATAAAAAACTACTTTAAGTGTAAATGAATTAGGCTCCCCGGTAAAAAGGCAGAGTGACTGAATGGATTAAAAAAACGAGATCCAATTACATGTTTTTACAAAAAACTCCTTTTAGATAAAGGACTAAAAGACTTTAAGTCAAAATGGTCACAGAAGACAAAGAAAGACATTATATAATAATAAAAGTGTCAATTCACTAGAAGATATAATGATTATAAATATATATGTGCCCAACATTATAGCACATTATATGGAACAAACATTGACACAACTGAAAGGAGAAATAGACAGCAACATAATAATAGTAGAGACTTCAATACCTCACTTTCAGTAATGGTTAGAACATCCAGACAGAAGATCAATATGGAAACACAAGACTTAACAATAAAAGACATATGCAGGACATTTCACTCAATAGTAGCATGATTAACATTTGTACCAAGTGCACATGGAACATTCTGCAGGACATATCACATGTTAGATCACAAAACAAATCTTAACAAATTTAAGAGTTTGAAATCATGCCAAGTAACTTTTCTAATCACAGAGGAATGAAATTAGAAATCAATAGCAGAAGTGGAAAATCTATAAATATGTAAATATTAAACATCACACTCTCTTGAACAGCCAGTGGGTCAAAGAAGAAATCAAAGGGGAAATTAGAAAATATCTTGGGACAAATAAAAATGAAAATGCAAAATACTAAGACTTACGGGATGCAGCCAAGCAATACTGAGAGGGAAGTTCATCCTGGTAACAGCATACGTTAAAAATGATGAAAAGATCTAAAATAAACAATAACTTTACATGTATGTCTGGGAACCAGAAAAATAAGAACAAACTAATCCCAAAGTTAATAGAAGGAAGGAAACAATAAAGATTAGGGAAGCAATAAACAAAACAGAAAATAGAAAAAACAGAACAAAATCAACAAAATTAGAGTTGGTTTTTGAGAAGATCAACAAAATTGAGAAATCTTTAGGTATATGAACTGGGAAAAAAAGAGAGAAGACTAAAATAAAATAAAAAATGAAAGGGGACATAACAACTGATGTCAAAGAAATGAATATAAGAAACTACTATTTTGTTATTATATGTTAACAAACTGGACAACCTAGAAGAAATGGGTAAATTCTTAGAGAAATATCTACTGAGACTGAATCATAAGGAAACAGAAAATCTGAACAGACATATAACCAATAAGGAGATTGAATCAGTAATCAAAATGTCCCAACAAAGAAAAATGCATGACTAGATGGCTTTGTTGGTGAATTCTACCAAACATTTAAAGAAGAATTAACACCAGTCATTTTTGAACTTTTCCAAAAATTTGAAGAGAATGGAATGCTTCTAAACTCATTTTATAAGGCCAAAATTACCCTTATACCAAAACCAGACAAAGACACTACAAGACAAGAAAACTTCAGGTCAATATCCCTGATGAATATAGATGCAAAATCTTCATCAATATTTTAGTAAACTGAATTCCAGAGCACATTAAGAGAATCATACAGTATGATTGATTGTGATTTATCCCTATGATGCAAAGATGGTTCAACATAAGAAAATCAATCAGTGTGACATATCACATCAGCAGAATAAAGGATAAAAAAATCACATGATAATAGATGTAGAAAAAACACTTGACAAAATTTAACACTGTTTTGTGATTAAAAACACTCAACAAACCAGGAATAGATGAAAGTTACCTCAACATAATAGAGGTCATATATGAAAAACCCACAACTGACATTATGCTTAGTGCTGAAAAATTGAAAGCTATTCCAACAAGTTCAGGAACAAGGGAAGGATGCCCAATCTTATAACTTCTATTCAACACAGTACTGGAAGTCTAAGCTAGAGCAATTAGATAAGAAAAAGAAACAGAAGGCTTCCATGTTGGAAAAGAAGAATTAAAACTATCTCTTGTTTGCAGGTATCATGATGTTTTATATAGAAAACCCTAAGATTCCATTAAAAACTGTTAGAATTAATAAATTAATTCAGTGAAGTTTCAGGATACAAAATCAACATACAAAAATTAATTTCATTTCTAAATGTTAAAACCAAACAGTCTGAAGAAGCTACTAAGAAAACAATTCCATTTATAATCCCATCAAACATAACAAAATATTTAGGAATAAAGTTAACCAAGGAGGTGAAAGGCTTGTACAATGGAAACTGCAAAACATTGCTAAAAACAATGAAAGAAGACACAACTCAATGGAAAGACACCTAGTGTTCATGGATTGGAAGGCTTGATATTGTTAAAATGTTTATACTACCCAAAACAATATACAGATACAATGCAATTTATATTAGAATTCTAATGGCAGTTTTTATAGAAATTAAAAAAAAAATCCTAAAATTCCCATGAAGCCACAAATGACTCCAAAAGCCCAAACAATCTTTTGAAAGTTGAACAAAACTGAAGGCCTTATACTTCTTGACTTTAAAACACATTACAAAGCTAAGGTAATCAAAACAATATGCTACTGGTATAAAGACATATACAGAGCAATGAAATAGACTAAAAAGCCCAGAAAAAAATCCCTATGCATATATGGTTAAAGGATGTTTACCAAGAGTGCCAAGATACACAATGGGGAAAATAGTCTCTTCAACAACTGGTGTTGGAAAAACTGAACATCCACATGCAAAAGAATGAAATTCGACTCTTACTTTACATTATACACAAAAATCAACTTAAAATGGATTAAAGACTTAAACACTAACACCTGAAATTATAAACCTCCTAAAAGAAAATGTAAGGGAATATTTTCATGACATCAGTCTTGAAAATGATTTCTTGGATATGATATCAGAAGCTCAACCAACTGAAGCAAAAATTGACAAATGGCAACATATCAAATTAAAAAGTTTCTACACCGCAAGGAAGACAATCCACAGAGTGAAAAAGAAACCTATGGAATGGGATAGAACATTTACAAATCATATATCTGATAAGGGATTAATGTTAAACTGTATGAGAAATCCCTACAACTCAGTATTAACAAAACAAAATAAGTGTTGGGAAGGAGTTGGAGAAATTGGAATCCTTGTGTATTATTGCCATCTATAGAAAACAATATTAGGTGTCCTTAAAAAAAAACAAACCTAAAAATGTACTGATGGTATAATCCAGCAATCCCACTTCTGGGTATTTATCCAAAAGAATAGAAAACAGGATCTCAAAGGAATATTTTTCACTCCTAAGTTTATTGCAGTGTTATTCACTTAGTCATGAGGTTGAAACAAGCTAAATGTCAGATGAATGGAAAAAGAAACATGGAATATTCATACAAAGGAATATTATTCATTGTTAAAAAAAAGAAGTAAATCTTGTAATATGCTACTTGAGGACATTAAGTGAAGTCATGCATTCACAGAAGGACAAATATTCCTGATTCCACTTACATGGCAGATGTAGTCAAACTCAGAAGCAGAGAGCAGAATGGCAGTTGCCAAGGCTGGAGGAGGGAGGTGCTGTCCAATGGATATAAAATTTCAGTTACGCAAGAAGAAAAAGTTCTTGAGGCCTTCTGTACAACATTGTCTCTCTAGTTAACAATACTGTACATTTAAAAATTTGTTGAGAGGGTTGATTCCATGGTTTTTTTTTCCATCGGAATAAAAGACTTAAGGGCAAGTGGAAAAGGTTGGCTTCCTTCTCGTATTCGGTTCCTCTTTTTTAGGGAAGTACAATTTTCCTCTACTAGGACTCGAGTGTGTCTGCCATGTGATGCTGGTTGAGTCTAAATGCTATACAGTGACTGTTTACTCTTGGATAATCAAATATGTATAACTGCAGTACTTATGACAATATAAAGTGATTTGGTTGCTAATATAAACACATTAGTCACACTCTGTGGTTGCAACTACTGTTAGTATTGAATTAACATAGCTATAAAGAATGACAAAGTTAAAAATCTTCCGGTTATCTGAAGACTGGAGTAATTCACAATGAGTCAAAATATCAGTTTGCTGTTTATGGGTGTCATATTCCAGTCACATAATATGATCATAATGGATGTTTTACTTTTAGTTGAACTTTAATCAGTCTTAAAAATTTGTTGGTAAAAATGAGCACAAATAGACACGATTTAATCTAATTATCCTAATAGAACATTTAAGAACAATTAATCTTGTTTAGAAAATAAGACAGCATAAAAATGCATACCAAGTTGTTTCAGACTTTATGTTGAAAATAAAAATTCTAATAAATCAGCAATTCATTGCTGTTTCCTAAGCATATAGACAACCAATACTTCCTTACATTCCAAAGAATATAAGGAGAATAGTCTCTTAGTTTGAGTGAGGACAGTAATAGTCTTTGTCTCCAGGAACTGCTTCTTGGATGACAAGACTGTTATCTGTATGGCAAACACAGGATACTTTTGAAGAAAGGAGTATAGACATTGCTATTACAATTTAGTCACAAAAATAGACCTTGGATTTATCTACAGTTATTCTTAGACCTGACCTAGCAAACATGAACAGGCTTTTTCTTCTTGTAATCTTATAAGAGGAGGAGGGAGAAGAAGAAAGGGAAGGTAGAAGGGGGATGCAATTTTTTTCGTACAGAAAATTGAAAAAGAGAGGAGTTACTTCGGTGAACAATTACAGTGCAAAAGATTCTTTTTGAGTTGCATGACAAGGCATTGATGTGGTGATTAAAAAAATAAAAATGCAAAATCACATACTACTAGGAAATTCTCAGCAATTGTTGAAAATAAGATAGATAAGAATATGACACTAGGTCTGAATTTCAACATATCCCTCTACTAACTGTGTGACCCGGGACACATTACTTCACTGTTCTTAATTTGAGGGTGTTTTTTTTTTTTCATCCACAATACGGGATAATAATAGTAGTGACTGGATTGTTGTGAGCATTAAATGAGATAGTGCATGCAGAGCACAGAGTGGAGGCTCAATAAATCTCAGCTTTTATGATATAATAATATTTCTATTAGCTTAGGTCTCAAACTCAAAAATGAAGATTAATATGAATACTTGTCTTTCCTATCCACAGCCTAGTTAGTAATATCAATGAGATTATTTATGTATATATTCTCTCTTTTTATAAGGTTAAGGTGCTATTACTGCAATTTTATACAAGTTGGGTGGGTTTTAAAAACATAATGGCAAAGGCTGTGGGAATAGTAAGATAATTCAAATCTTCATACAAAATGCTCATATGAATGCTTACCCACTTTTTTCCAGAACATGGCAAGGCCAAAGCTTATTCAATTAATTACTACACTGTAGTGCTTGGACAAAGGAAGTTATAAAAATGGACCTTTGCAATACTACTAATAGAAACCATTGTCTTTTCTTCATTTGGATTTATGTCTAAACTTTGAAATGCTGCAGGGTCCTCCTTGGATACAATCCATCTACTAGCCAACAGACTAAGGCAAATAGGCCTGAGGCTGGATTAGACGTTTAAAATAAAGATCCTCCTGCCTCATTCTCCCTCTCTGGGCCACTTCTAATGTTGGAGGCAAACTCACACATGAAATGTTATTTGGCTTTCTGTCTCACAAACAAAAAACTCCCAATCCTTTGTGTGTTTATCATGTCTTATAGCAGGAAGAATACCCATCTTGCTTTCTACAGAAGTAAATCCCTGTGATATACTTTATTCAATTAAAAAATATTTAATGAGGGGTATCTGGGTGGCTCAGTGGTTTGAGTGTCTGCCTTAGGCTCAGGTCATGATCTCAGGGTCCTGGGATCATGCACCACATTGGGCTTCCTGCTCAGCGGGGAGTCTGTCCCCCTCTCCCTCTCCCTCTGCTGCTCCCCCTACTAGTACTTGCTCTCTCTCTCTCTCTCTCAAATAAATAAAGTCTTTGGAAAAAATATTTAATGAGTGCTTGCTATGGGCCTATACTTTGCATTTTCTGCAGATAACATAGTTGGACACTATGTGAAGATCCTGACTACAAAAAGCTTGCATTATAGTGGATGAGTGATATAGCCCAATACAATAATGTAAATACAGGGAGTACAGAATTATACAAAAGCAAAGCCCATCCTAAATTTAGGACTAAAGACAGTGATCATTGAAATATTCAAGGAAGTCATTTCTGAACTGATGTTTGAAGAATGAGTCAGCATGACTCAGATAAGAGGTAGTGTGGATGGGTTTTAGGGCCACTGGACTTTGTGGTGGAGAGAGTTCTAGGTTAAGGAAATAGCATGCTTGGAGTCCCAGAGTTGAGAGGACATGGTGTATTCAAGGAACTGAAAGAACTAGTTTAGGTGGAGCAGAAAAGGCAGAGGGGAAGAAGAGATCAAGACAAGACAGAAGGCTGAAGAGAACAAGTGTCAGATCATAAAGGATCTGTGTGCAATGTAAAATTTGGATTTTATCATACAAGCAAGGCGGGTGGGCTTTGTAAGATTCTATGTACTGGGGTGAAATAATCAGACTTGTATTTTAGAATCTTCAAGTAGCACAATGAAAAAAATTAACTGTAGTGCTTCACAGCTAAGGCAGGAAACCCCTCGAGGAGGAGTTAGGGTGATTCACCTGGGTTAAACCTGTGCCCTGAGCTAGGGCAGAGGCCGTGGTGCTGAAAGAGCACAGCAGGTGTGAGAGGCAACCAGAGGATCAGTCGGAATCAGTAATTATTGGGTCTGGCCTGGGAAGAGGAGTCTGTAAATTCTAGGATGAGCTAGACACAGCAGATAGCTTTATGGATAGGCACGTCCTTAGCATTCCAATGCTCTCCTTATTCTGAAAATCTGTCAGTGCAGACAGACATACTTGAAAGTTCTAGCTTGTCCTGCCATTCTTGCATCCACCAACTGTTTATTGAGAACTTACTAGGTAGAGGGATAGTGTCAGAATGATTGAGATCCCTTTCTCACAAAGCTAATCGTTTTCTGGGAGATCCTGACAAGTAAGTCAGCAGTAGAGCAGTATAAGAACTACAAATGGAGCATCCGTGGGCTTTCTGACAGACCCTTAGCATGTAAGGAAGAGAGCCTGGCCTCAGCTATCTCATGCACCTGCTGTGTACCGTCAAGCACGTCTCCCAGAACTTGAACTGGAGTCGGTTGCCTCCTCCAACCTCATCTCTCCACTGTACTCTGCACATTCTTGGCTTTGCTACTTTCTGTGCATCTGGAAGACTATTCCCTGTACCCTAAAATACATTTCTTATTTCTGCTTCTTCAAAATGTTGGCTTATTGTGGCCCATTAAAGCCTTCCACTCCAAATTTCTTATATTTAAAATTATAAACAAGGGTCTGATAGTCCCATCTAAATATCTTTACATTGGGAACATCAAAAGATCTATGCTTTTGCTGCCCTTGGGCCCTCTGCCCACTTCTGGCCTAATTATAAGACTGGGTTAAATAAAAGCCCATTATGACCACGTGGTCCAGAATTTGGCCACATAGGATTTGGGTTATTTGCGGGAGATGGAGATGTGTGTATAGCAGGCTTCTTCAGGGTCAACTTAGTCAATATATAACATACAGAATTGCAGCAGAGCAGTGGGCATCCAACATAAAGTGCATGTGGGGAGAGGAGTATGTGGAGACGAGGAGGCTGACAGAAGGAAAAATGTCTCAGGGTAGATGATATTTAGGTTGATTCTTGAACAAAAAGAAGGATGGAGAGGGGTGAAGAAAGGAAGCACCCTTGTTAGTGGTCATTTCCATTCTGAAGGCATGCAGGAGTAAGAAGCCAGGCACCTTCAAGAAATAGGGAAGTTAACATGGCTGACTGTTCCGGCTTTCAGTCAGCTAAGGAAATGTAAACACTTGGCTGTAGCCGTGTTTTTCAAACAGGACTCTGTGAGTCTCAGGGAAGTGGTTTAGTGGTTGCAGTGGAGTCAAAGACACAAGCAAGTTTTCACCTCCTTTCCTTCATTTTCAAGTAAAGAGAAAATGAAAAAGATAACAGCATTTTCTCTTTTGTATTTAGTGTCCTGGGGCTGCCATAACCGAGTACCACGAACTGGGTGGCTTAAAACAACAGAAATCTATTTTCACAGTTCTCAAGGTTAAAAGTCAAGGTGTTGGCTCAGTCAGTTAAGGAGCCGACTCTTGATTTCAGTTCAGGTCATGATCTCAGGGTCCTGAGATCAAGCCCCTTCTGGGGCTCTGCACTGGGCATGGAACCTGCTTAAGATCCTCTCTCTCCCTTTGCCGCTCCCCTTCTTGCACTCTCCTTTGCTCTCTCTCTCTCTCTAAAAAAAGAAAAAGAAAAAAAAAGCCAAGGTGTTGGCAAAGTTGGGTCCTGCTGGAGACTATAAGGCAGAAACTGTTTCAGGCTTCTCTCCTAGCTTCAGGTGGCTGCCTGCAGTGCTTGAAATTCCTTGGACTGCAGCTGAATCGCTCCAATCTCTGCATCCATCTTCACATGATCTTCTAAGGACACCCGTCCCAAGATTTATGGCCCACTCTAATCCAGGATGACCTCATCTTAACTTGATTACATATGCAAAGACCCTATTTCCAAAAAAGGTTACATTCACAAGTGACGGGTGGTGGGACTTCAACAAATCTTTCCGGGGGACACAAATCAATCTATGACAAGCAATGCTTCTTCAATGAGACTCTATGACTCTCCAGGGAGTGATTCGGTTGTTGCAAAGGATTCACAGAGACGACCAAGTTGTAACCTTCTTTGTTTTTAAGGGAAAGGAAAAGGGAAGGGACTGTATGTATGTATGTATGTATGTATGTATGTGTTGCTATTGAATACTTGCTGATTTCCTTTGGCCTTCAGACGTGTTTTTATTCTGATGGCTGCAATAAGAACTAGAGTAGCAAGCCGGCCTGAGCATGTGCCTTATATAGACTCCCCTATTTTATTGCAAACGGCTATGCCAGCCAGGTCATTCATATGAGAGGCATGAATGAAACCATGAGAACGACATAAGTGCTGTGTCAAGTGGAAGGAGAACAGTTGTAAACATAGAATGTAGGGGAATGCTTCCGAAGCATATCGCTTTGGAGCTTCCAGCCCTCTGATGTCACTGCTAACAGCGAGGTTGCAGATGGAAGGCAAACCACAGCAGTGTGCAGCCATACACACAGAGGTAGCTCCAGTCCAGAAATGGTCTCCAATGAAAACAAAGGCGCTCCAAGAAACATAAGTTTGAGAAGCACAGTCACAGAAGTCGTGGACCTTATGAGCAGTTTCTACACAATACGCTCTTAGGCTAGCGTAAGGGGATTAGGAGGGATGTCCAGGGCCTGGTCCCATCGGAATTTCCAGGAAGCGTACACCATCTGAGCAGTAGCTCTGTGGCATTAAGGGTTTTCCCTGTGAGGGCTGCTCACAGAGAAAGTCGTAGCATAAATACCAAATTAGATGACAGTAATCCTCGTTGACATGCAAAGTGTGCCAGTCTTGCATCTGGCACTCAGCAACAGAACATAAATTCTCCTATCTCTGAAGGGGATTAATCTGCATTTCTAGTTCATAAAGATGTTTTTAGTAGATATTTTGGCTCTCAGAAAAGAATACGCCTCAAAAACTCAAGCAACCGACTTCTGTTAGAAAATGCCTCCCCAAAGTGGAAGAGATAATGACATTTTATTTCTAAGCATAGTTTTCTATATACTATTCTTTTAATGGCCATCCAACTACAGGATTTTACTGAACAATCCTCAGTCTCATCACTAACATATTGATAATTTTAGAGCAGGTTGTGTGAGCGTCATTCTGGAAAGACAAAAGAAGGCGGGGAAGAAGCCTCTCATATCCAGCCCCCTGTGTGACATTCTCACTTGGATGGGGACTAGCCTTCTTGAACTTCACATTTCTAACACGGACACATTTCCTACAGAAGGGCTCCTTCTGTAATTTTGCAAACTCATTCTTCCATTTTCTTGGGCCATAAATCTTGGAGTCATCGTATATGCCTTCTCTTTCCACTAAACTCGTGTATAATCCATCAACTCCTTTCAGCTCTCTAGTTTTGTTTCTTTTTGGTTTTGGAGTGGAAGCAGAACCCAGCACTAACAGCCCTAGTCTAAGCCATCATTTTCCTCACCTAAACTCTTGAAACCTTCTGGTGGTTTTCTCTGCTTCCACACATGACCCGGGCAGTCTTTCTGGCACCAGAAGCCAGAGTCCTTTCATAGCCTAGGTCAGATCGTGTCGCTCCTGCGCTCTGGATCGTCCCCTGATGTTTTGTCTCACTCAAAGTACCTTCTAAATTCTTCTTGTGGCCTCTGGGGTCCAGTGGAATTCCACTGTTGCCCCTTTCACCGGTATGTCTCTGTGCCCGGTCATCCTCAGCCCCCAGCCCTCTGGCCCGCTCTGCCCCAGTCACCTCTCCTCCTTGTTTTCCTGCTCTGCTTTGGATATTCCAAGCATGTGCTGCCCTCAGCTCTTTAGTAGTCTCACTGTTTGGGTCTCATTGTCACATGCCTGACTCCCTTACCTCCTTACTTAGATCTCTGTGCATATGTCTCATCTAAGGCCTTCACTGCACACCCGCAAAGGAATGGCACTTCCTTCCCTTCTCTTCTATGTTTTATTTTCCCTTACCCTATTCTATGTTTCTTCTTAGCATTTGTTTTCACCGTAACATTTTCTATATATGTGGTTTTTTATCCATTCATTTCCTTTCTACTCACTAGAATGTAAGCTCTATTTCAGCAGGAACTTGATTTCGTTTGTCGCTGTATCTCATTCTTTAGTAACTACAATAGTGGTTGGCACAGAGTAGAAACTCAGGTTTCTGGAAAAAATAGGTAAGTGACTTATTGGTTAACTAAATAAATATATAAAAGGGAATTTCATACATATGCTAAAACTGACTATTTTCCCCCTCTATTTTAGTGCAACAGAGACATCTAAAGGTGTAAAGAAGACTAAAAGGCAAGGCTAACATGAGAATATTGTAACGATTACGGTGGTATGTGTTAGAAAACACCTATGAATCTATGAGCCCAGTTCCTATTAGTCTAAGAAGAAAATAGCCTAAAATGCAACCTTAGGGGTTAACCATTTGCTTAATTGTACAAGGCAAATAAAAATTTAATTTATAAAGGATTTATAGCCATGATGTTTTTATTTGAATATTTTAGTAACCAATAGATGTTTACCAAGTGGGAATCAAATGCATGTAAGGTGCAGTTTGAGGAGGCAAAGCAAACCCTTGCCTTCAAAAGATTTCAGCTTGTTGAGGTGACAAAACAGAAAACATGTGAAGTAATCCAGAAACAGCCCATCTGAATATCACAATGAAAATAGCATCATGAAAAATTAAACCAATAAATTCTAAGGAGTTGTCAAAGAAAGAAGTTATCAGATATCTCGGGTGCATTTTGAGTCCCCCAAACCAAGGTACACATAACAGAGTAGTATGTGAGAGCAGATACAGCATAGGGAGGGAAAACAGTGGATGCATTGATTCAGTAAGCGTTTACGGAGCATTCACTGATACCAATCATATGCTAGGCACTGGATAATAAAACCAAAATACAGCCTGTGTCCCCAGTCTATAGTGAAATCCACCTCAATCAGTGATTTCATAGCAATGGAAGTATTCAGTGGTTGGCATTTGACCAAAGTACTATGGGAGCACAACAGAAGGGAAATTGCCTTTACCTGGGAAAGAGCAAGACCAGGCCAAAATGTCACTGCTGCTGAGACTTACAGGATGAATAGAAGCTGGCAAGAAAATAACATGTGTGAGTGTGAGTGTGTATGTGTGTGTGTGTACATGTGCATTCCAAGAAGAGAGACAGCAAGTACTTAGGTGAGGAGGCAAGAAGGAAGTATCATGTGGGGGAAGCTAGGGACAGCTGGATGCTGCTGAAGCATCTCTACAGAGATCAGAAAGAAGAGTCACAGGCCAGATTAGGAAAGGCTTTGTTAATATTGCTGGAGAGCTTGAGGATATTCCTTTTTAGTTTTTCTTTTTCTTCCTTCCTTCCTTCCTTCCTTCCTTCCTTCCTTCCTTCCTTCCTTCCTTCTTTTCTTTCTTTCTTTCTTTCTTTCTTTCTTTCTTTCTTTCTTTCTTTCTTTCTTTCTTTCTTTCCTCTCTCTCTCTTATCACTTTAACCATTTTTGATTATACAATTTAGTGTCATTCAATACATTGACAATGTTGTGTAACCAACACCATTTGTTATTTCCAGAACAGTTTATCATCCCAAACAGAAACTGTACCCATAAAACAGTTGCTCCTCCTCTCAGGCCTTATTTTTAGAAATTGAAGTGATATGTGGACTATAAATTGGAATAGGAGAGGTAAATTAGAATAATGTTACAAATCTGATTTCAGTTGTTATGTTTTTAAGTTGTGTTTTTAAGCTATTTTTAAGGAAAAATCATTTTGATGTCAACTTTATATTCAATGTGATTATATGAAAAGTGCCATTTTTAAGCTAGTATGGGCAGAAAGTCATATGTAAAAGCTTGTTTTTATGCAAACTCATATTCTTCAACTTGTTTTCCCCTAGAGAACTATTGCTTTTTAAAATAAACTAGGCTAGTTTAGTGGAAAAGCATTTTTATATTTTTTTGAAAAGAAACCTATCTAATTTTGTAATTAAGAGACTGCATTTCTGCCAGATTTTATTTGATGTAAACTCATGTTTACAATTGGTTTTGATTAAAAATTCAGTTACCCAGTCTTGTTTTCAGAGTATGACAGTGGTTAAGCTAGTTTAATTGAAAATTCATATTTATAAGTTTTATTTATGAAAACTCATGTTTTCTGAATTTTCTGATAAAAATTTTAGAATTTTCTTTGTTTAGAAGAACTAAAGTTTTAAACCATTTCTAATTAAAATTTATTTCCCCAAGGTATTTGTATTAGAATGCATGTATCCAATCACATTTGATAAAACTTACTGTATTTCAAATGTATATCTAAAAATACTTGATGATTAAGCAGATATAGAATGGGCAGGACAGAAAGAAGTTAACTTAGGATTCTAAGTAAAATAACCAATTCAATTAAAATGCAATTCTTAGTATCATAAATAATACACAGTAATATTATCATGAAAATTTAGATTGGGATGTTCTTTATGACTTCCATGACTTTTTCATTCTTTCCTAACTCATCTTCCATTTTCTGTCTTATTCACAGATTTCTCCCTCCCGGTGCTTCTTGTACAGTCCCTAAGTTTCAATCCTTATTTTTCCTGTTATTTTTCTCTATTCTCTTTTCCACAATGGCTAGAGTTTACTCTGATGGATTTGAATATCTATCTCAGGTTACCTTGTAGCCAACAAGTTAATGTTTCCTTGATGTCCAACTTTGTATTTTTGACTCTGTTGATCATCATCAGAGCATCCATGAATGACCCTGAGGATCTGTGCAAACAATGTGTCAAAATTCTCTCATTATCTTCCGAAGCTCCCCTTCTTTTGAGTTCTCTTTTCCATTACCACCTCCACTGTGTGGTTCCCAATAAGGTACTAAGTCCAAATAGCCTCTGTGATGTCTTTCATATTTATTCCCTCTTTTACTACCCTACCAAATCTCTGTATGCCATGGTCTCGGCATTCATGAACGGAGCTCTTACTGTTCTCTATTTATTTCCTGAATTTGTCCCACAAAATCTATTTTATTCACTATAGCTAGAGCAAGCAGTCTTTGTAAAGTATGACTGACTAGTCCAGAAATTTTTTCATGCCGTTCTGCAGGTAAGAGAACCAATGCACCAAACTGGACTCATAACGTAGTTCAAAAACTAGTTCTTTCTCTTGCATTCCACATTTCATGAGATGGCATCCCCAACAGAACATATATAGCTACATGTTTGTTTTACTCCTTATCCTCCCCTCCTAGAATAGTATTTGTCATCTAACAAACACTAAATGAGAATTTTTGAATGAATTTTGACATCATCTTCCACCTCTAATCAATCAAGCTTTATATATTTTCTATTCTCCAGATGTTTCTACTTTTCTTTTCTATGCTTTCTACCACCAATCTGCTCAGCTGTCCTTATTTCTTGCTGGGGGTATATGCCAGTAGCCTTCTTACTGATGACTGTTTTATCTAATGAGTAGATAAAACGATGTCATTTTTCTGTTTAGAACTCATCAGTGGTCCCCTTGGATCAGATCCTAGGCTTTTAGCCTTGGATCAAAACTCTATGATCCAACATGTGTTTGTCCTGCAGGATTATATTTTCCCACTCCTGGCCTTATCTTCATATTCTGCCTTATGAAACTTGTAGCCTTTCTCTGTCCAATCCTCCCAACCGTCTCAATTTGTCCAAGACTGAGGGGGTTCCCAGGACACAGCATTTTCAGTGATAAAATTGGGAAAGTCCGGGGAAAACCAGGACCACCCCATAACACTCGAGGCAGTTTCTAGCCTCCGTACCATTAGGCCATAAGTCAACTCTCCCTGGAATTCGATTTCTTCCCCTCTTTGTCTAAGCCTCACTTAGAGGCTTTGAAAATTATGCCAGGCAGCACTATAGTAAGCCCCCCATTAACCCTGGGCCAGGGGAACCAGGCAATGACTTCCCAAAACTCAAAGACTGTCATGTTTCTCTTTAAATTCCTAGAAACCTTTGAAATGCTCAATTTTAAAGAGCAACTAATAAATATGCATTAAATGAATAAATTACCTTCCAACAGAATAAATTCTAAAACCTTCAATTTGACTTTCAAGACCTCGATGAATAAGCCCTATTTTAACAATTAATCCATTTCAATTCTTTCTATTAGACTTAATGTAATTATTCATTTTGTATAAGATTTATTGAGTGTCTATAAATTTTCAAGGCTTAACTCTCTTCTGTATTACTTTCTATTATTTACTCCCAATTGAATCTTTTTTTTTCGAATGTGCCATGTTTATTTCTTTGTTTTTTTTTTTATCTTTTATTGTAAGACCATCCTCAAAATATACTTATCTGTATCTTTACTTCTCCAAATTCATTTTATTTGCTGAGGTTCAGATTAGCTGCAATTGCCTCCATGAAAACTGATTCGATTAGCAGTCCAAAGTAATTTCTGTAATTTTGGGCTGTACCTTGCTTAGGTCTTTTTTACATTCCTTGATACTTTTTGAGTTGTGCTATATTATTTGTAGTCTTTGTTTTTCTTCCTTACTAGATTGGAAGCACTCATCTCTGTATCTTCATCATTATGTAATTCAAAGTCTTGTGTATTCAATGAATTAAATATTAATTTGTGTTTTAAGATTAAAATTTAAGAATGTGGCATGATTTTTGAAATCCAAATGAATAATGAAAATGTCTATGCCCATTGAACATGGAAATTATTATGCTCCAGACCATCTGGTGAGAGGTAGGCAGATTTAAAAGCATTTTAAATGTATTTTTCTAGCTATGAATTAGGACATTTCTTCTATAGGTCATTAAGTGTAACCCTGACAACAAGCTTTCCCGTTTTTATGTCAAAAAATAATTTATACAGAAAGTTTTTTAAAATTTTTTTTACAACTCAAAGTCAAACACCCTTCCTTCAAATTTAAAATTGCCTCAACTTACTATATTTCTATGTCTTTTTTATAAACTGTTGTCCTGGAAACAGTGATTCAGATGTTTTGTCTTCCCTCAAATTTCACATCTGCTATTATTCTATAATATATACCACATACACACACACACAAAAGAAACAGACATCTTTGCTGCTTGTGAAGATCAAGGTTAATGTTTTATAATGTGACTACATAACCCTTTATACTAGTGACTAATATTTGGAAAATAACTGGGGAACAGTAGGACACTCTTGATTTAAAAATATTTAGTAGAGGTAATTTACAAACTGAAAAACAAAATGATTTTTGCTTTACTAAAATATTATTTTCAAGTATTCAGCACATTGCCATATAGTTCTGTTATTTTGAAGTGCTTTGTGATCTTGCCCTTGCCTTTTAGATTTACTCCTGTAAGTTATTGTCCCTTCAAATCATGTCAGTTCTATTAAGGGCCTTCACTCCTCCCTCCCTGAATTCCTTGTTTAGCCTTTGTAACTTTCTCACCCATACAATGTAATGGCAGAATCTATCCTTTCCCCTCTGTACTGCATATAATTATGCTCTTAATCCCTTTCATGAAGACATTGATTTGGCTGTTTATTTTTCTTTTAGACAAAGAATATGTCACCATCACCAGGTAAAATGCATAGAAGAAAGAGCCAAAGATTAGATGTGAAGAATTCTGACTGGTAGCCGTTGTGTTGAAATACGAGTTTTCAGCATTCAGAGAAATCAGCAAGGATTAATATCTGCAAGGCTTTTTCTCTAAAATCAGTTATGTGACCAACAGCACAGATTCATATCCTCCACCTGGGTCAGCAAATCTGTTATCATTCAAAATCTTACCTCTTACCGGGTTTGTACCCTGGAGTGAATCTCAGGAATGTAAGTACTGCACCTTTCCCCATGGCTAATTCCTACTGCAGGGTCGCTATGGTCATAAATATTTTTGAAAAGACTGTGTATGTAAATTATCTCAAAATTAATTATTCCTTCTATGAGTGGCTTTTTGAGTAGACTGAATTAACTTAATTGTTCATTTGCTCAGATAACAGACATAATCTGAATACCTTCTGGGAATAGAGCTATGTTAGGAAGCCATGATATTGAATTTAAAGAGTTTTTAGTATAGTAGGGTATGTAAATGGAACCAAATAGCATAGTAAATCAAAACTTGATAAGCATCACAAAAATATTCAAAAACATTCTTAGGAATTTAGTGGCTCACTTCTGACCGGGAGGATCATGGAATATATGAGCAAGGATGGGGAGGTAAGACAATGCATAAGCCTTGAGGCTTGAGAGAGTATTGCTGCCAATTACAGACATGACAAGCAAGGAGGAATTTCTGGTTAAAAGGATATCCTTTCAGATATCCTTTTAGACATGTTAAGTTTGATTTGCTGTGAAACATCCAGGGAGATATCTCTAACATGCAGTTATAAAAGCAAAGCTGAAGTTCAAGAAAAAGATTAGATGACGATATATAAATATGATGGTCAACTGCATTAATGATTGGTTGAAGTTTTAGAGACCATTGACTTATGAAAGATGACAGTATTAAGATTTATAAGAAGATAGTATGGAGATTGCTAAGGAAATAGAGAACAAAAAGCAAACAGACAAAAACAACACAAACCAAACCAAACCAAAAAAAAACTAAACAAACAAACAAAAAAATAAACCTGCCCAAACCTTGGAAATGTTTAAAGAGAATAAGAAAAAATCAGGATGAAAAGCATGAGAATAGAGGCAGCTGGGAGGCACAGTTCGTTAAGTGTCTAACTCTTGGTTTCTGCTCAGGTCATGATCTCAGGATTCTGAGATCAAGCCCAGCTTCAGGCTTGAGCTCAATGGGGAGTCTGCTTCAGGATTCTCTCTCTCTCTCCCTCTGCCCCTCCCTCTGCTCATGCACAAGGGTGTGCCCTCTCCCTCGCTCTCTCTTTCTTAAAAATAAATAAATATTTTTTTTAAAAAAAGAAAAGCGTGAGAATATAGTATGATGGGAATCAACAAAAGTTGCAGAAAACATACAGAAAGGAAAGGGTTTGTCACCTCCTCAGTTGGAGGATAATAATGAAGAAGTGACACTTGGTTATATTTTAGATATCAGATTTGCTGAACTATGGGGGAAAGAAGATTGTATGGGGCTACAGGCTAAATGAAGGAGCAAGTATACACTACCATCGAAAAAAGTTTCAATGAAGAGAGAAAAATGTAGTGAGCAGCAGAAATTGGAAGACCACAGAGTTTTGAAATGATCAACTGACAATGTAGAATTATATTCTTACATTTTTAAAACTCTGATTTCTTTCCTGGCTGTAATGTATCAATATGGTGTTGCTTGACTTTTGTATGATTTGTGCCATTCTGCCATGCTTATTATTATTATTTTTTGTGTGTGTGGGTACAGTTTACATTATCTCATAAAATGGCCTATTTTCAGGATGACCACAACAGATCTTAAAGCCTGGCCAATGTACCAGCTAGTAGACTGCAAAGGGAGGCAAGGTCTCCATGTTTATGTAACATAAATTATAATGACCTTAACTGGCCAAGAGTTGACAGCATCCCCTCTGTACTTTAATATTATTTATTTATTTCTAAGTATTTTATTAATGAATTCATATAATTTATTTTTTTTACCCTTTACTTGTTTGATACGCAGCTTTTCATTGTAAGAATTCCAGATTTTTTTTTCAATGAGAATCCAAAAAATATTTTTATTCCACCCATAAAGAGATTATCTGTGTTAAGACATCTATGCAATCTGGGCCCAAAAATCACATTCACGAAAGATAAGGAAGGGCAGAAAAAGCAAGGAGAACATTCTGTCACATCTCCCTCATTTTGCTCATAGAATATATAAGGTTTTAATGAAAATCAATTAAAAATTTTCTCCCAGGCTTCCAACACCTGAGAAAATCATGGAAATCTTTAGAACTTTGGTGAAAGATGTTTTTAAAAGCTTAGAAAGTGGCTTTATTAAGTCAGCTCGTCCTCTCTGCAACCTGAAAAAAGCTTCCTTCGCTCTTTGAAGCATCCATCAGGCACCCTGCCAGGTGCGACACAGACCTCATTCCTCGCGCTGAGATCCTCTCTCATTGTGTTTGCGCTTCAGGGCATGTTTCAAAACTGATAGATCAAATTCTTGGTTCAGCCAGTCTTTAAAAAACAGGCAATTTATAAATGAGCTATTTTAGCCCTGAGAAAGAAGTATTTGTTGGATCATTACTTATGGAATGTTCTGATCTTTAATTCTCTGCATAACATATTTTGTATGAATCCTGAATTATCAAGTGGATTTTATAGAGAAGGAAAGAGAATGAGCCAGTAGTTAAAAATTTTTGTTTTGATTTTTTTTCAGTCTATCAAAGCAAATATTGGAGACCTTTAAAAATCTGTTTTGGAGAAAAGGCTTTAAAAAGTGTAAATTTGAAAATCCATGCTGTAGTTATGTATCGTATAAATTCTGACAGTCTTCCATGGTGTGTGACTTGAGAGGAAAAAAGGCCACGGACGAAAATATTCTATGCTTTTTTTCTTCTTTTTTTCTTCTCAATGTAAGAAAAAGCAGGTTCCAGGAATACGTTTAAAGGTTAAAAATGTTCATAAATTTAAAAAATCAAGGAAAATAAAATGAACCTTGAAAAGAATTCTAATATTTTGTTTGGAGTATCTTTAAAATAGAAAACAGATAAAAACTATTTACTTTTTTTTTTGTCTTTAAAAGGAACAAAATGAGGTGGAATTGGACCATTTATGGTAAGATGTAGGCGCATCAAAGGCTAAATCCTACCGAGTCTCGCTGTCTTGAATTTTAGAATTCTAGCATAGCTTTAAAATTCTTGTTGCTTTGGCTAATACAAATATTGTGGGAACAAGAGATTTGTCTGCTCCAAGAAACCAATGTGTTCTTAATTTTTTTCCAAGTACATTTTACTGTAATATTACCTATAACTGTGAAAATCTGTTTTATGTTTATAGAGGGACAAGATCTCCAACTTAGTATGGAGCTTCAAGAATAATTTTTATAATAAATTCCATATATTATTCAGAAAATGCATTTTTTGCTTTAAATTTTTAAATAGTGTGTGGGGCACCTGGGCAGCTCAGTTGGTTAAGTACCTGCCTTCTCTCAGGTCATGATCCTGGGGTCCTGGGATCGGGCCCCGCATCATGCTCCCTCTCGTTCTCTCTCTCTCTCTCAAATAAATAAAATCCTTAGGAAAAAAAAAATTTAAGCAGTGTCATTGTTGCAGTTGAGTTGCTCCTGTCACTTCTGAGCAGTAACTTTACAATATTCGGTTGTGAGTCATTTTCCGTCACATAAACGTGTGTTGTGAGGCAGGTCTTGCCAATACAACAATGCGTTATTTAAACCCAAATATTTTTAAGGAAAGCCAAAAACGTTTTTTTCAAATACATCAAAATTTATTAAAGGAATCATCTACAGACTCTATCACTACTTTCTCTTCTTTCTCCTCACCAGCTTCTCATCGTTATTAGTATCTAAAATTCTCAAACCATTGGAACTTCCAGAGCTTTTGAACTGAGACATGCTATTTTTATTCTAGTCACTAGAAGCTTAGTCATGAATATTATTTGGGGAATTCATCTAAGATTAGTTATAAAGTTTTAAGATTCTAAATAAATTCCTGACCCTTAAACAGCACAGGTTTTCTTGGCAGCAAAAGACCTATAAAAGGAAATAAATTAAAGCAGAAAGAGGACATTTGCATATTTTTAATGTTTAGTTTCTCTCTTGGTTATATTGGAAAACTTGAGCCGGCATATTTACAGTAACATTTAAAAAGAAAAAGTGTTTTTTTCTCACTTCTAAACTTCCATTTTTTTTATGTTACAGCATCTTTTGCCTTTTAGATATTTTCTTTTTCATAGAATCTTTAAATTAATTTTGTTCATTAGATTTCTTCTTTGATTCTTAACCAATTTTCATATGATTTAAGTTCATTGAGAGTTTTCAGTGCTTACTTAATTAAATATATACCAATTTTGTTACTTTCTGAAACTATTCAAATTGTCTGTATTACCTAAATTCCAGATTTGGATATCAAAGCTTGAGTGGATAAAGTAGAAGATTTTTAAGTTCAACAAGCATTTACTGGATCACTACTATATTCAAGGTTTTTAGTTTAATGCTACAGGTACTAATAGAAAAATAGTTACATAAGAACTTTTGATATATGTAGTTGGGATATTGTATCTGAAATACAGTTAGAGTAAACTAACTCATCATGTAAGGGTTTTAAATAGTTGAGAGGATTAGAAAAGACAAATCTGAAGGAGATGAAATTTGAACTGGTGGTCTTTAGGGATAAGTAGAATTGACGTGATGTCTGGGAGGGATAAAGAGGTAGCAGGATTCCTGAGAATGGATGAAGCGTGAGTAATGTCTCAAAAGAAGAAAATCGTAGGGGCACATTTACAACTTCACATAGCTGGATTATTGAATATTCATGGGGGGTCAGTGGGATATTAAGCAGGGAAACGAGGTAGAGGCCACCTTGTAGAGGTCTCTAATATTTGATTGCATGGACACAAAGAGGTAATTGATTGTCCTTAAAAAGGAGACCTGGTAACTTAAAAAAAAATAATAATTGGACGTTGGCATTTTCAGTGGATTAGAACAGAAAGGCCTGTAGGAGAGAAAGCAATTTATGAGGATTTGCAATAAACATTGTGCTTTAAGTGGGATTGAAGGGCATTATGGACACGGACTTTACAGGCTTTTCAATTGTGTGAAAATGGCCCCAAATGTCATAAATGATCAAAGGTCTGTGCCTTGGTGAATAGAAGCAAATAGAAGCATCTTAGGAAGAGATAGATAGGTCAGAAGAAGGAGTTAGCTCTGAGGGAGGAAGTATAGTTTTCTTTGGTCATACCAACTTTGAGGTCACAGTGGAAGCATCCAACAGACAATGTCTAACACTCTGTTGTAACCACAGGCCTTGAGCTTGGCAAAGAGGTCACTGGGATTGGTGATACACATGAAAGAGTCATTTCCATAGACAAGATTGCTAGCGACCATGAGATGAGAACAGAGATGTGTACTCTGAGGGACTGAGTACTGAGGGGAAAGACAAGCGTACTCACAGAAAAAACCTTGAGAAATATATTTAAATGGGTGTAGAGAGAAAGTAAGTGGAGTTGCAGAGCAATTAAAAAAGAAGTAGGAAAATTTTATGGGGAAAAAAGAATCAAATGAGTCTGTCACGGAAGCGTGGAATGAAACTGTAGAGGGGATAAGGATGAAAAGAACTGAGAAAAGCTCTCTGTCCTTGGAGATGAGGAGGCCATGGGTACCTTACTAAGAGGAATTTCAGTAGACAGGCAGAAAGGAAGACAGACCACAGGAAGGGAATGGAAAAAGTGTGGGGTGTGGTGCCAAGCAGTCTTCCATGTAGAAACATTGTAGGTGATTGGACTCAGGAGAACAAAGACCCTCAGTGGCAGCTTGAAGGAACAGCAGAGTTGAAGGATCATCCAAATCCATTTATCGGATGAGGATATCTCTACATGTGGGCAGTAGAGAAGAAAGCCACAGAATTAGAAGATGGGAGGAAGAGTACAATTGAATAACCAAGTACTTAAAGAGGGAGTAATCCAGAGTACAGGCAGCTGAACTGTGTATCAGAGCATCATTTCTTTTTCAGAAAAAAAAAAAAAAAAAAAAAAAAGGACCGTAAAGAGGTGTGTGTGTGTGTGTGTGTTAATGGGTATTTTTTTCTTCTCAAGTTGCTGGCCCAATACAGGAGATCTCAATCTCATCAAAGTAGGGCATAAGGTCCTGCTGAGATTGATAAGATCTGGATGAGGTTAAGGATTTGTGTGAAAGGTTTTTAAAAAGTGTTATAAGAAGCATCAATCTAGGACTAGACTGAAGATATATGTTACTTCTTGACTTTGATCATTATTATTTTTCCACTTAATTGTTAGAGACTTCTGATTATGCTCAAAATAGAAATAATAAAGTAATTTTTTTAGTGAATCCTAATAGTGAAAAGATTATGTAAATTTACTGATAAAACTTCTATTTTTTTTTCTTTTTGGTAACTGTGGCTAGACTTCAAAAATAATTTTCACTTCAGTTTATTCTGTAGATATGCTCTTTTGTGCTTGTTTAATTCTTAGAATGGATGAAGTCACATATTAGCAATATTAAAGCAATTAGCCATATTTATGATTATCCATTTAAATATGCAGTACATGCTATATAGCTTTGTACATATAAAACCATATAATATACCATAATTATCAATTTAAATTATATATACACAGTATAACTATTTTTCCTTGAAAATCAGTTAATTGCTATGATTGAAAAGATCATGATTTATCAGGTACTTGCAAGGAAATGCTATTAGGTATGTTAGAGTAGAGAGATTCTACTAAGAAAGTTTTCTAATTTGAACATCTGGAATTGCTATACACACACACACACACAGACACCCACAGTGTCTTAAAATTTGATGAGAAAATATATTAAACCAGACCTAAAAAGTTTTATTTCTTTTTTTTTTTTAATGATTTTATTTCTTTATTTGACAGAGAGAGACACAGCGAGAGAGGGAACACAAGCAGGGGGAGTGGGAGAGGGAGAAGCAGGCTTCCCGCTGAGCAGGGAGCCCGAGGCGGGGCTCGATCCCAGGACCCCGGGATCATGACCTGAGCCGAAGGCAGACGCTTAACCGACTGAACCACCCAGGAGCCCCAGTAGTTTTATTTCTTGACCTTTGAGCTGCAAATGCTTTGTCACTCTTGCACTTTTCAAACATTTAAACTTGAAAGTAATGACTGATGGAACCATACTATAAAGGATCAAAACAAATAATTTTTGTTAATGTTTACAAATATCCAGTTCTCTTCCACTTCTTAACTAACAATATTCTATATTCCTTGGTCTTCCTTGAAGATGGCACGTTGTGATACAGTTTTGGCCCATGTTACAAGAGGAAAACTGACAGACTCCTACATTTCCAGGCTCAGCCATAAAACATCCTGTGTCCAATGTGTCATGGAAACCAGACTCCTGTCTCTGCCTAAACCATGATGGGAAATAGCAATTCACACACTCGCTTCTGGGGAAGAAGAAGTTGCAGGGTCCTTGAATATCTGTTCCTGTGGGAATCCTGTCTTTCTTTAGCACTTGCTACATTGGCATACATTCAGCTGCACAACATCAAGGGGAGGGCTGTGCCACTCTCCTGCTTTGTCATTGTGGAAACTAAGGGCTAGGTGTGGAACTCGCCTCCGCATCCTGTGACTTCATGTCTGGAGCACATGGTTGTGTGCTGTGCTCTCAACTTGCCATCTTCCTTCATGATCATTTCCCATATGTAGAACATCCTGATTGCTTCTGAGCATCCACATTCTACCCATCCCCCAGACCTAATTCAAGTCCTTCCTCCACTTCCAACCTCTCTGACCTACCCCTTCTCTGAGCCTCTCTACAATACCATTTCGTCACCCCACTCTGACCATTCCTTCCTCCTATCCCTTCATTTCCTCCACCCCTACCCCTGACGAGCAGTTTGGCTTTCTTGTAGTTCTTCAAACCCAGCAGGCACATTTGAACCTCTAGGGCCTGTCCCTTGATAGTTCCTCTGCCCAGGACTATGTCCATCTGACTGAGCTCCTTCAAATACTTCCCTGGCCCCTCTCTGCTTAAAATGTTAACTCATCACTCCTATGCTTGGAATTCCTATCTGCTTCTCTACACATAGAGATTATTATTCACCATACTTATCCCCATCTGATGTACCAAAGGTTTTACATATTTACTTATTGTCTGTCTCTGCCCAGGAGAAGGTAAGTTTGATGAGGTCAAGGACTTTTGTCTTTCTATTCATTGCTCCGTAAGGGTCTGGTGCACAGTAGGTGCTCAAAAAATATACTTTTGAATGAACGAACTCCTACATTTTACACAGAATCCAGCATATAGCTAAACCTTTGTCTTTTTAACAATATGTTCTGCAGCATGTTATTATGATATGTTCTCTCCTTAGTCAGCTGGGCTTGAAAGCAAAGGTCTCTTAAGATGTTGGAGATGGAAGGACACCAAATATCTCATACATTCCTTGGGGGAGACCTATCTAAAAGAGACCCTGGATGAAGGTCATTGACTTTGGATTTTATGCTAACAAAAAAAATATACATTTGACAAGCTAAGCCACTGTAATTTTAGGTTGCTTATTAAAGCAGCTAGCATTACTTATCCTAATACAGAATATCTCAGTAAATTAATCCAGCTTCTTACAAAAAAAGAACTTCAGTGTTCTTGTACATTAGTTGTTTTTCTAAACTGAACACTTTTAATAATGCTTAATAATCCCCTAAATAAACCTGAAAGTTAAACATCTTTCTTTACTGTATGGCTTCTTGGAATCTAATGTCATTGCAAATATTTAAGAAGGAAAGATATCAACATTCCTAATCATATTTGTCCAACAGAGCACTTTGACTGAAGTTACCTTTGTTAACATTGACCAGACAATATTCCACCCCCAGTCTACACTTAAAAAATGGCAATAGATGAATTTTACTACACAAGATTATCAAAAGATTAACTGTTTACAATGGGGTGTAATTTTTAATTATACTGAAATACACTGTTTTGACATTATTTTTTTTTAAAGATTTATTTATTTATTTATTTGAGAGAGAGAATGAGAGAGAGCACATGAGAGGGGGGAGGGTCAGAGGGAGAAGCAGACCCCCTGCTGAGCAAGGAGCCCGATACGGGACTCGATCCCGGGACTCCAGGATCATGACCTGAGCCGAAGGCAGTGGCTTAACCAACTGAGCCACCCAGGAGCCCCTGTTTTGACATTATTTTAGAAATAATAAAAATTCTACTGAAAGCATTTTTATTATGCCTATAAATGATACACAATACTCAAATATGAAAAATTTCCTTTAAATAAAGTATACTGTGCAGATCAAAGATACAGCCTAAACATAAATCAATAATAATAAGACATGAAGAAGCAAGCTATGATCCAAAAATGGAATAAGCAGTCAGAGCTGACAACCTCCACGAAATGACCATTCATTTTGTTATGCATGCCCTGCATTATTCAAAACATTTCCAGTGTTGTTTTAAATAATTTTATTTCTCAGTGACTATACAGACTGCATTTTCTATTTGTAATTCTGTGAATTTCTTGAACTTTCTTTTGGACAGCAAGAGTAATACCATTTTATATTTAATTCTGCGCCTCTGAATGTAGCCCACCATCACATTCTAACATGTCAGTAAGAGAAAGAAAAAAAATTGCTCAGACCACTAAAAGGTATAATTCAATGGTATGATTTTTTTTTCCATTCCATTTATAAGCCAGGTGGAATTTTAATGGGAGTAGTTGAGAAATACGCAAATTCATTTGACATCTTCATGTCCACTGACTCTCATTTAGAGAACAACAATAGCAAAAATACATATCTTGCAAACTTCTTCCAATAGAATGTTTCCTCAGTTAACATTTAGGAGAAAATATGTATGTATATAAATTTTTAGCTTAAAATTTTTAGCTTAAAAATAACTTCTTGACTTTTCCTTTTAAAATAACATGTTTCTTCTATTATATAGCTTTTTCTGGGCCTTTCTTTTTTTGTGAGAATTTTTTAAGTCTAATATCTTTGAATCCATTAGTTAAAACTAATTCATAATTTAAACTGAAATTCCCGAAAGTAAATACTTTCTAAACTTTGCAGTACTTTGCTGTGAGGGAAGAGGAGGAAGATATGGCAGGAGTGAGGGAGAGAGAAACTCCAAGAATATTAACCACAGGTAGCTAACTTGTACATACACAACTATTGTATCACACAATAATATATTCAATATTAATAAAAAATATACAGCCTTTCAAATTACAATGAGGTGCATGGGTAGATAATGCAAAGAATGCTGCTACAGGATCTACCTGAAAGACAAGGTCAGTACAAAGTCTTATAATTAGTGCTGTTATTTGTAGCTTTGCTTGATTGGGAAGTTGATGATGTGATAGCAATTTCTCATCTCACATCAAAGATTTACACATCATCTGCATAGTTTGCTTTTAAAAAGTCACATTGCATTTTAATACTGAAACCATTTTAAATACTGAAACCAAGGACACGGTGGTCTCAATCGGTCACAAGGGTACCATAAACTGTTGTAAACACCAAGGTTCACATCCAAATACTTTGCTTTTTAGGCTGTGTCAGAAACACTTTTTTTGAAACCTGATTAAACATTGCACTGGAGGGGCGCCTGGGTGGCTCAGTTGGTTAAGCGACTGCCTTCGGCTCAGGTCATGATCCTGGAGTCCCGGGATCGAGTCCCGCATCGGGCTCCCTGCTGATCAGGGAGTCTGCTTCTCCCTCTGACCCTCCTTTCTCTCATGCTCTCTGTCTCTCATTCTCTCTCTCTCAAATAAATAAAATCTTAAAAACAAAACAAAACAAAATTAAAAAAAAAACAAAAAAAAAAACATTGCACTGGAAAGGTAACAGGTACAAGTCAATTAATAGAAATATCCTAAAAGTTATTAATAGAGGATTTTAGTAGCATTCAGTCTAGAAATTAAAATTTCCTTAAAAAACTAAGGACTTTTATGATTAAGAAAATTGATAACTTAAATCTCACCAGGTAATAAAGTCAGACAGTATTGAATGGAATAGAGAATTGAGTGCTCAGTGTCATAGTTAGTAATTGAATCTCTGTTTCAACAGGTGGTCAGAAGAACTCATTTGGTACTTGAAGATTTGCTTCAGAGGGAGAAGAACTGCCTGCCAAAGTAGCTTATTTCCCTGGGGGGCTGCTACATTTGTTAATTTTTTTTCCTTTTGTTGAATCTAAATTTGCCTTAATTTTACACCATGTAATAATTTCAAATCTGACTTCAGGAACAACTGAGGGGAAATCTGATCCACCTTTCATATGCAACTGTTAGTATGTCTGAAGACATGCTACGTTGTGTCATTAAGTCTTCTGTTTTCCAGGCTCAGTAGCTCCTATCTTTGAACCTATTTCTCTTGCAACATCATCCCAGTCATCCCAGCGCACCAGCCATGCTCCTGTGTCTCCTGTTTGCAAGGCACCTTGAAAATGGAAGTTTCTAGAATTTGATGCAAAACTCCGAGTGTGGCTTGATCCAGGCAAAGTTTTATTTGGTGGCCTCTGGACACTGCTATGGACATTAGCACTGTCTATCCTGGAAAGTATATTAGATGGAGGAACACTGAGGTTTTCATCAACTTAAATATGTACTGTTAAGCCATATCTTTACCTTCGAATACTTATGAAATTGAATTGTTGACTTGGAATGCAAAATATTATATCTACTACATTTCAATTGCATAGATTTAGTCAATTGTACCAGACTGTTGAATATTTTTTGCTCTATCGCTGACTAGTAATAAAAGGGTCATCTAACTTTGGCCTGTGAGCCAAATCCAGCTCAGTGCCTTTTCTATAAATAATGTTTCATTGTGAAAGACCCATGTTCTTCTTCTTTTTTAAAAATGCGTGGTCTATGGCTGTTTTTAATGCTGTAAGTGACAGCAGAGTTGAATATTTTGACAAAGACTATATGGTTCACGGAATGTAAAATATTCACTATCCTGTCATTTATAGGAAAACTTTCCCATCCCTGAGCTAGTACATCAGTTGTCCGTTCTATTTTCCTGCAGGTTCAGTGAGAATGCATCTATGTCCTCATGAAGACCGTGGATTATAAAGTTGGACTGAGTAGGAATATTAGAAGCAAAAATCCAACTGGACACAGATACATAATCATTATTTTTGTATTAGCTAATTTCACCTGATGTGTTACCAAGTAATTAAACTGTCACTCAGCCCATGTTTCTTGCTCTCACGAAGGAATGCCTTGCTGAAATTTAGATATTCTCTCTCTGCTACACTCCTGAGCACACCATTTCAGTAACACCTAAAACTGGAAATGGATTAACTGAAATGACTTCTTAGGAGCCCATGTTTGCTATTAGAACTCATCATTTTTCTAAGTGCCAGCACTAACCCATTTTTTCCCCTCAAATGTATTTCTCAGAAAACTGGTCCTTGTAGACCTTGAATAAAGGCTTCCAAAGCCAAATAATTTGATGAAATAATGTATTTTATACACTTTCTCTGGAGTCTCCATGCACATTAGCATGTTAGGGGTATGGGGACTTCTTCAAGAAATGTATCTGGTTAAGGGGAGTGAATACTTTGCTGCCCCACATTATTTAGCTACAGCATGCTCTTTTCTTCTTACATATTTATCCAGAAACTTTGGTGGAAGAAGCTTTAGAAAAATTTATAAATTCCCCTGAGGAAGAATGTAAACTCAGTGAGCTTCAGATGTTGAAAAGCTATTTCCTGAGGACATTAGAAGTGGGAGGAAAATAAGCAGGAATAGTTTGGAGTAAGAAAATATCTCAGAACTTTAAAAATAATAATATAATTCTATTTTAAGGATGAATGTTGATTTTGCTGCTTTACCTGAATTTACTAGGCTGAAGTGATATTAGTTGAGCTGATGTAAGAGTAAAGAATATCCTCAATTTTATAAGAGCATCTAATTATTAATTATCATAGAAAGAACAATAGGTATAAACAAAAAGAGTAAATCATATCAGAAATGTGAAAACCTTTCATGAAGGCTGGATTTATTTCTTCCTTACTAGTAAACCCACAGCTCATTACCTTGCAAGTAGTAGGTACTTACTTAATTGTTGTTGAATAAGTTTGCCAATAAGTAAAATCACAAATTGTGTAATATTATGGTTCTTCCAAATGCCATGTAATAGAGATATTTCTGTTAAGGCAGAAAAATTTCACTATTTTTAATTGTTTTTTCTAGCACAGTATATACATGAAAACCAGGTATCCCCAAATAAAAAAATGAAAGAAATATGAGTTTAGCCATTCTACAAAAGAAAAGTAAACAGAACAAAACAAAACAAAACTTTACCTTTGATTCAGTCAGAACAGTCATGCTCAGTATTTTTGTATTCAAAGTCATGGAGGCAGAGCTTAAGAATCAATAACAATCAAGCTGTCTGATTTCTTAGTTTGAAATTTAACATACACATAAATGCAGACCATAAAATTCAGTAACACAAATGCGCAAATGTTGCAGATAAGGACCTGCAGACTCCTCCCTAAAAATACTTTGGGAAATATAATTTTAGTACTTCTTTTTTAAACATTTGAGTGCACTATTTTTAAATGCATATTTAAACACAATGTTTTAAAATATATATATATTTTTTTTATTGGTTTTGAAACTTTAATGAGAAAAAGAAATATATCGAGCTCAAGAACACTGTTTCGTGTGTCACTGGGTCCAGGTTTGGGGATACACGACAGACCTAGCAAACAGGATATACATCAACAAAAACATTCCTGGTTACAGACTGAAAAACTAGCGCCCGGCACGATTAAGTCTCGGTTTCCTCATCACTCAGCAGCATGTTGGGGATCCCGCGACTGATGGGGAACAGACGTCCAGACTCTGGGCACTGCAAGGTGCCCTCCAGCACATCCACCTCCAGCAGCACGTGGTGCATCTGCCTCAGGAATTTCTCATCGTGCTCATACCCTTCAATCGGTCCTTTGGGCACCTCGACCAGATGCAGGGTATCCGCCGCCTCCAGAAGCGCCGCCCACTCCACCTTGGGTATCATACGCGCCACGAAGTCGGGGTTGAACTCCACGGGGTTGATGCGGACCTCGGTGGCCTGGAGGCGCAGTGGGAAGCCACGGGGCCCCACCCCCCGCACATGCGAGCTCAGCAGGTTGTGCGTTAGCAGCTTCACGTCGCCTCAGTGCTTAAAATATTTTTTAATCACTGTGATATCATTTAGGAAACCACGATCCTAGAAAAACCCACTGGGTCTTTCTCTGAAAGAAAATTCCGATATTTTAGTTCTTTATGACACTAACTTTTCAAACCATCTCTATACATTTTGATTGTCATAGTCAAATTTTATGGTAATGCATCTACTTATTTACTTGAATCTGAATTATTTAGTGGGGGAAATATATATCGTTAGGGGGTCTTGTTTGTTTTTATTTTAGAAACTGGCTGTCCTAGAGACTGCTAAAAGAAGGTCACCCTCTGATTCGCTGTGACATCTGACACTCCACTGATCATTAGGATTAATTTGACTAACTTGCTTGGTTAAATCAAAATACATGTGGCTTATATCACATAATCCTGCTATGACCACTTATTTAAAAAAAATGTTGGCTTCCAGGTATCCCCATTTTAGGGGAAGAATTATTAGGTAACTCTTATTTTACTTTTTATAATTATATATCATAGTATCTCCCCCCCCACACACACAGTATTGGGTTTTGTCATTTTCTACCAAAAGGTTTTTTTTCCCTCCTTCTTAAATTTTATGCCAATTATATCTCAATAAAAAATTACTTTAAACTCATTTTGTCAGATTGACAAGTTTCCAATCAATTGGTTAAAACACACTATATTGTTAAGCGTATGTTGGCTTCTCCACTAGATTCTAATCTCCTTCAGCTCAGACCCCATGCTTTATTTATCTCAGTATTTCCCATAGCATCTGGCAAATAGTAGTTTTTCAAAAATATGTTTTAATGATTCAGGAATGACGCATACACATAAAACCTCTTGTGGTAGAATGTAGAATGCAGTAGACACTCAATAAATATTTCACCGGAAAAAGAGTACTGTCAGGGTTTTTCGACGAGTCACTGATTGCTTTGTCTGAAGCCCTGAGTGCTTGTTAGTCATGGCCCAAGAATGTCAAGATTTGTCTTCAAATATATCAGCACTATTGTCCATGTACCTCCCCTGAGCTGAGCTTAGAAGCATGGGCCCTGGAACCCCGCTGTGGTTCACATCTTACTGCCTCCTCCTATTTGCTGTGGGAGCTTTGGCAAGTCATTGAACCTATCTGACCTAAATATCCTGATCTATAAAATAACCTTCATAGGATTTTGTGTGAATTAAATGATCAAAAAGCCTAATGCATGTGATAATAACTCAAATCTTTAAGAAGCTACTATTTTTTAAAGATTTTATATATTTATTTATTTATTTGAGAGAGAGAGAGAGAGCACGACTGCACGAGCAGGGGGAGGGGCAGAGGAAGAAGCAGACTCCCCGCTGAGCAGAGAGTCCAATGTGAGGTTCAATCCCAGGACCCTGAGATCACGGCCTGAGCCTAAGGCAGACACTTAACCGACTAAGCCACACAGGTGCTCTAAGGAGTTACTTTTATACTTTATCATCCAAACTTCTAATTTTTAATCAGATTCACATTCTATAAAGATTGAACATTTAAACACCATTACTGATCATATTTTTGGTAAGTAGCATGATTCCTTAGTGCCAGTGAAAACAGCTTTTCACGTTACGGATTCTGCCTGTGAAAGTCCCAAACCTGCCATTGAGAAGCTTCCCCAGGAAGAGTTTCTTTTTCTTTTCTTTATCTTTATTATTTTATTCATCAGATTTTTGATATTGTTCCATTTCGTCTGCTCCTCGGATCTTATAACAGGCATCCATACTCTCACTTCCCAGAATACACACATCAATATTTTGCTGTTTCGCAGACACTGTCAGACTAGTTTACTGCTCCATTCTTAACCTCACCTTTCCACAGTCTGTCTGAAGCCAGTGCATATTCTTCCGTTTTGATTTCTGTGTGTATTCCATAAGAAATAATTAGCATTGTTTTGACTGCGATGTTTTTTAAGTTAGATGAATGAAATCAAAACTGTATACATCTTCCTTGTGCTTGCTGTTTCCCTCTCTCATGTATGTCCCAGAGATTTCCCCATGGGTCCATTGCTAGTACCCCTCATGTTTATATCTATATGGACAGTGAAGCCGTGACCCTTGATTTTGATGCCCATATCACTATCATAACCAATATTATACCATTGAACTGCTTTGTAATATTTCATATTATTAATAAATCTCACTTTATATAAAACCTTTTATTTATTTATGGACTATTAGATTGTTTACAGTTTTATACTTTTACTAAGAATATTGTAATACATTGGGGCGCCTGGGTGGCTCAGTTGTTAAGCGTCTGCCTTCGGCTCAGGTCATGATCCCAGGGTCCTGGGATCGAGCCCCGCATCGGGCTCCCTGCTCGGCAGGAAGCTTGCTTCTCCCTCTCCTGCTTCTCCCACTCCCCCTGCTTGTGTTCCCTCTCTCGCTCTGTCTCTCTCTGTCAAATAAATAAATAAAATCTTTAAAAAAAAAAAAGAATATTGTAATACATTAATTGAACCTGGTACACATATATGAGGGTTTCTCTAGGCCCACACTACACATCTGAGTAGAATCTCTGGGCCATATCTTATACCTTTTAAAAAATTTTCAAGATGGGGGGCGCCTGGGTGGCTCAGTCGTTAAACGTGTCTGCCTTCGGCTCAGGTCATGATCCCAAGGTCCTGGGATCGAGTCCCATGCTGGGCTCCCCGCTCGGTGGGAAGCCTGCTTCTCCCTCTTCCTCTCCCCCTGCTTCTGTTCCTGCTCTCGCTGTCTCTCTCTCTGTCAAATAAATAAATAAAGTCTTAAAAAAAAACTTAAAAAAAATTTTTTTCAAGATGGCTTTCCTATTCCTTATTGGTTACATCCCTTTTGGTTTGCATTACTTTCCTATATTTCCACATGCCTGAGACCAAAATCGGCTCTTAATCATTTTTGTATCCTCTGTAGTACAGTGTCTGGCACAGAAAAATTTCATTCAGTTTTCTTTTTAACTCACTGGGGTTGGTGAATAGAATTCAGGGGGGCAAATGTGTTGCATAGAAAAAAATGATATCTGTACTTTTCTTAACCTCTAAATAAAGTTGATTGTTTATTTCAATCATAAATATATGCTGAAAAAAGTGATATTAGCAGGACCTGTGATTTTTTCATCAACAGAAGGCAAAAATATTTTCATATCACATTATAGCTATTGCAGATGTGTCTAAATATCTTATATTTACCACTACTTTAAAATTACAGTAGTTATCAGATCCATCCCAGTATCTTCTTATTTAATGTCTTACTAAAGAAGCATCCATATTAGAACATCAGCATTTAAAAATATTTTTCTGTGACTATATTTCAATATACTTGAATTCTTTTATAATCCTCTGCGTTTTTAGGCATTATCTTGATAAGGAGATTACAGGATACACAGGAGGTTCATGGCACAACAAAGGTTAAGAACTCCATTAAATGTTAGTTCTTAAGCCTTCCCTTTGCTCTTTTCACTCCCTGACAGGCCTTACTGGAACCTCTTAATGTACCGAGAAATGTCAAGTCCTGAGAGACAATTTGTTAATTGAAAACGAAGCAATGCCACTTAGCTGTTAGCCTGATGTTCAACTATCTGTTTTTGATGAAGCCTGGATCTCCTTGGGGATCACACTTGTTCATGTGTGAACAGCACTCTGCCACAGAATTCAAAGAATCACACTGTGGCTCTCACCTAGAAGTAGAAATAGAAGGAAAACTCAAAAGGATTTAGAAAGATGTATTGTTCAGTTTCCTTGGTAACAGCCCACTTCAGAAACTGGGCTCTCATCTTCATCTCTATTTGCCCACTTAAGGTCTTTAATCTCTCTTTATTTCTGATTACTTCGGGTAGATATTATGTTCCTGAGTTCTCCTATGGTTTAGGCATTTAAATTAAACTGCATCTGTGCTTCTACCACAGTGATTCCATTTTATTCTTTTTCCTTTTTTTAAGATTTTATTTATTTGACAGAGAGAGAGAGAATAAGAGAGAGAGGGAGAGAGGCAGGCAGAGGGAGAGTGAGAAGCAGGCTCCTCACTAAGCAGAGAGCCCGACATGGGGCTGGATCCCAGGACTCTGAGATCATGACCTGAGCCGAAGGCAGACGCTTAACCAACTGAGCCACCCAGGTGCCCTTCCATTTTATTTTTTTATATTTATTTTTTATTGAATAAATTTTTCATGTGACATTGTATAATCTTAAGGTGTATAGCATGTTACTTTGGTACATTTATATACTGTTATACATCTGCCATTATGGTGACATTTTCTCACATTATACATACTTACAGCACAATATTGTTGTCTATATTCATTCTGTTGTTCGTTAGATCTCTACTACTCATTACAAGTGGCAATTCCATTTTAAAGAATATCTTTCTCTCCCATTCACCACAGGAGATATTTGGCCTTCTCACCCCAGGCCACAGCAATTTCCATTATTGATGCTTAAGACAACCAAGATTGGGAAAAATGAAACAAGACGAAACCAGAGAGGGAGACAAACCATAAGAGACTCTTAATGTCAGGAAACAAACTGAGGGTTGCTGGAGTGGTGGGGGGTGGGAGGGATGGGGTGGCTGGATGATGGACACTGGGGAGGGTATGTGCTATGGTGAGCGCTGGGAATTGTGTAAGACTGATGAATCACAGACCTGTACCCCTGAAACAAATAATACATTATATGTTAAAAAAAAAGACAACCAAGATTGTGTTAGCTAACTTTGCTAGGAAATAGCATGGAGGAAACTAGCTCATCCTTTCAGCAACTCCTAAGTAGAAGTTTTCATACTTTCCCGTTGAAAGCTCTGGCAAAGATTAAACTCTGATAATTTTGGAGACCTTACTCTGCAATGGAGAACTTGTGCTTCGTGAGTTTAGAAACTTGCCGAAAGCCAATCCCATGATGCCCCTCATTTGGGGGTACTCATTTTCATTGCTGTACCGCTTTCTTCAATGTCTATTTCACTGTTCATTCCACTGATGACATCAGTCCGTTTGTATTAGGTCTGGGATCTCCAGAGAAACAGAACTAATAGAAAAAAAAAAATATATATATATATAAACCTTGTGAGCTAATCCCTTATAATTAATCATATTATATAATAAGTCATAATAAATTGTATTATATGATTATTTTATGTAATAAATAATTATATAGAAATCACAATATGTCATATTATATATGATTATAACAAATCCTATTATATATAATAAATAAATTAATCATAATATCTTATTACATATGATTTATTATAGGTTATTGGTTCACATGATTATGGAGGCTGAGAAGTCCCACGATATGTACTTGGCAAACTGGAGATCTAAGACAGCTGATGGTATAGTTCCAATCCAAATCTGAATCCAAAGACAGGAGGTGACTGACTGATGTCCCAGCTGAAAATAATCAGAGAGAGTGAATTCTCCTTTCCTGAGCCTTCTGTTCTATTCAGGCCTTCAAAAGATTAGATGAAGGCCACCCACATTAGGAAAGGTAATCTGCTTTACTCAAATTCAATTCAAATGTTAATCTCATTTAAAACCACCCTCATAAATACATCTAGAATGTTTACCCACATATCCAAACACCCCATCACAGGACCCAGCCAAGTTGATACATAAAATTAACCTTCACATTATCAGTGGTTATTATTCTCTTTATGCTAGGTTGGCTGTTAACAAACAGTTCTATGACTTAGTTTCTTCAGAGAATATGCAATAGCCCCCTCCTCCATCTACTGTTTTTCTATTTGAAAGCCTAGAGATCATCTGGTTTCCAGAACTTGCCCTTGAAGCTCACTCAAATCAAGGGTGTTGAAACTTCAAACAACACAGGGAAAATATGGGTATTCTTCTCGCTTTCCATTGAGAATTCTGACAATTATTTTTCTACCCTTCCTTCTTTGAGGTTCTTACTACTAGATATTACACTTCTAGCCCATCCAGGCTGTATAGATTTCCCTTGTCCTCCCAATTTCCTTGGAGAGATTTGGAGTGGTCCAAGTGGATGCTCAAACAGAGTGGGTTTGAAGCCTAGGCCAGGAGCCCTGAACTTGGGGAATTTGAATCTTTTATACTGGATATAAACATGCCTACCCAGAAGACATCATCTTTATCTTCCAAAACTGTACATAAACCCACCCTTTGCTCTAGAAGGAGTCACTATTCCTATCTTCCAAGTTTATTTGCTATTGAAGGATCCTTAAAAAGGTAGTTTGGAACAAAAGGTCAGTTGATGTCCTTTTTTGCATGATGTATGGAAATATTTGAGACTTATGGTGAACTGTCTTCCAAAACTTCCATGCTTCAGTCACACCAAACTACCTACACTTGTCCTAAAGTATTTTCCTAGATCTGTGTTTTGTTCATATTTCCATTCTACCTGAAATACACTGATCATTGTGACAAATATTATTCCTCTTTCAAGATTCTTTTTAAGTGTGTCATATCCAAAAATCACTTTTCAATACCCTTTTTGCCTATCCCTAATCATTAACCATCCCTCCTTGAGCCCTAATTTATCGCCTTCAAACTTCTAGCACAATGATGACATCACTCTGTTGTCCTTGTTTGTTTAAATGACTTTTTTTTTTTTCTGCTAAAAACATGTAAGGACTACTTCTGATTTCTCCTTTTATCCTCTGGGTAGCATTGTTCTGCCACGTGGTATCTACTGGAAAATTTGTTGAAATGGAGAACTGTTCCATATTCTGATAAAACATAATTTCTATTTTATTCAGAAAATTTAACCATTAAGATCAGGACAGAGCACAAATAAAGCTGGTTTTGATTTTTCCAACTACATTCATGCTATAGAATGGAAATAGAATTATTTAGTAACTCAAGACTTCACTTTGTGTCTATAAGGGTCCTCTTTGTTCTCCCCCAAACAATAGAATTCATACAATTTTTTCCATGACCACTTATTTCCTAGAATCTGGCTATTTCTCACCCTCTTCATTTCTACCACCTGAGTTTAAGACACTACTTTTCATCTACTTTACTTAATAGCCTCCAGTGTGTCATCCTTCTACATTTACCTTTTTTTTTTTTTTTTGCAAGGTACTTTTTTTTTAATTTATTTTTTTTATTCTTATGTTAATCCCCATACATTACATCATTAGTTTTAGATGAAGTGTTCCATGATTCATTGTTTGTGCATAACACCCAGTGTACATTTACCTTTTAGAGTCACATTACGGCAGCCAGAGTGATAATTTTAAAATATAAATCCTGTCCCTCCCCTACTTAAAACCCTGCCACAGTTTCCTCTTATCCTCATAGTAAAAGCCAAATTCTGTATAATGACCTCCTTAGGGCTATTGTACAGATTATTTTCCCTGCCTAAAATGCTCTTCCACCTGCTAATTCATGTGAATAACCACTAACTTTAAGTATCACCTACTTAATGAGTACCTGCTTAAAAATGATTGTCCTAAACTCACTACTGGAATTACAAACTGTGCCCACACTCCAAGCATTCTTAATTTTACTCTTGATGACTTTTGCTTTTTTTTCAGTAACAGTTGTAACTTTCTAACATGCTTTATATAATTTGCTCTTTTTCTTTGTTTGTTGTTTGCTGTAGACTTTTCCCAGAATGTAAGCTTCATGAGAACAGAGATATTTGTCTGTTTTTCCACTGATGATATCAATGCACATAGAGGAATGTTTGGTGCAGGGTAGTTTGTCAATAGATATTTTTTTCTGTGAATCAGTTAATGAATAACTTAGGCACACTTAAGCAATTGTTATTACTATTTAAGTTGTTACCGATTAGAAGAGGGGACACTCAGGGATGGGTGAGAATAATGGTAAGAATACATTGGGGAGACTGAATTTAAGGCATATTCTGGACAATTCTGGACAACTCGGTATTGACCCACCAACTCCCCCTCTGAGGCCCTCTGATGGTGGTGTATGTGAATCTACATGAACTGTCCATATTGTATGTGGCTATCTCTTTCCAGAGTAGGAGGAAGGAATGATTTTTAAGCATACGAAGTATGTTTTTAATCTAATATTATAATATTAGCAGTGTTCTTATCCTTCAGTTACATATGTAGTCCATTAATTTAAGTTTATTTTAGTATTTAAATAATAATTTATCATTTTATTTAATTTTATATTTACTTTCCTCTAAGGTAGGTCATCTATTTCCCACAATATGCAAAATCTTTCACTTTCCTTTCCTTGGAACTCATATAGTCTGGTACTAATTTTTGCTCTGATAACTGTAGGAGAAACCAGAACAGAAATATGTCTCAAGTGAAGCAGCACATAAACAGGGTGTGGTTTCTTCTGTATTAGATAATCATGCCTTTGGGGTATTACAAAGCAGGAAGTGTAATTCTGAGATCTTGATTTTCGGGGTATGTGGTTTTCCATGGATAACACACTGGAAAGATGTAGGTGTGTGGTTACGAGGATGACACATATTGTTGACCCTTAGAAATTTATTTTTACTGTAATAGGTACCTAATTACTTGTGAATCATTGAGCTAGAGTAGAAATGATATTTTACCATGTTTTTTAATAGCGAGATTTATAAATATTTCCTCTGTAAGACTGACTCAATTCCTTTTTTTCCGTTCTTTTTCTCACTCTTCAAGCAAGAAATCTGATTCTAGGCATTTTCTAAAAAATAAGTCATCCTTTTCTCCTCTTTCATAAAATGTAATTTTAATTTAATATTTTAAGTGTTTTTTTTTTAGCTTCATCAACAAGATTTTTTCTTCCCACAATTAACTCAGAGTTTGTAATTAAATAAATTGTTGAGACTTTTTTTTGCCTATAGATTTCCAGTGACCTATTCTTAAAAGGCAAGTTACCACGCTTCATTGCACTGTGCATATTCATATATTGAGTTAATATCTATCCAGGATAAAGCTGAAAGACAAAATTTTAAGCAATCACTGATGTAAGACCAGACAGAAACTATGTTCAGCAGTGTTAGGAACAAGTCGTTGCATGAACATGTTCTGCAAACAACTTGGTATTTAGATCTAATGAATATTTCCTACTTGGAAAATAAATTGCTGATGTGCTTCCTGGCACTGTCTTCCTACTGCCAGAACACATCATGTTTTTCTTTTGAAAGATCTTTCATAAAAAGATCTGTACCTTCAAATTAATTTGAGCTAATCCTTACATGCTGTGTTCCATTATTGCACACCAGAGAAAAATAAACACTGAGTTTCATATTATGAAAATGAACCCATGTTCTCTCTGTTGTCAAATGTTTCTCTCACTTTCTCTCTCCCTCCTTCCCTCCTGCCCTCCTCTCTTCCTTCCCCACTCCATCCTCTTCTACATCTCTTCTCCCTCCTCTCCTCCCTCCTTTCTTTCCTCCCTTCCTCCCTCCCAACCTCCCTCTTTCCCTGTCTTTCCCTCTGTCTTTCTTCCTTATTTCTGCATTTGAAAGAGCCAGAAATCCCCCTTCTTGTTCTGTTCTTCCTATAATTTCTAGTGCACAGGGTGATATTCATATACAATTAGATGTTCCTGTCCCTTTAACAAAATAGAGTGCTGTGCATAGTAATATCAATTTGTGCTTGTGGCCGTACCTAAGCTAATTCAACATAACTAAGTCAGTACGGTAAAACATATTGATAAACATTCTGTCATCTTGTTATTTATCATTAGTTGCAGGATAACCCATTGATTTAGATACAGGTGATGGGAATTAGACTCCAAGGGGTTGAAGTAGAATCTCTCAATATGTGTCCTGAGAATTCATTTCCAAGAAAAACATGAGGGATGCTTCTGTTGTTATTCTTGTTATTGCTTAAAAATTTCTTATAATTTTTTATAGTGACCTCAATAGTCAAAATGTTCTAAGTTCAGGGCCAATTATTTTAAAATAATAATATATTTGATAGAATTTTGGGTGATAATAGTAAAAATTGTAAGTTGTGAAGTATAATACAAATACACTGTGATTTTATATATATAGCCTAAGATGATCATCACAATAATCTGGTGAAGACAAATAAGTGGTTTTCCCCACATCAAAGAATTCCCCAGTGGCAAGATGAAACTCTGCCCTGGGTCATCTGACCAAGAGTTGGGGATGTCATGTCTAGACTTTAGAGTCTTCTAGGAGAATCTTTAGTTCAACGAAATGATGGTTTCCAAGCCTCCTCAGTCTCCATAATTTATTATCATCAGGAATACAGCAAATATACAGGAATTCATCACATGTAAAACAATTTATTCCATTGTTAGAAAGCACCAGCTTTCAGTTATTTGCAAAGTTGAGCTGAAAATACCTTCCTGAAACATTCATACATTTGAGTGCAATTTGCTTGCTGAAGAAACATTTAACTACATTAAGCTCCCAACTTAACTACTCCACTGCACTTTGAACTAATCTCAGTGTGAGAAATTTTTTATAATTTTCACCATCATTGCCTTTGACTTGAGCTTGAAACCAAGTAGATTTGAATCACTTAATTCCCCTCAACTTGAATTTCTGAAAATGAATCCTTTGAAAAATGGGGCAATTAGTTGAGACCAATGTTTTCCAACCCAAATTGCACTTCAATGTTACCAATGATACTAAGTCAGAGGGAGTAAGGAGAGACAGCCGAGAAGGAAGTGAAGGAAGATCTGGGTGGAGGTGGAGATACTTGAACTTGGCTGCCTTTATACCAGAGGGAGGACCACTTCTGGTTCTAAAAGTTGGTGATTTTGTGAACTCCACCTTGAGCTCTTTTGAAATTGTTTTGGTGCTTTATATGGTATTGAGATATTGGTATGAAAAATAAACTTCTCAGTATTTCAATGATACAAAAGACAGGTAAAGTTAAAGATTCATTTGTCTTTAGAGGCAGCAAATGTTAAAATACACATCTTTATTCTGAATTTTCTCTTACCTTTTAGAAACTTCTATTACTTCAAAAATAGTTATTTGGGGGCGATGATGAGTTTGTCCCAAAAGCTTAGAAAATTATCCAACATTAGATAACTCATGTTAAAGAAATGCCCCCTGAAGATAGTGACTGTTCATTATTAAATTGCTGTTTTCTTTTATAAAATTTGCATCTCAGAGGAACATGAGATGCATTTCCTCTTAAGGAAATCAGTGTGGCAGAGTTTCCTGTAAGTGCTCATTCCTTGCCTTGCATGACAGACTTCATGATAAAGGAAATCCTCAACTCAAATATCGTCTCCTCTGAAACTTGCTGTAAGTAGGACTGGTCACTGCCTTTTTTTGTGTCTACAGCATTCTGTTCCTATTTCTTTTATATGGCATATATGCTTCCATTGGGATTATTTGTCATTTCTACTAGACAGCTTGGAGGAACAAAAAACCCTACTAGCATAGAAATATGCTATCTATTTTATATATATCTGTATCTATATATGTATATAAATTGCTTGTAAGATTGCATTAAACCTCCTATATCAACAATCTGTGGCTGACAAAAAAAAAACCTTTCTTTTTTATCTTCATTCCCGTCACATTGGCAATTTCCACCCATATGCCCCTCTTCCCCCAAACCAGAGGAAGAAAATATTTTTTAATGACTTACATTTCTAGATATAGTATATAGATTTTATAGGAAATGATACAACCAAAATATTTTTTTAAAAATGCACCAGAGACTCTAAAAGCAGTAGGATGTTACTCATTTAAGAAAATTTTAAATGAATACTCCCTTTATAAAAAGAAAAAAAGGCAAAGCAAAGCTTTTTAAATCCCAGAGTTTCAAGGGGAGAGGAAGTGAACAGACCAATCTCAATGAGTTTTGGATGGAGGTGAATGAACAAATTAAAAGGAATTATAGAAAATGTCTAATTTTGCTCAATGTAGTAAATATTTGTTTAATTTTTGTTGTTGTTTGTTTGTGTTTTCCTGCTTCTGAATTCCCTCACTATATTTGAGGACTATTTTTCTGTGTTAGCCCTGCGGAGACAGGTTTCACGTCTGCTACAGAAGCTGAAAGTCCCAGACAAGGTGCCTTTACCACCTGTTTAGACACCTGACTTATTTCTAGCCTATCACGCGTTCCCACGTACACATTTGAATCTAGAGGAAATGAGCCCGGAGCGAGGGCGGAGCAAACGGATGGTTGGTTTCCAAAGGTAGTAACAGAAATGGGGTTGCAACTGAGCCCATGTCACAGGCCCACAGAGGCGGTTACCAACTGTTGTACCAAGAGAGCGGTGCTCACGGCAACGTGACCTCAATTAGGTTCTTTATGGCAGCACATTTTGGATCTAAGGGTTGCTGTCTATTTTTCTAACCTTGTGTTTTTTGTTTGTTTGTTTGCGTGTTTTTTTAAGTCTTCCCAGTGATTCAGTAAGGTATCCCAACTTCTTTTCAAAATGTTTCAGTTAACAGAGTCTGTTTCTATTGGATACAAGTAAGAACTACAATTCAGTCATTATCAAAGAAATTCTAGGGCGCCTGGGTGGCTCAGTTGGTTAAGTGACTGCCTTCGGCTCAGGTCATGATCCTGGAGTCCCCGGATGGAGTCCCACATGGGGGGGGGAGTCCCTGCTCAGCCGGGGGTCTGCTTCTCCCTCTGACCCTCTTCCCTCTCTTGCTATCTGTCTCTCATTCTCTCTCTCTCAAATAAATAAGTAAAATCTTAAAAAAAAAATTAAAAAAAAGAAATTCTAGGTAAATTTAGGTATTATTTTATTGTTCCTAAAATACTGGCATATGTATATTGCTATCTATTTTATATATATCTGTATCTATATATGTATATAAATTGCTTATAAGATTGCATTAAACCTCCTATATCAAAAATCTGTGGCTGGCACTACAAATTGATATGTAAATAAAAGAATGATAGCTGTCTAAACTCTTTTGATCTTAATAGCTTTTCTCAGTTAAAATAATTTCAGCTTCTCAATATAAAATCGTGATATTTCAAAACAAAGAGATCTTTGCAAAATCATAAGCTAGAATGTTTTATTTACTCAATGAATTGCCTATACTCTAAGACACTGCTAGCAACAGGGATGCCAAGATGAATAACAAGTGGCTCCTATGTGAATAAAATGGAGACATTTATTTACGATAATATTGGAAGGCAATATGGTGGTATGTACTGGATCATTATAATATTCATATTCTTGATCCAGTAATTCCACTACTGGGAATTCGTACTAAAGAAATAATAACAGAAAAAAATGCCTCTGAAAACATGCATTGTAGCACTCGCTAAAATTATAAAAAGATTGAAAACAAATTCAATGTCTAAAAATAGGTGGGATAGTTATTAGCACCGTTCAAAAAACATGTTTTTTTCCTTCTTTCACATGGTGAAATTGTATTTCCTTGTGCCCTTGAAGTTAGGAAGGGACAAGTACATGTGGATGGCAGTGACATACTTCACTTCCAGGCAGAAGCTCTAAGCCTGGGTGCAAGTCTTCTTCCCCCTGGATCCTTTCCCAGCCTGCCTCTCTAAGTGACAAGTCTTGGAGATGAGCCCCATGGAACCTACAATGGGCTGGTGGAGTGAGTGAGAAATAATCCTTTGTGATTACAAACTGTTAACATTCGGGTGTTGAATGTTACCGTAGCATAATCTAGTCTATTCAGAGTGAATCAATATGTTAAATGAATCATGATCTTTAATGATGTAAGTAAAAGAAGCAAAATATCAGCAAATTATGTGTAGCTATGGACAAAGACCTAATAATATAAAAAAATGGAAATAATTTTGGTATGGCAGATGGGAATGTGAATTACTTTTTTCTTGTACTCTTACGCTTCTACGTGATAACTTAAGTTTGTAAGCTACCCAGTGTCCTTTCAAAATATTTCACAGGTAAATTTAAATTTATTTATACAGGCTGAATTAATATTACAATTGAATAATTAATTTAAAAACAATTTTTTACATATCCTTCAAAGTTTGCATATCATGATTTTAACTTACACCTTGATAATTCTATTCCTTATTGATTCTATGCAGATATTCACTATAACCTCAACTGATACAATCAGCCTTCTTTAAGGCCTTCAGACTTTTTATGCTTCCACCTTCGATGAGGACATTATGCATACTGATTTCTCGGCTTAGGTAATTTTCCTTCCATTTTTTTTCCTCAGGTAATTTCTAGTTTTCCTTCTGCTTTGACCTCAAGACAGACTTCTTATTTAGATCAAAGTCCCACTGGTAGCCCTGTGCACCAACTCTTTATAATCTGTCACAATTATGAGTCTACATTAGTCTGTGACTTTTTAACTAAAATCTCTCTCCACTTAGGCGACAGCACCATAATGGAGGGAGTGTGTTCCCCTCTGTGTTGCTGGGGACTGACAAAGTGACTCACCTCTGATAGGTGCTCAATAGATGTTCATTCAGTGAATGTGTGAACAGTCATAAGTAAAACTGCTAAAACATGGAATGACTAAATTGAATTCATAAATTTCTTATAACTGATTTCTCAATATTAATAACATATTACAATATCATGTTACAATGGTATCATATTAAAGATATCTTCTAATATCATATTACAGATACCAGAGTAAGGTGTCATTAGCCCTATAAATGTTAGACTATATCTTCACCGATTGTAGATCTAGACTGTTGTCAGTCTTAGTTTCTCAGTTTTGCCTTTTAATGTTAAAAAGGAATTTTTTTCCTGTCTGTTTTTCAACTAAGGAGCCAGGGAAGTAAGAGTCAACCATTGCAGCATTATAGAGGAGGTGCTGGACCGCCAAGCACGTCTGAAATAGAGATGCCAAACCAGTTTTGTGAAATTTGCCTAACATGTATCTTCAAGTTATACAAGCGAAGACTAAAAATTCAGCCAGAAAATTGAAGAATAGATATTTTTAGGGAAAATTGTCAGTGTACCATGGGCACATACAGAGCAATTGGAAAGTTTGGAGTAAAATAAGAATAGTATGGTTTCACAGAAGACAAGGAAGGCGGGTCTATCAAAAAGATGGGAATGGGTGACACAGAATGCTGTTGCAATTGAATGTAATAACTTCTGAACTGTATCTCTCAGATTTATTAACATGGAGGTCTTCTCAAGAGCTAGTTTGCTATAGTAATGAGGATAGAAATCAGATTATAAAGTGTGGAAAAAGAAGAAATGAAGAGAGAATTTATGTCATGAAATGGGGTTGTGATCATGAGGTGGAAGTTTCCTCTTGCATCAACACCTGTTGTCATTCCTGAGGTCTGCTACCTTATGCTTATTCACCTTTGGTCTCTCCCCAGTTGGTCATTGCCCTCCCAGTACCTCCCCCCACCCCGCCTTAATTGTAGATTCCCAGACGGGAGTCAGTACTCCATTGATATTCTGCAAGGTATAAAACAGAGAGGGATGCTCATCTCTTTTGTTCTGGGTGTCCTAGAGGTAGTGGATCTTTGCATTAACATTTTTGACTACAGTTCTATACTACTGACTCATTTTTTTTTTTT
>NC_138370.1:60154768-60181756 GCF_054177405.1 Leptonychotes weddellii
AAAGTTTTTTGCATCTCTTCAAGTTATCAAATAAGTTCTTCATTTAAACCCAATGTTTTTATGTGAATATATTGGAATAGCCTGGAGGATTTTGAGAGTAGTGATATGCAATTTTCTTTATGTATTGTAAAAATACCTTACTAAAGATTGTATAAAAGTTTTTATTTTGAACAGATTTGCTCTGCCAAGAAAAGTTACCTCAAAATTATCCCCTCAGGTAAGTAAATTGCTTAATAGGTTGCGCTTAGGTTTTGGTATATTCCATCTGAATGTTAAAGACAATCTTCCAGGGGAGCCTGGGTGGCTCAGTCCGTTAAGTGTCTGCCTTCGGCTCAGGTCATGACCTCAGGGTCCTGGGATCAAGTCCTGCATCCGACTCCCTGCTCAGCGGGAAGCCTGCTTCTCCCTCTCCCTCTGCCGCTCCCCCTGCTTGTGCTCTCTCTCTCTCTCTCTCACTCTCTCTCTCTGTCAAATAAATAAATAAAATCTTTTAAAAAATAAGGACAATCTTCCAGAATTTATAATTTTTTTGTTTTGGTATAGTTGGTGATGAGTTACTTTTATTTTTTCTGACAGTAAGTGAACAATGGCTTCTGTACTTTTCTTAAGACCATTACTAGGATATGATTTTGAAACTCTGACATCAATGCAGAAAAAACTAGTCATCTTACTCTCTCCCTCCATCATCTTCTGCTACACTCAGTGAAAATGTAGATACAATAGAAACAGTGATAGTCTAGGAAAGGAAAGAAGGAAATCTAGTCCCACTTGTCCTCATCCCCAATGAACTTTTGAGAGAAGAGAACACAGGGGTAACGTATCTTCAGCAGCTTCAAGCCTTAGGAAAGAGGAGTGCATTGAAGTGTGGGAAACAATAAAGGAGGGGATTTCAGAAACCTGACATCACATCTGGTATTCTGGGAGCAGACCACCCTCCAAACTGCCTTCTACTAGCTAAGGGAAGCCACAACAAAATAAACTCAGTGGAATTTTATTGTTAAGCTGATAAGAGTTTTGCTTCCCATATAATAAGGATGGAACAAGAATTCTTCTCTTGCTTCTACAAGGCATGGGAAAGTTGAGTCTAAATTATGGTTGTTATCAGAGGGTATTGTTGAAGCAGGACAATGTTTTCTCAAAATTATATCCTCAAAATTGGGGAACCCCATGTAGGTCACTGGCAAGGAAGTCATCTGGCACTGAGGTCACAGGCCTAAGAGGTATTTTCAGGAACAGTAATTGCCAAGGTGGGATAAGCCACTGGAGAGAACCAAGCAATGTTGTCTCTATTGACAGACCAGCAACCATAAAGAACAAGGGGCAATAAATCATACTAGAGTTGTTACCAGCAGATTCCTGCAGAATCTTTTGGGACAAGGCCAGTCATTCCTCAGCTCAATCATTACCAGTTACTCAGCTGCTACTGCATGGTAAATACCAGCAGGATCCAAAGGGTGCCACATGGATCCCAGGAACACATCTCTTTTCTGCAACCATAAGGTCCCATAAAACAACCGCAACTTTATACAGTAAGAGACCACCTCATGCTATCACGAGAGACTGAGGGTTTTGTTTTGTTTTGTTTAAAGATTTATTTATTATTTTAGAGGGGGAGAGAGAGAAAATGCATGAATGTGAGTGGGGAGAGGGGCAAAGGGAGAGAGAGAGAGGGGCAAAGGGAGAGGCTGAGCATGGAGCCTGACTTGGGGCTCAATCTCAAGACCCTGAGATCATGACCTGAGTCGAAGTCAAGAGTCGGACCTTCAACTGACTGAGTCAACCAGGAGCCTAAAGACTGAGGGTTTTTATCTGAATTCTCCAAACAGAGATACTCAAGGAGACAGTTTCAATGTTTGGATTGAGCTTAAATTATCTCTTGTACAAAATACAGGTTTATTTACTTCCTCTGCAACTCTGAAGGAAGGTCAGATGGGTTTTTAGGAATTTTCTGTTCTTTTGAATGTAGTATGAGTAGTTAAGTTTACCCTGTCACATATAGGAACTGTTTGGCATATTTAAGGATCTCTGTGAGCGTATCACTGTACCCAAAGCTGACACAAATATGTAGTCTAAATCAGAGAGGCAAGATACTTTGAGTTCACCAAGACAGAAAAAGATGACGGAGTGAGATACAAGACAGTTAACAAAGAAAGGAAAGAAAGTTGGAGTCTTGAAAAATTTTTATTAAGTTTCCTTCTGACATTTTGCATAGGGGATCCTAGCTTCAGCAATGACAATTCAAGCCTTATACACAGTGGTTGGGAATGTATTTGCAAAGCATGTGCCCTGGAAATGGGTAGACTCCAGAATCAAGCCTAAATAAGAACTTAGAGCTGGGAATGCAGAAGTCAGGGACAGGTTTGGAGGTCCAGGGAAGCTCCAGTGTCACCATGCTGTTCTTATGAGGACTGATACACATTTCCCTCTCAAGCCAAGAATCTGAGGCCAGATTCTGGCAGTGAGTTAGGGACTGGATCAAGGATGAAGGAGAGACTATGGTGAAATCTCTTTCGTGGGGTACTAGCATACACTTCAGGTTGCCTTTCATAGAGCCAAGTGCTCTCCCTGAGTCTTAAATCAACTCAATGTCTGCCTGTGATCACATTTGAACTCTAAATGGGTATTGGGCCAATGCAAGGGGACCTGGGTCTCCAGAAGTAACTAGTAGTCACTAATTTGGGTTGTGAAACTTCCACTTGGCCTGCAGGGTTGCCCATTAGATCAATTGGTAAACAGGGGAAAAACATTTTGGATAAAGACCTAGCTGTCAACTTTTTGGAAGGAGAAAAACTCCAGGATCAGAGTCCATGCTCATTATAGGACCGCATTGATTTACCAAAGGTAGCATAGAATTGCGGAGTAATGTTTTAAAACGTTCTGTGTTAGTATGTTTCTCATATGCATTTAGGTGCAGTTTTTCTTCCAAAAAAATATTGAGATAACATCCACCTCAGCGGGAGTTTTCATTGTTACAACAGGAATATAAAGAGAAAGAATGAGCTAATATTAATCGTTACTACATTGGCTTGATTCAGAAAATAAAAATGTATGTTTTTAGAACATAATTTCAATACTAACTACAGATGTTCTAAATCCCATGTGCCATGTCAAGAGGACATGCATCCTCATTATTTAAAATTCTTTACCTGTTTATTTTAATAGAGAAGAGGAAAGAGAAAAGCAATGACATAGTCCTGTATTACACCATTCTGCACAGGAATGCTTTGCCAAAAGCCTGATTCCCAGCATTCTGACCCTAAAATAATGCTGCGATAAGATTTCTGAATATGCATTAGAATTGATGCTTTCATCAAAATTATACTGCTGATCCCGGGGAATGGAGATTGCCTGCAATTAAATCATTGAAGATGGATTGAAAATGTTCGGCAAATCTTAAATCACAAGCATTTTCTCAGTTGAATGAAGCATTGTAGCAATGATTAAACATAGAATAGTTCTTTCTAAAGTTGTTTTGTTCCTCCAAGATGGTAGTAGAATAGTATTATTATTCAATTTATTAAAAAGAAAGCTGGTATGGGGACTTGAAAGAAATGGCTGGTCTGTCATTTTGGGGAACTGGATGGACACACACAGAAGGAACTATACTGAGACATTGAAAGGCATACATAACTATGCAATGATTGGGGTCTTATACTACCCCAAATGCGTTTTCAACAGTTTGGGTGGCAGATGTTAATGCTTTAGAGTCTTTTATAACTTTAGACTTTAAGTGGTGTGACTGTATTCTAGAAAGACAGGTTTCTAAGGTTTCTAAAGAATGGTATTAAAGTTTTGGAGAAAAAATCTCATGCATATATCCCTGAAATTGATATATTTCAAATCCCAGTTACTTAGCCACACCATGATTTTTAATCTTGAGTATTATATAGCCCATAAATGTCAACGAAGAGCTTATAATAATATGGAAATCTTATGTTATAATATTAAGTGAACAAAACCTCCAAGATAGACTATTCCATGTGTATTATTACCACAGGTGTGTGAGCAGACAGACAAAAGAGAACTTCACATGAACTAAAAAAACAGAAACAACTATAGCAATGCGACTTTATCTTTGGGACATGAAAATATTCTTGGTTTGATTTTCAGTTTTCTATATCTTCCAAATTTTCTATAAATTTAGTATTTAATAATGATCAAGTAATTTCATGTATTGAAATTAGAAATGTCTGGTTTGGGAAGCAAGCATATCAGAACCTTTTTATCTTTTCTTCCCAATGTTTCTGATGGCCAAAGCAATATCTAATAGCTAAGAATCTTTCAGAGCGAATTGCTGACATTCTTCAGTGATCTCTGAATCCACAACCACATCTCTCCCTTCACATCTGTCTGTCCTTGGTGGTTGTGCTTTATGCCTCAAAATACATTTTTTTCTCCTACACATTAAAAACCCTCACTTCAAGAGTGTTCTTCTTAGTTGTCTTGATGATAAAGTCTGCTAAATTTATGGTGTTATATCTGAAATGATAAATACATCATCATCTTAGGTGTGTTCTTACTTTAAAACTTTGTCAGGCAAAACCAATTTTGAGCATGCCATTTTTCTTTCCTTCCTAATCGTTTTTTTTAACTGTATGTACAAATGTTGTTTGTGTCAATTGAGCAATTGAATGTACTTCATGTATTTGGATGAAATTCTGAGACCTGTGAAGCCTCCTTACCCTTCTCCCAGGAAGTTGCCTCAGAGACCTGCCAATCCATTGAAAGTGACATTCATTGATCCAGTTGTTGAACAGATAACACAAGAATTTCAAAGTACTTTTAAAATGCATGCTATTGAAAATAGTCTTGTCAAGGTTTAAAAGCAAAAGATGAATATGTTAAAAGAAAGAAAACAGAAGGTCATTACATTCTAAACACTAGAAACTTGAAAGCCCCAGTTCTTAAAATTTCTTTTGATATAAAAGAATGGCAAGAAATGTATGTCCATGGTGTGGGAAGTAAAGGGCTGTTGAGGAAAGAGAAGATATGACTGGATCATTGTTATTAAGGATTCCTGAGAAGGGATCGGAAGCCAAGTACCAAAGTGGGAAATGCTAGCAATCCTCAGATCCAAGAACTGAGAAGTTTTGTTGCCCCACTTGCTTTCTGGAACCTGGGAAGAACAGCCACATAGACCTACTGTACAAAGATGTGGGAACATCAAATTATAAATGGAAACATGGTTTGTCTGTTCATGAGAGGGCCTAAGAAAATATCCTTCTTGTGACTGAGTTTCCTTTGGTTTTCTATGCCCACTACTCTATGCCCTATTCCCACACATGGAAACAGTCTGCAGATCAAGGAGCTTGGCAGTCAGTACTGGTTAATCAAAAATGATGGCAGATCTCAGACATCAATAGAATCTTTGGAAAAAAAAAAAAAAAAGAGGACCAAGATTGAGTATCAGGTGGAAATTTCCATCTCAGTAGGTGCCAGGGCAGAACTATGAAGGATGAGGTGCCTTTGCCCATGCTGCGATAGCATGTAAGCCCCCATCCTCTTACACATTACCAAAATTGAGATGGCATCCTGGGGACAAGTGACAGGAGGGAGGAATACATGAATGAGACTAAGTTTAAATCAGAATGATAAAATACTGAATTCGTCTGCATTTACTTGGAAGTATCTAGATGACTTATTCTGTTATTAAGAAGAAATGGGGGCTCAAGATTATTTCATGCAGTAATTCAACAGAGATTTTTGATCACCTGTAAACCAGTGATTTGTCTAGGCATTGGAATGGAGTAGTGGACAAGAAACAAAGTCAAAACCAGTGCTCGTGGAACTTTGATTCTAGAGTGGGAAGAGAAACATCGAAAATACACAAAGATAGAACAAGTCAGGTAGTAAGTGCTATGAGGAAGAATGAATCGGAATAAGGGAGAAATAGTTATGTGGGAGTTCTTTTAGACAGGCTAGGCAAGGAAGGCTTTCTGTGCAGTCAGTCTTTCAGCAGAGATGAGAAGGAAGTGAGGGAAAAACATTCCAGGTAAAGAAACAATAAGTGAATAGGCTTGAATAAAGAGTTGCATATTTGTTTCTGACTTGACAATCATAGAGCCTACATACAGTTTTTTGGTTTTTTTTAAGATTTTATTTATTTATTTGACAGAGAGAGACACAGCAAGAGAGGGAACACAAGCAGGCGGAGTGGGAGAGGAAGAAGCAGGCTTCCCGCGGAACAGGGAGCCTGATGCGGGTCTTGATCCCAGGACCCTGTGATCATGACCTGAGCCGAAGGCAGACGCTTAACGACTGAGCCACCCAGGTGCCCCAAGCCTACATACAGTTTTAAAGAAACTTTCTTAATAAGGATAATACTGAATTAAATTTTGTTACATAATGAAAAACATAGGATTTTAAGAGTTGGGTTACCTAAGGATTTTAAGAGTTGGGTTACCTAAAGAATTTTGCTTAACTATATATAGGTTAATTGGTAAACAACAACAATATCAACAAAACTCATAGGCTCCTGAATTAAGTGTGGACAAGACAACCAGAAAGATTGGGGGGAGATATAAAAGCCTATACTCACATTGCTTTAAAAATATCTTACGTTCTTATTCAAATATAAAGAAAATAAAGCTAGAAATTGCTGGTTATTCAGTCAGAAACTCGTACCTGAATAAAACCTTGGCATATCAATAAAAGGTTTTGAATGAATTGACTTTGATGTTTTAAGATAAAATATAGTATTAAAACATATGTACACTGTATCTTTTTTCTGTCTGCATTACCAGATACTACAAATTGGCAAAAATCGTGGTCCTATATATTGAGAACCTAACCCAAGCAGGGAAGAATGTGGGGTTTTAAATAATATATATATATTATATATTATATAAATGTTATTTATATATTATTTAATGAAATATATATACCTCAATAAGAAGTAAAATATGATTTTTCTCTATTTAGCCATTTTGTTCTGATGTAAATATCCTCTGTAAGTTCATTTAGGTGAATGAAATTACTGGAGATAAGACATTATGACAAAATATTACACACTATTTTTTTTTAAATTTCAAATGAAGTCTTTCAAATACAAGAGAAAGGATGAAAACAACAAGGAAAAGAGAGTGAATGAGATCCAAAATCTGTGCAAGGGCTAGAGTTAAAACTTTAAATTCCTAAATTCTTTCTGAGACTAGCTATTATGTGTATGTACGTGGGAGTAAGACAGACTTGTAAATATGAACAACATATTGTACAGTCTACAGATTTTTCTATTAAGCTTACATCTAAGGGAAAAAAAGAAGTGTTAATGCAAAAAGGAGTGAGATCAGCATTCTCAAAGCTAATTATATAGGAATGAAGAGTTACATTGGGTCAGACACAGACACTATGAAGCCTACACTTCTTAGCCAAAAGAAACTTCATGGGACATGGGCCTGAAGGCCTGATTATCCTGTCTGAAATCAGTTTCCAAGCTTAATATATTCCAGTATATTTCAGAAGTTATTCAAGACTTTGTTATTCAAAAGTCTATTCAAACCGAGTTCACTCCTCCTTCATATTTTTGATCAGTAGCAACCTTTTAGGAGAGTAGGATTCTTTTCAAAACCACCTTTTATATTGTTTATTTTATTTTTTTTATTTTTTAAAGATTTTATTTATTTATTTGACAGAGAGAGAGAGTGAGAGAGCGAGAGAGCACAAGCAGGGGGAGCGGCAGAGGGAAAGGAAGAAGCAGACTCCCCTCTGAGCAGAGCCCTATTTGGGGCTTGATCCCAGGACCCTGAGATCGTGACCTGAGCTGAAGGCAGATGCTTAACTGACTGAGCCACCCAGGAGCCTCTATATTGTTTCTTTTAATATCTTGTTTAACTTAAGGGGCATTTCATTATTTATGCAACACATCTCTGTTTATGTTCACTATTTTTACTTCTTTGGATTTTTGTCATAATATCCTGACCTTTACTTTTAAAGCTATAAAAAAAAAACAACCTATCATTAAATCTCTTTTATAGGGACACCTGGGTGGCTCAGTCAGTTAAGTGTCTGCCTTCAGCTCAGGTCATGATCTCGGGGTCCTGGGATCGAGGCCCACGTTGGGCTCCCTGCTCAGTGGTGAGTCTGCCTCTGCCTCTCCCCCAGCTCATGCTCTCTCTCTCTCACACAAAAATAAATAAAATCTTTTTAAAAAATCTCTTTTTATATCAATCTCCCCCACCCCTTTGTGTTTCATTTCCTTTCTTGTAGTTTAATTTAGGTGTCTGTATGTGTGTGTGTGTGTGTGTGTGTGTATGTGTATTCATAGTAGGAAAAAACCCCACAAAATCATACATAGAGCAGGCTGGAATGCTAAACAGAGGACAGTTGCCCTGTAGAAATATACAAATCCAAGGTAGACTGCACACAAGTAAGCAATAAACAATCCCTCTGAGATTTTCGGAATTGTTTGTTACCCAGCATGATCTAATATCTGATACAGACATATTCCTGTTGAAGGTAGATAATAATATGCTAAATGAAAAAATTAATAGCTTAAACTGTATATAATAATAACCTATATCAGTTTAAGGACCATGGGTAAATTATTCATACAAAGTGCAATTCAGAATATTACTGACAGCTGAGATAAAAAGATATATTTGCTAAAATCACAGCCTTTGGATCAAGTTAAGTTCTGTCAGCCTCATTTTCCTTATATGTATAATGAAGATGTGTCTTATAAACTCACTGCAAGAATTAATATGGATTATCATAGCATTTATTACATAAGAAATCAATTGATATTTTTCAAAAAATGTACCAACTCACAAACCAAATAAATATCTTAGAAATCCTTCAGTTTTTTTATAATAGAAACACATACTTGAGTGGAAAAAAAAAAACATTCACACCGTATATGCAGTTCTTGAAATTTAGTAAAATAAAGTTCAATCTAAAGAGAGAGATTGGGGCGCCTGGGTGGCTCAGTTGGTTGGGCAACTGCCTTCGGCTCAGGTCATGATCCTGGAGGCCCTGGATCGAGTCCCGCATCGGGCTCCCTGCTCTGCAGGGAGTCTGCTTCTCCCTCCGACCCTTCCCCCTCTCATGTGCTCTCTCTCATTCTCTCTCTCTCAAATAAATAAAAGTCTTAAAAAAAAAAAAATAAAGAGAGAGATTGCTGTTAAGAAAAAATAGTTTTTTTTTTCCTTTTAACTTCAGAGTTCCAAGGTATATAATATTGTAAACAAGGAATGTACAATATGCTTGGTAACCAAATGTTCTATGCTTGAAAATATATCCAACCTAACATTAGAAGCAAACTCAACAGCAGCTGGACCATTTTAAAGACTAATCCACTAGAACTTTTCAGATATATCTTTTGAAACTCCCTGTAATTATGGCTCTTTGTAACATGTCATTTTTCTGTTTTATTAGGAACACAGCAGTATAGTTAAGTCACATATAATTTTTTTCTCCGAAACTGTTTTTAAAACATGTTACTGTAAATGAATACAAAAGAGAAAAAAAGATCCAACCATTTCCTAAAATAGAATATTCAAGTGTAAGTGTCTTTGTATGTCAGAAACAAAACATGTTCTTTTTAACATATTTTATTTTCCCTTCTTAATTTTCAAAAAATCTTGTGTATGTTCAAACTAACTAAATTGTATTCTTTATGCATTCATCTTTAGAAGAGTAATGTGATATATATATATGTAAATTTATTTATATAAATAAATTAAATAAAATATACAATCCAAATTTCATATTTCAAAATCATTTACCCTTGGATAATGTTTAGCAGTAAAAATCAAAAATTAAAAAGTGCATCTCCAAAACAGAATGTATTGGTTTGCCTATTTTCAGTTGATATATAATGGGAAAGCACACAGCATTAGGGACTTTTGGGGGGACAATTATATTTTTATACATGTTATCTTTAGGCAAAAATGTAGTGGTTAAAATAATATAAGCAATGAAATGAATAATATGAAGATTTCACTCTTTTTTTGTTTATATTTAAAGAAATGTAATGATATTCAAAAAACCTGAAAAATATTCTGAGAGCAGTCATTGTATTAGGTTTCTGTTGTTGCTGTAACAAAGGACCATAAATCTAGTGGCTTAAAACAACACACATGTATAATCTCACAATTCTGGAAATCAGAAACCAAAAATATGTCTCATAAGGGACACCTGAGTGGCTCAGTCTGTTAAGTATCTGACTCTTGATTTCAGCTCAGGTCATGATCTCAGGGTTGTGAGAGCATACATGTGCACTCCCTCTCTCTCTCTCTCAAAAAAAAAAAAAAAAAAAGTCTCATGAGCTAAAACCAGGGTGTTAAAAGAGGTTCATTCTTCTGGAAGCTCTAGAGCAGAATTATTTCCTTGCTGTTTAGGTTTTATTGGCTGCCTGCATTCCTTGGCTTTTGACTTTACCCCTCCATCTTCAAAGCCAGCAGCACAGAATCATCCAACCTTTCTCTCTAACTTTGCTTCCATTATCACATTACCTTCTCTGATTCTTATTCTACAGCCTCCCTCTTATAGGTATCCTTGTGAGTACATCGGACCCATCTGGATGGTCCAGAATAATCTTCCCATCTCAAGATCTTTTATTTAACCACATCTGCAAAGTTCCTTTGCCACCTACGGTAACAGGTTCACAGGTTTTAAAGATTGGGGGATGGAAGTCTTTTGGGGGCATTATTCAGTCTACCACAGCTATGCTTGATTTTTCTGAAAAACCTAGATATGTGAAGAAGTAGGGCTTTTATCAGTTAAATATGATTGTATCTTAAAACTCAAAAACTCAAAATAAATATGATTGAAATTTTAAAACTATTCTCATTGGGGCACCTGGGCGGCTCAGTTGGTTGAGCGACCACCTTCGGCTCAGGTCATGATCCCGGAGTCCTGGGATCGAGTCCCGCATCGGGCTCCCTGCTCGGCGGGGAGTCTGTTCTCCCTCTGACCCTCCTCCTTCTCATGCTCTCTGTCTCTCATTCTCTCTCTCTCAAATAAATAAATAAAATCTTAAAAAAATAAAAGTATTCTCATAAATTTATCAAAAACTCCAAATGGGAGGGTGATTTTTTTTAACTTAATAATCACGGGACCTGTAAGTTTTCCATTTCTTTCTGAGAGAAATTCCTCAATTGATTTGTGGGATACACAAATCCCTACTCCTCCCTATTCTCCTCAGCCTCAGAGCTGTCATAGACAACTCACTCAAAGATAATCAATCCATTAGAAGGCCTGCAGCTTATATGCTGACTTTACAAAAGTTCTCTGTCCAAAGTTAGATAGTCTAGAATAATATTATTCTTGCTCTTTAGAATTTGTATAGACAAATATAAAGCAAATTAGGCAGCTTGTAATGACAAGTGAAATTAAAATGGAGATATGGGTGCAGTATAGTCAATTAAATTTGAATTTCAGATAAATAATTTCATTTCCTAGTATTGTATGTCCCGAATATTGCATGAAACATGCTTTTACTAAAAATTGTGTATTGTTTGCCTGAAATTTAAATTTAATTAGGTACCTTATAATTTTATTTGCTAAACTGGCAACCTCACAGAGAGAGAGTATAATGGGTCCTAAGTGGCCACGAACCAGCTGAAGTTATGAGGAGATTGACAATTTTGAGGAAGCAAAAGCTGTGAGATAGAGTATGGTGTGAAGGCAAGCAGAGGTCCTTAATTTCTCCGTATTACACAAACAGGAAGGTGAATTGTAAACACAGAAAGACAAGAGCTCTTACAAATCCTTCAGAAGAGACACCACTAGAGTAGCACTGGACAACTGACATCACAGGCAATTCATAGAGATAACCCATAACCACGTGAAAAATACATTCGGGTGCCTTGGTAATTGAGGAAATATCAGCACAATGAGTTTTTCAGCAAGTTTTATAAGCACAGAGAGAAAAGATTGGCAGTGCTCAAAGTTATCGGGAGTGTGGAGAAATTGGGACTTCCACACACTTTTTGTGAAAGTCTCCGTTGGTATAATAATTTGCAGAGAAGTGTGTGGTGATACATACCTAAACATACGCACGGATCATTAAAATATGGGATGGTAATGTAAGGAAATCTTCTTTCACTTTCCTTAGGGTGGTGATTGGAGAGCTTAGGCCCTTGAGTCAAGTTCCTTTGTAGGATGATGTCTCACCAACCATTAAGGAGATGAAATCAAAGATGTGTCTCCATGTGGAATCTCTACACAGAAAAGCGATTTCTTTCCTCATGTCTCAAGTCCAACCTTTTCTTTCGATTTTTAACTTGTATTTTTTCTAATCTGCCTCCAGACTAGTTTCCCTAGAATCACTTTTGCCTCATCTTTTCCAGAGTGCCACTCTGGTCCTGAAATAGTCACCTCTCTCCCCTCCCCTCCACTTGCTCTTGCTTAGAGCCTTTCATTGGCTTCCTCTTGCTTTGAGGATGAAGACCAGATACGAAAGAGCAAATCCTTGACATGACTTGCTGAGCACTGGCTCAGGCCTCCTGTACCACATTTGCTGCACAGCCCGGGTTCAATGACCCAAACCTCCCTCAGTTTCTGGAACTCACCAGGCCGTCTTCCTGGCAGGGCTTCAGATCTGACCTTTCTTTGACTGGTAACTCTTACTCACTGATCACACTCTCGCTCTGCCTGGCTTACTCAGGATATCCTCTTCTGAGCTCTATGACTAGGTAAAATCCCCAGTTACATGAGCATTTGTGGCACTGTGGTGTATTTCTCCTTCTGAGCTCTAACCACGCTGTAAAGTTATGTCTTGTGTGGTTATTTGATTCATGTCTCTCTCACCCACTAAAGGACAGCAGAACGAGTACAAGAATCACATCTAGTTTTCTCTCCGTGTTGGCAAGGTATCTCAAAAAGCTTTCTGAATGGGTGAAGAAAACATTTATTTGTTTTCTACACAAAGTGAACGGCTGGGTAAGCAATACAAGTGAGCATGACGGAGTTTCCATCTCAAGTTTCTGATAAAGACTTAAGTCTTCCCAAAGTACCAGTGACCAGAGAAGGGAGATCAAAGTATCAGGCTAATATTACCTCCTATTAACCCTAATCTGTCACTGTTTTAATGACCCCAGGGGTCTCTCTAAGCCATTTTTACCATGCTTCCCTATGATGGTTAAAGCTACCCTTTTTCAGACTAATGAATTGCATCAAATAAGGGAGAAGACAACATGGGCCCCTCGGTGCCAGGTTTAAACTAATTCGGGAAAGACAGTCATTTCAGAATCTGTGTTAAATGTGGTCTGAAAGGGTTTACAGATTCAGCATAAATTAGCTACATTACCTATACAAGGATTTCACTTGAATCAGGAACTGGTGCGACAAAGTCTAATGGTTTGATAAAATAAATGGAAAAAATTTTAAAGGGAAAAATGCTGTTATAAATATAGTTCTTAGTCAGCTTTCTTGCTTTTCCTTATAACTCTCTCTGAATATAAGAGTGCAGTAGCTGTTGTGTATCTCTCTCACTATATTCCTAAGGCAAGCAAGCAATGACTAATTCACTATGGTTGAGTCAACTCCAGAAATTTCAGTTTGAGGTTCTCATATTTTATTCTATAGATAAAACAATTTGAAATTAAAAAAAGAGCTGTGAAAATATCTAATGTTGTACTTTGCTGAGTATAACAATTAAGCATTAAATTTGGGTAAGAGTTGGGAGTTCTTACCATTTATTCAATATAATGAATACGCTTGGGTGTTTGGTACCTACTGCCAGAGTATTGCTTCTAGACAGGCTAATCTGTACTACTAGAATGACACCCTGTGGCTGGACATATCAATAGCAGAATGCTCACTTGTCATTCTCTTTTTCTTTTTGAAAAATTAGTCATTATAAAATGCAGTTTATGTACAACCAACAGACAAAATCACTTCACAGCTTAAAATGGATTGAGTGGTGTTAGCAAGGATAAAGAAAATATTTCAGAATTTAGATCTTAATTTTTGTAGATCACAACATGGAGCCACAATTCGCTGGTCAAGGAAGTAGAAATATTTCTCTTAAAAACAGGGCATAACATTTCATTGTGTTTACAACGCAAGTGCACGTTCATCTCTGACATCTCACTGGAGACTCAGAACAGCAGTGGGTCATGTCTAGTAGCTGTGTTAGTATCTCTATTTTACAATTATAGGAACATTCTGTTTCTAAGGGTTAAAAGAATTTTTCAAGTCATCTGGCTAGTAAAATGCTAGTAATAAGCTCCGCGTTGAGGTCTTTTGGATTTAAAATGTATCATTTTTCTCAGGGAACCCTGCTGTAATGAAATCAACTAGTAATTACACATTCCAGCTTTGAAGATTTATCATTTGCAGTATCTCTTCTGTTTAAAACAGAACAAAACGTTCTGCTGCCAGAGATGGGATATTGGATTACTAGCATTTTCTAGTATTTTCTCCCTTTCCTATCTGTCTATATAAATCTTCCTGGCCTTTAAGGCTGGTCAACACCTACCTGCCCTGTGCCTTCATCCATTGTAAACTCTTGTGAACCTCTGACCTTTTGAACATTTACTGAATTACTCTCTGTGAAGCTTATTTGTCACTGAGTCATTGTGATGTCAAGCAATATCATGTTTTTCTTGAACACACTTAAATATTCCCTGTCATTTAAATTTCCACCTGTTCATCTTCTAAGTGAATACCTTAAGAATGACACCACTTTGTTTGCTGGCTAGTCAAAGGACTCAAAACAATACTCTGTGCGTAGATGTGCTCTGTTAATTTGATCCTAAAATATTCAGAAAGGAGAACTGAAATAATTATAACCTAGCTGTTTACCTATGCTCTCATATTTAACATCTATATGTTTAAGATACAACTTGTTTTTTGATTCTGAATATATAATTTCCTTAAAATTTAAATGTATATTTACATTTCAATATGATAACAAAGCAGGGTAAAATTTTTGTCTCTAGCCTAATATGAATGTATTCTATGTATTTTACACACATTTTATGCATGTTACAGAAAGAATGTACATGGACTTTAATGCATTTTAATGCATTCAGCTAGAAAGAGGAAAATACCCTCTGTTAGAAATCATTCTTTACTGTCCCACGCTTTCCATCACTGCATTCTTTTAAATTTGGATATAAGAAAACCCACACTTCCTTTCATTCCTCATGGATCCTGAGTGCTTACCTCGCGTCAGTTGAAGGAGCCTCTTAAAGAAGGAAGTCTCTATGACTTCCACTGCCCTGCTGTGCTAGAATCTGCTACTGCCTGGGAGTGGTGTGGAGGATGAGGGGGGATGGAAGTGAGACAGTGGGAGGAACAGAGGAGATCAAAGGGGTGAGGGAGTGGTGTGCCTCTCAAACTTCAAACTGTAAGCAAGCTCTGTCTTCTTAATTATCTTGAGTTCCTTGTGCATTCAAAGCTAGAACTTCACCCTTTCTCCTCTAAAGCAAACATTTTAATCCAATCACTGGGTTATATTATCCAGATGTTAGAGACCTTGAAAAGTTATTCATGTATTTGCTTTAAAACTTAACACAATTCTCTCAAATCTCACTTCGAATGCCGACTGAGTGCCAGTCTAAAGGGCTTCCATAACCCATGTACCTTCATAGTTGGTTAAATGTTTAATTTTTACAAGTGACACGGCTTGTTCACAGTACTGATAAGGCTTTTGAAAAAATAATAAACCTACCATCAACAACAAAAAAATCATTGTAAAGAAAGAAGGTAATAGGATACATAAGTTATGTAGCTGCCCTATTAGCCCTCATATTGTTGTTGAACATTTTGCTCTCTCATTATAGTTTACAAAGTGAAAAATGGAGCAGGCGGTCCTATGGAAACTGGAAAAATACATTCAGCCACATTACATGATTCAGTCTTCAGGGTTTCAACCTGTGAATCGAGGTCTTCGGTGACAGCTAAATTTTACCCAAAATAACCTAACAACCAAGGTATTCTCACAATCAATTCCAAATAAAGAGCCCAGCAACAGAAATCATGACCTCTCAAAGTCTTAAGTTGAAAACTGAAGGCTGCCAAGAGATGAGCCAAACTCTGAGACTAGGTGTATGCACATGATTCATTCTAGCCAAGTAGAGGAGCCAGACCCAAGATAGCACTGTTAGGCAGAAGAGAGGGTTTTAAACTTGATCATGGCAGCTGCTGACAACCGTTGGAGTTCACTTTGGTTTGGAATTTCACTTTGGAATGACTAAAGTTTAAATTGTCAACTACCCTTGATTCATGCTTAGACTAATTATATGAATCCCAATTGTGGCCCAATTGCTGTAGGGGTGAAAGCCACAGAAAATAAGGTAAAATAAGGTATGAAATATGTTTCTTAACCATGGGGAAAATAATCTTGTCAACTACAAGATTTAATTCACTGTAGCCTCGTCATCTGTAATATATGATGACATTGGCTCAGCTGCCAGCTACTGATATTAATTATTTGGACTTGATTGAGGTTAACTGCTTTTGCTGAAGGTTTCAGAATTCTCTCATTTCAGCTGTCTCCATGATTCAGGGCTCTAAATACTTATTAGAAATGATGGGATGTGCTAAATATGACTCTAGAAAAACTCAAGGTGTTTTATTAGATAGAATCATCCTTTCCAGTATATCAACATATGGGATTCCCTTAAATTTATATTTGAAGTCCTTCGTCTCATTTGTCCCCAATATATATATCTGTGCTTATGTAAAGTCAATAGATTTCCTGTATTTTTAAACTATATTAGCAGTTATAGAATGTAATGTAATGGCTTCCCCTGCATTTTAACGGGCAGCCCAGATAAGATGACATTATTCTTATTTTAAAAACACCCTATCACAAAGTTTTAATATAGCTCTTACATATCTTAAATATAATAGCTATAACAAATTTCTGAAATAGTCATAAATTCAGTACAGATCACTACAATTCTTCTTTTCGCCACCACAACACGTCATACTCTCTGAGTTCAGAGACTAGCAAACAAGCAAATAAAGGTAAAAGTAAAGAGCTACTTACTGAGAATTTCCTCATTACATAGAAAAGACAGCAAATTTTTAAAGTGTGCTTAGTTGCTCTTTGAGTATAAACTTATATATGTATTAAATCACATATTTAAAATCACAGGTGTTTTGATTTTACAACAGACTAACCTTAGGTACGGTCTTATTAAAGAAATCTTAAAGAATGAATTAATTCAACTACACCTTTTCAGTTAAAACCAAAACTTCAAAACAAATCATATATTTATCTGTTTCCACAGTCCACAGATTTGTCTTCCAAAATTTTTTCAAAAGTCTCAAAATGATAATAAAAAAATGTTTGGCTTCAATAAAATCAAGCATATAAAACAAACCCAAGCCCATAAAGATAGACCACTCACATTGCCATAAACATGAAGTATTTTTTATGTCACACAAAATATTTTTGTTTCTCAAAGTTGACTAACATATTTTCTTCCTTTGAAAATAACATGGCTTCATTTAAAAACACTTGAGGGAAGCAATTATTTTCCTAAGATGCTGCATTCCTTTAACTGATTTATATTCCTGTTCTCTATTGTTAAGTGAGCATGCCTTGTGACATATTTGTTATATAGATGGGCTGAAGATGACCCCCTATGTATTGTTCTATGTTGTTTACTTCTTCACAGCAAGCTGGGAGCCATCAGCTCAAAGCTCCCTGGTATCAAACTCAAAATTTTACACAACCAATTGGTTTGAATATAGCCCCAATACAATATAGCCTGTCTGCTCTACTTCACAAAACTATGTGCTAACTATCCGCTAGCCATAGAGAAGGTAAACCTGAGCTATAAAAACCCTGAAGCCTCATTGCCTTCAGAGCTCTCTGACCCACAGATGTCATATCTTGCTCTTGAGGGCATCATCTAGATATGTAAGCCCTCTTTCTGATCTCCCTCTTTCCCATGAGTCTCTTGCCCTCTCCCTTTCCTTCTTTTTAATTTTTATCTTTTTGTTTTTAATTATAGTTGACATCTAATATTATTTTCATTTCAGGTGTACAACAGTGACTTGATGGTTATATACATTATAAGTGCAGTCACCATTTGTCACCATATAAAGTTATTATATTATTATTATTGATTATATTCTCTATGCTGTACTCTTCATCCCTGTGTCTTACTTATTTTACAATAGAAACTTTATACCTCTTAATCCTTTTTACTTAATTTCGCCTGTTCCCCCACCCACCTCCCCTCTGGCAACCACCATTTTGTACTCTGTGAGTTTGTTTTTGCTTTTGTTGTTTATTTGTTCATTTCTTTTGTTTTTCAGATTCTACATATAAGTGCAATCATATGATATTTGTCTTTCTATGTCTGACCTATTTCACTTAACATAATACCCTCTAGGTGTATCCATTTGTTGTGAATGGCAAGATTTCATTTTTTAGGGCTGATTAATATTCTAATATATATATATATGAATATGCTATATATGTATATGCTATATATGTATATGTATGTGTATGTATACACATGCCACATCTTCTTTATCCAGTCATCTATCAATGAATACTTAGGTTGTTTCTACATCTTGGATATTATAAAAAATGCTGCAATAAAAATAGGAGCGCAAATATTTTTTTGAACTAGTGTTTTCATTTTCTTCAGGTAAATACCCAGAAATGGAATTGTTGGGTCATATGGTATTTCTATTTTTAATTATTTGAGGAATTTTCATACTATTTTCCATAGCGGCTTCACCAATTTACATTCCTACCAACAGTGCACAAGAGTTCCCTTTCTTCCACTCCCTTGCCAACACTAGTTATTTCTTGTCTTTTTGATTCTAGCCATTCTGACAAGTATAAGGTGATATCTCATTTTGGCTTTGATTTGCATTTCCCTGGTGATTAATGATGTTGAGTATCTTTAAATGTGTCTGTTGGGCATCTGTATGTCTTTGGAGAAATGTCTTCTGCCCATTTTTAATTGGATTATTCATTTTTCTGGTGCAAAGTTATACAAGTTCTTTTTATATTTTGGTTATTGACCTTTTATTGGATATATCATTTGCAACTGCCTTCTCCCGATGAGTAGGTTGCCTTTTCATTTTATTAACGGTTTTCTTCATGTGCAAAAGGTTTTCAGTTGGATGTAGTCCCAGTAGTTTATTTTGTTTTAGTTTCCTTTGTCTGGTGAGACATATCTTGAAAAATATTGTCTTGTTTTTCCAACACCATTTATTTAAGTTGAAGTCAATGTTCATTGGCTATTCTGAAAATCCTAGGGCCTTTATGACAGTACCTCTGTTTACAATAGGGTTTACTGAATTTTAAGCCCACTGTTGCAAACTACTGCTCAGAAGAAAAGATTGCATTCAAACTATGACTGTTCATTGACAATGCACTGGTCACCAAGAGCTCTGACGGAGAAGGGCAATGGTACGAATGTTGTTTTCATGCCTGCTAACACAACTTCCATTATATAGTCCACGGATCAAGGAGTAATTTTGAATTTCAAGTCTTCTTAGTCAAGAAATACGTTTTGTAATGCTGTAGCTGCCAGAGGTAGTAATCCCTCTGATGGATCTGGGCAAAGTAAATTGGAAAGCTTCTGTAAAGGATTCACCATTAGATGCCACGAAAAACATTTGTTACTCATGGGAAGAGGCGAAATATCAACACTGGCAGAAGTTTGGAAGAAGTTGAACTTAACCCCCATGGATGACCCTGAGGGGTTCAAGACTTCCGTGGAGGAAGTAGCTGCACATGTGGTGGAAATAGCAAAAGAACCAGAATTAGAAGTGGAGCCCGAAAAGGGGACTGAATGACTGTAATCTCGTGATCAAACATTAACGGATGAGGAGTTGCTTCTCATGGATGAGCAAAGAAAGTAGTTTCTTTGGATGGAATCTCCTCCTGGTGAAAATTGTTGAAATGATAACAAAGGATTTAGAATTTTACATAAACTTAGTTGATAAAGCAGGGGCAGGATTTGAGAAGATTGACTTCAATCCTGAAGGAACTTCTCCTGTGAGTAAATTGCCATCAAACAGCATCACATGCCACAGAGAAATCATTCGTGGAAGGAAGAGTCAATGGATGTGGCAAAATTCATTGTTGTTTCATTTTAAGAAATTGCTACAGCCACCCCGACCTCCAGTAACCACCACCTATCAGGATTGAGGCAAGACTTTCCACAAGCATGGGGTGCCTGGGTGGCTCAGTCGTTAAGCGTCTGCCTTCGGCTCGGGTCATGATCCCGGGGTCCTGGGATCGAGCCCCTTGTTGGGCTCCCTGCTCGGCAGGAAGCCTGCTTCTCCCTCTCCCACTCCCCCTGCTTGTGTTCCCTCTCTCGCTGTGTCTCTCTCTGTCAAATAAATAAAATATTTAAAAAAAAAAAAAAAGACTTTCCACAAGCAAAAAGATTACAACTCACTGAATGCTGAGATGATGGTTAGCATTTTTTAGCAATAAAGTAATTTTTAGACATAAAGTGTTTTTTTTAGACATAATGCTATGGCACACTTAGTAGACTACAGCATAGTGTAAACATACCTTTTATATGCCCTGGGAAACTAAAAATCTGATGTGACCCCTCATTGTGACATTCACTTTATTGTCATGTTCTGGAAATGAACCCACAATATCTTTGAGGTATTCCTGTATGGTAATATATATCTTTTTCCTCTATGGGCCTTCGGTCTTTTTTCCTAACCAGCTTTTCCCCACAGATTTGAAGAGAAAGGCAAACATTTATTTTTCTCTGTATAGTTCTTCCCCACTGGCTTTCATTAATATTTCAGGAAATGTTATGTACTTGAAAGACAGGCTGAAGTAAAAAATTCACGAGTTATTTTGTGTTTTTTACTATAGCTAAAGTATTTTATATAGAATTTCAGTTTTTAATACACATTTAAAACATTTTTTATTGTGGTAAAAAAAATAACAAAACTGACCATCTTAGCCTTTTTTAAGATTACAGTACAATAGTGTTAACTATATGCACATTGATACATAGCCTATCTCTAGATTTTTTTCATCTTTCAAAACAAAAACTCTACACCCACTAAACGAAAATTCCCCTTTTTCCTCCTCCCCTGCCCCTCCCAACAACCATTATACTTTCTCTTTCTAAGAGTTTGACTACCTTAGATACCTTACATAAATGGAATCATGCAGTATTTGCTTGGCATCATATCCTTGATTCATGAATGTTGCAGTAAATGACAGAATTTCTTTTTTTAAAGATGAACAATATAATATTCCACTATATATGTATGTAATATATAATATATACACATACAAAAATTATATAATTATATATATAACATATATACATATATAGCATATACATATACATATATACACATTATATGTAACATATAATTATATGTGAAATATGTAATATATATCATTTTTAAAAAATCGATTCATCCCTCAAGGATATTTAGGATATTTCCACCGCTTAGCTATAAAAAATGCTGCAATGAACATGGGAATACAAATATTTCTTCAAGATGCTATTTCTTTTTTTTTTTTTAATTTTTTTTAATTTTTAATTTTTAATTTTTTTTTATTTATTTGAGAGAGAGAGAGAGAGAGAGAAACAGCATGAGAGGGTAGAGGGTCAGAGGGAGAAGCAAGCTCCCCGCTGATCCGGGAGCCCGATGTGGGACTTGATCCCAGGACTCCGGGATCATGACCTGAGCCGAAGGCAGTCGCTTAACCAACTGAGCCACCCAGGCGCCGTTCAAGATGCTATTTCAATTATTTTGTTAAATATCTGGAAGTGGTATTGCTGAAACATGTGTTAGTTCCATTTTTAATTTTTTTGAAGAAGCATATACTGTTTTACATAATAGGCTGCACCATTTTACATTCTCACCCACACTTCCAATTTCTCCACATACACATCAATACTTGTTATTTTTTAAATTTATTTTTATTCTTAATTTTTGTAGTGACCATCATAATGGGTGTGATGATGTTGAACATCTTCTCAGATGCTTGTTAGCCATTTGCATATCATCTTTGGAAAAATATTTATTCAGATCTTTTGCCTATGTTTTAATTAGGTTATCTGTTTTATTGCTATTGAGTTGTAGGAGTTCTGTATACATTTTGGATACTAACCCCTTATCAGATATATCATTTGCAAATATTTCTTCCCATTCTGTAGGCTACCTTTTCACTCTGTTGAAAGTTTCTTTTACTGTGCAGAAGCTTTTTAGTTTGATGGAGTCCCATTTACCTATTTTTGCTTTTATTGCTTGTGTATTTGGAGTCACATCCAAGAAAGCATTGTCAAATCTAATGTAGTGAAATTTTCTCCTATGTTTTCTTCTAGGAGTTTTGTAATTTGAGGTCTTCATGTTTAAGTCTTTAATCCATTTTGACTTATTTTTTGTATATAGTGTAATGTAAGGTCCAACTTCATACTTTTGCATGCGGATATCCAGTTTTCCCAACACCATTTATTGAAGACTATCCTTTTCTCCTTTGCGTAGCCTTGACACACTTGTGAAGTTCAGTTGACCACATATATGAGGGTTTATATCTGGGCTTTCTATTCTGTTTCATTGGTCTATATACTTGGCTTTATGCCATTACAATATTGTTTTTATTACTGTAGCTTTGTAATATGTTTTAAAATCAGAGCATGTAAGGCCTCCAACCTTGTTTTTCTTTCTCAAGATTGTTTTGGCTATTTGAGGTCCTTTCCAATTCTATATGAATTTTAGGATGTTTTTTTGTTTGTTCAAAAAATGCTATTGGGATTTTGGGAGGGCTTGCATTGTATCCGTAGATGGCTTTGAGTACTATGGGCACTTTTAACAATATTAAATATTTCAATCCATGAACACAAGATGCCTTTATCTTTATTCGTGTCTCTAATATCTTTCAGCAGTGTTTTGTAGTTTTCAGTGTACAAGTGTTTCACCTTCCTGCTTAAGTTTATTCTTAAGTATTCTACCCTTTTTGATGCTATTGTAAATGGGAATTTTTTCTTAATTTCCTTTTCATGTTGTTCATTGTTAATGAATAAAAATATAATTGATCTTTGTGTGTTGATTTTTGTATTCTACAATTCTGCTTAATTACTTAATACTCAAGATATGGAAGCAACCAAAGTGTACATTACCATTTAGATGAACAGATAAAGAAGATGTGGTATATATACACAATGAAATATTACTCAGCCATAGGAAAGAATGAAATTTGACCATTTGCAACCACATGGATGGGGTGAGATGGTATAATGCTAAGTGAAATAAATCAGACAGAGAACAACATACCATATGATCTCACTAATGTATGGAATTTAAAAAAAACAAAGCAAACAAAAAAAGGAGACCAACAGCAACAAAAACAGAATCTTAAATACAGAGAACAAATTGGTATAGCCAGAAAGGAGGTGAGTTGGGGTGGAGTGGGTGAAATAGATAAAGGGAATTAAAAGATACAATTCCCAGTTATAAAATCAGTAAGTCATGGAGATGAAAAGTAGAGCACAGATATGAATATAGTCAAGAGATTGTAGTGATATTGTTTGGTGACAGATGGTGACTATATTTATCATGATGATCACTAAGTAATATATAGAATTAATTGAATCATGTTGCACACCTGAAACTAATGTAACATTGTATGTTAATTATGCTTCACTTAAAAAAATAAAGAAATAAAAAAATAAAAATGCCTAATTTGTACGTAATACCATATAAGCTAAATTAACTTATCCTTTTTAAGTAAACCCCTTATGTAATAAATGTATTGAAATGACTCATTTTCAATAATTTTTGCAGTTACTGCTGCTATTGATTTATTCAAACAAAATTGATTGAAGAGTTCTTGGATGGCGAACACTGAGTTGAGTACTGAGATTAAAAAAAAAAAAATGTGAGTGCAAAGACCTCATAACCAAGTCTGGAAACAGAACATCAACCTTGAGTAAAATACATTGTCAAAACACATATAATGAGAGGCTTGATGTCTTCATTTTCTCTCACTGTCTTTCAGTTCACACATCCTCTTTCAGCTCTATGAAATGTTCTTTGCCATCATTCATCATTATACTCACTCTAACTCATCCTTTGAAATTCTGCTCAGATGAAATTTCCATTAGGCAGCTTTTATGAAAGTAAAGGTAAAAAAGGAGAGTGCTCCTATTGCATCTTGTTGTTACATAACATACCACTACTCAAATTAGTTTTATTGTGTATTTGTCCTACCACTGGACTAAATTTTTTTAATGGGTGGGGTCTTAACATTTCTTTGTGTATCCTCAACTTAACCTGACCCTAGAAGGTACTTAAAGATGCTTAAGTGCATCCATGGAACAAGAAGTCTGAGAATGTATGGGAACACAAAAGCAAAAAGAGTTCATTTTTCTTTTGGAGGTGACATGGTGACAAGTCAGGAAAGCTTCCTGGAAGTGATGACATTTGAGCCAGATCTATTAGAGAAGGAAGTAGAAAGGAAAGGGCATGTCTGGAAAAAAAGAACTTTTGCATCAGTTACACAGATTAGGAATGACAGAGTTAGAGAAATCTGTCTAAACTGCTTTAAATAACCATGTTCTTTTACTCCAACTTCCCTCTAAAATCTTTTTTGTACTTTTTGGGTATATATACATACTGTATTTTAAAAATCCACTAGATAATTTGACTCAAAATGCTTCCTTTCTTTTCTCTTCTACTCACTGTATGACTCGCAGTGAAAGGGAATTTGTAATAGTTTTGACAAAATAATTTGCTGCCATTTAAAATGATCTAGAAAATGGTTCAGAGTTAGAAATAGTTAGACACTAGGAGAATTTCATAGTGGAACTCTTGAATCCTCAGTTACTGAGCCTGAATGCTGGTTTCCGCTCCGTGTTCCTTCCCACTGGGCTGTCATAGGCATTGATTTTTAACTTGCTACTTCAAAGAAAAACTATTTTGGCTTAGCTTAAACAGTGCTCCAGTAGCTAATATATGCATGGCATTCTTCAGAATTACCACCAAGAACTAAAACTGTAACTCTCCTCAACAACCCCCCCACCCCAAGTGCAGCCAACATAAATTCAGGAGAATATGGTCTCATATAAAGCTGTCAGTGGGAATTTATTCAGAGATGTTTGCAAAGTGGAAAGAGTTTTAATGTGCTCAATGTAGTTACAATACTGGTGGGCTCCAGAGAACTCTTTACTTCACTTGGTATCCTTGCTACATTAATCCAGAATTTTTCCTGGTAGATTTTTGAACAGGAACATGATCGTGAACTGGGCTGCTATGAGTTGCATGTAGGCCTGTTGGGTGGGAGATATGAGGGACTCTGGAGGAGGGTGAGTGGAAGGACAAGTAAGTTGGAAAAAGATTGAAATAAATGTCAGGAAATTTTTGGTTCTTCAGTGTCAAAGGGAGGGGCTGCCACTGACCTCCTAAGACTTGACGCTTTTCATTCTCTGTATTTTTTCCTTCTTTTATTTTACAAGACTAAGCTGTTACTTATAATTTATTCATATCTTATGAGGTATTTAATAAGCCTATCAACAAACTTAATATAATAATTCATTTAACATATTATTATTATATTTGTTATTGGCCAGAATGAGAATAGGAAACATATTTGTAACTGGAATTTTCACACACATTTAAAAAAGCTATGCTAATGCTAAGGGTAATTGACTTATAGCTTTTACATATCCAACAGGTTAATTTCTTTATGCCTAATTTTTGCTCCTGTTTATCATATGGGAGTTACTTGAGGGTTCTATTTAATAACTCGTTTCTCTTATAATTTCACTGGGGAAGTGTTTTAACAGGATTACTTTACAGATTGTGTGAGATAATGAATGTGAAAAGAACTGTACAAATTGTAAGGTATTATGAAAAGATTATAATGTTATATAAATTACCAGGCATGAATTATGTAAAGAAAATGATTAATCAATTTTGTTTTGTTTTTGTTTTTAGTCTCACCAAAAACCTCACCTAACAAAGAAAAAGATACACTGTAAAATAATATTCAGTTGGACTTTTGATGGGAGTTGTATGTATATCTTAGTTTGAGGAGAATTGAGATATTTGAAAAACTGATTTATTGCCAGGAACAAGATATGTGATTCCATTTATTTATGTCTCATTTTATATTCTATAATAGTTCAAGAGAGTGTTTGTTATGCACTGAATTGTGTCCCCCCCCCAGTTCATGTTGAAACCTCAATCCCCATTGTGACAGTATTTGGATATAGGACCTTTAGGGAGAAAATTAAGTTTAAATGAGGTCATAACTGTGGGGTCCTAATCTGATAGAATTGATATCCTTATAAGAAGAGGAAGTGTTCTCTCTGTTCTCTCTCTCCTTGCATGCATGCAACATGGAAAGACCATATGAAGAAATAGAAAGCAAGTTATTTAGAAGTCAGGAATAGAGTTCTTACCAGAAACAGATTTAGCTGCAACCTTGATCTTGGATATCTAGCCTCCAGAATTCTGAGAAAATAAATTTCTGTTGTTTAAGCCACCCAGGCTATGTTATTTTATTATAGCAAACCAAACAGACTAAGGCAACGTTTTTTTCTTTTTTTTTTAAAGATTTTATTTATTTATTTTGAGAGAGAGAGAATGAGAGAGAACACATGAGAGGGGATAGGGTCAGAGGGAGAAGCAGACTCCCTGCCGAGCAGGGAGCCCGATGCGGGACTCGATCCAGGGACTCCAGGATCATGACCTGAGCCGAAGGCAGTCGCTTAACCAACTGAGCCACCCAGGCGCCCTAATGCAACGTTTTTAAGTTGGTTATATTTCTGATAAAATTCCAGTTCATTCTTGAAAATAATGGTAATGTAAATAATGATAAATTTGAATTATTTTTAATGTTTACTCTTCTTATTTAAACTTAGCTATTATTATTGCAGACAATTTATTAAAAAATGATTTTAAAAATCATGGTAATGGTTCTTCTCATAGGAATGTATTAAGTATTATTTCTTCAGTGACTCTAATATTGGCTGTGATGATTTGAGGTGTTCTTTATAATATTAGTGAAGCAATAATTTATCCAATATGTATAAATACCCTATTGATTTGCCTGTAATTTATAGCCTGATG
>NC_138370.1:60182256-60198822 GCF_054177405.1 Leptonychotes weddellii
TGTGAGGTGGTATCTCATTGAGGTTTTGATTTGGATTTCCCTGATGCCGAGCGATGTTGAACACTTTTTCATGTGTCTGTTGGCCATTTGGATGTCTTCTTTGGAAAGCTTTGTCTTTTATCCCCTGAACTTGATAAATTTTGGTAAACTTGGTAAGTAATCACCATTTTATTATCACTGTATTCAAACCTCTTATTCTCATTCCTCATTACCATTCTTGTCAGACAATTGGATTTCTACTTCAGATCAACATAGATACTCTTTGCTTATCATTTGTGCTTAGCCCTCCCATCATCTCTAGAAATCTCTAAAAGCTTCATTTCCACCTAGTCCCCACATTGGGTTAGATGCTCCTTTTCTGCACCCATGAACATGTATTTCCTAAAGTGCATTATAATGATCAATTCATGTGAAAGTTGAAGGATAGGAATATTATTTCACTCTTATGTTGGTATAATATACTTTGAATAGACCCTAATATGTAATATTAATAATAGTTTACAAACACACGGTACTAACTCTGGGCCAGCCCCTGTTCTAATCACTTTATATGCTGATGTTCATTTCTCACAAAATCACCATGAGGTGAGTCCTATTACTCAACAGCTTTACAAATGACCTAGAAAGCTTGCATACCCTGCCTGAGGTCACATGGCTTGTAAGCAGCGGAACTAGGATTTAAACGTTGGTGATCTAGATCTAGAGCCTATGTTCTTAACCCCCAGATTACATTATATCGGTGTTGATGCATGACCCTGATACTTGAGGGTACACCTTCAGTGTTATTAGACTCGAGGCTAATAACCTGTGGTAATAGTTATTTTTAGTACTATAGTAATATAGGTGAATTGTTATGGGTTGAAATATTTTTATGGAGGTGTGGAAATTCAGCCATCTTTTCTAATACTGCTTGCTGTTCTGAGAAACCGTTGAATTTAACACAAATAATTTTTCTCGTGGAGCTTATTTTATGTTGATGGCTCCCAAATCAGGAAATTGTAATGGCATGAGTGTAATAATACATGTAATATAAATAAAAATAAATTGCATGAATTCATGCACAGTGAGACTCAGGCTCAGATTTATATTTATTTAATCAGCTAATGTCTACCTTACAATACAGGTATTATGAGATTATTACATTTCATAGTTTATTTAGGAGAAGGTAAATGCATGCTACTACTAATTTAGAAATGTTCTCCGAAAAAGCAATATTAAATTCATGCTTGATGTACTAAGTGTTTATATGTATTTTACTCAACTCTGACAATAACCTCATAAGATAGTTTTGCTGTCATTTCAAGAATAAGGAAGTTAAAAATCAAAATAAATATTTGCCTGAATTGCTTGAGGTTACATAGCTAGTAAATGATTAAACTGGGATCACAAGCCCCATCTACCTGTTGCCAAAGTTCATGCTATTTTCAGGACAACATGAGGCCATCTAATAAAATAAGAACTTTAAAAAATATCTGGAGCATTTCACACTGCAAGCTTTAACTAAAGCCAATGAATTTATAGTGGACAATTTCTTTTCTCAGCAATGTTGCTATTGGACACCAGATAAACTTGTTAAAGATTCTCTGAGTAGTTTCTTTCTGCATCAATAAACATGGAAGGTTGAAAGACACAATTTCTGAGGTTTATATTTTTATAATACTAAAAATATATTACACATAGTTCAGAAGGACATTTACTTATCCAGAATATTCTATTTCCTGGCTGTATTCAGTAGCAAAGTATTTTATTTTTCTTTTAAGCAAATTACTGAAAATGTTATAAAAATATTACCTTACTCAGGAACTTCTTTAATGATAGTAGTCAAAACCTTATTCTCATGTGTGTGCACACACACACACAAGAAAATAAATAAGAAAAATAAGTTCTTAATTGCTAAGTTAAATCTCTTATTTGCTTCCATTTTAATATTTTTAAAGTTGAACTTATCTACTTAGAGGCATATGACAGATTTTCTTTACTTTTTAATTAAATAATTAATCTAAATATTATTGGATATTTAGCCATGTATATGGGGCTTTATTAAGCCCACTAGTAAATTTAGACTAGTTTACATTAATTCATTGAGCAAAGAAGTTGTTTTGTCTTTGAATTACAAAAATCCAATGATATTCTGAGATAAAAGTATGTACTTAATAAATATTTGTTGAAAGAATGAATAAATTAATGAGAAGAAGAAATCCCCTAAAGTGGCAAGCTATACATGCGTGTAACTGAAGGAACAAGACAAATTCATAGAAAACATTAGTATTTTGTTTTGGTTACTATTTGTTTTCTGTCATTCATTCCTGGAACTGGATTACACAGGTGTACCCCATTTTATGGCACTTTGCTTTATTGTGCTCCACACATACTGTGATTTTTACAAATTGAAGGTTTCTGGCAACCCCTGTTGAGCAGGTCTGTTGGTGCCATTTTTCAACAGTATTTGCTCACCTCGTGTCTCTGTGTCACATTTCAGTAATTCTTGCAATATTTTAAATCTTTTCACTATTATTATATTTTTTATTGTGATCTATGATCAGTGATCATTGTTGTTACCATTGTAACTGTTTTAGGGCACCATGAACGGTGCCCATATAAGACAACAAACTGAATCAATAAATGCTGTGTGTGTTCTAAGTCCTCCACTGACTGGCTGTTCCCTCATCTCTGTCCCTCTCCTTAGGCCTCTCTATTCCCTGAGACACAACAATATTGAAATCAGGCCAATTAAAAATCTATAGTAGCCTCTAAGTGTTCGAGGGAAAGGAAAAATCCAGTGTCTATCACTTTCAATCAAAAGCTAGAAATGATTAAGCTAAGTGAGGAAGGCATGTTGAAAACTGAGATAGACCAAAAGCTAGGCCTCTTGTTCCAGATAGTCAAGCTGTGAAGGCAAAGGAAAAGTTCCTGAAGGAGATGACAAGTATTACTCTAGTGAACACATGAATGATAAGGAAGTGAAACAGTCTTATTGCTGCTGGAGAAAGTTGGAGGGGGCTGGGTAGAAGATCAAACCAGCCGCAACATTCCTGTAAGCCAAAGCCTAATCCAGAACAAGGCCCTAGCTCTATTCGATCTCTGAAGCCTGGGAGAGGTGAGCAAGCTGCAGAAAAAGAGTCAGGAGCTAGCAGAGGTTGGTTCATGAGGTTTAAGGAAAGAAGCCATCTCCATAATATTAAAATGCAGGATGAAGCAGCAAGTGCTGATGGAGAAGCTGCAGCAAGTTCTCCAGAAGATCCAGCTAAGATGATTAAGAAGGTGGCTACAGGAAACAACAGGTTTTCAATGTAGACTAAAGAACATTCTATTGGAAGAAGATGTCATCAATGACTTTAGCTAGAGAGAAGTCAGTGCCTGGTTTCAAAGCTTCAAAGAACAGGCTGACTCTCTTGTTAGAGGCTAATGCAGCTGGTGACTTTAAGTTGAAGCCAATGCCATTCTGAAAATCCTAGGGCCCTTAAGAATTACTCTGAATCTACTCTGCCTATGCTCTACAAATGGAACAACAAAGCCTGGATGACAGCATATTTGTTTATGGTAAACTGAATATTTTAAGCCTACTGTTGAGACCTATTTCTCAAAAAGAGAGAGAGAGAGAGAGATTTCCCTCAAAATGTGACTGCTCATTGACAATGCACCTGGTCACCCAAGAGCTCTGATGGAAATGGACAATGAAATAAATGTTGTTTTCATGCCTGATAACACAACATCCACTCTGTAGCCCATGAATCAAGGAGCCATTTCAAGAGCTATTATTAAGAAATATGTATCGTAAGGTTATAGCTACCATACACAGTGATTCTTCTGATGAACCTGCACAAAACAAATTGAAAAACTTCTGGAAAGGATTCACTATTCTAGATGTCATTAAGAGTGTTTTGTGACCTCAGGGAGGTCAAATATCATCATTAACAGAAGTTTGGAAGAAGTTGATTTCAACCTTCCTGGAGGGCTTTATGGGGCTCAAGACTTCAGGGGAGGAAGTAACTGCAGAATTTGTGGGACTAGCGAGAGAACTAGAATTAGAAGTGGAGCCTGGAGATGTGCCTGAATTGCTGCAACCTCATGATCATACTAACAGATGAGGAGTTGTTTCTTATGGATAAACAAAGAAAGTTGTTTCTTAAGGTGGAATCTGCTAAATCTGGTGAAGATGTGAAGATTATTATTATTATTTTTTAAAGATTTTATTTATTTATTTGAGACAGACAGAATGAGAGACAGAGAGCATGAGAGGGAGGAGGGTCAGAGGGAGAAGCAGACTCCCTGCCAAGCAGGGAGCCCGATGTGGGACTCGATCCTGGGACTCCAGGATCATGACCTGAGCTGAAGGCAGTTGCTTAACCAACTGAGCCACCCAGGTGCCCATGATGTGAAGATTATTGAAATGACAACAAAAAATTTAGAATATTATATAAACTTAGTCGATGAAGCAGCAGCAGGATTTGGGAGGATTGACTCCAAGTTTGAAAGAAATTCTACTGTGAGTAAAATGCCATCAAACAGCAACACACGCTATAGAGAAATCATTTGTGAAAGGAACAGTCAACGCAAGTGGCAAACTTCATTGTTGTCTTATTTTAAGACAGTCACCCCAGCCTCTAGTAACCACCACCTATTACCACTGAGGTAAGATCTTCCACCATCAAAAGGATTACAGCTCACTGAAAGCTGAGATGATGGTTAGCATTTTTTAGCAATAAAGTTATTTTTAGACATAAAGTGGGTTTTTTTTGACATATTGCTATTGTACATTTAATAGACTTCAGGATAGTGTAATCATAACTTTTACATGCACGAGGAAATAAAAAATTTCATGTGACCCCCTTTATTGTGACATTTACTTTATTGTGGTGGTCTGGGAATGAACCTGCAATATCTCTGAGGTATGCCTGTAACAGTGAACAAAACAAATAAGATACTTGACTTCCCAATGCTACATTTTATTGGTAGAGTCAAGCAATGAGAAACAAACAACAAAACAATGAAAGAAAGATGATACTGGACACTGAGGAATGCAGTGAAGAAAATAAGCCAGATAGAATTGATAGAAAAATGATAGAATTCTTTCTATGGGAAAGACAATGTTTGATAGGAAGAACAGTGAAGGTATGCTGAAAGAGTGACAGCTGAGTGGAAATTTGACTGAAGAGGACTCAGACATTTGAAAATAAGGATGGGGGGATCATCCAGGCTGAGAGGGGAGGAAGTACTTGGATGATGGGTTTGCAACTGATATGAAGAAAAATGAAGAGATTTACATTATGTTTGAGAGATGGAATTATGGAGATCTGTTGCTAGCTCAGATGTTGGGGCAAGTGAGGGAAAAACAGACATCATCTTATTCCTCTATTGGGAGGTCTTATTGCCAAGTACTAAGATAGGTAACATAGCAGGAAGATTAGGCATTGAAACTGAGTGGAATCATACATATTATTTTGGATATACTAGATTTGAGAGGCCTGTCAGTTATCCAAATGTAGATATCAAATAATAATAGTCATAATCTAACAATGATTATCATCATTAAGCACTTATTATAAGCCAGACTCTGTTTTAGATGTTTTCCATAGATGAATTCATTTTCAGTATAATCCAGTGAAGTGGATATTGCTCATACCTCTATCATATAGATGAGGGAAAAGGCACAGAGTTCAATAACTTGGCTAGATTCACACAGTTAGCATACGTTAGAGACAGGATGATTACTCAGTCTAGCTCTAAAGGCCTTGCATCTGTACCACTAAGTTATCCCTTTCTGTTAAAAAAAAACAAAAACAAGGGATAAAAAGTAAAATTTGGCAAATTTGTTGCAAGCATGGAACTCAGAGAAGAGATAGGAAATAAATTTGGAGTTGTTAAAATACAGACTAAGTAAATAGAAAAGAGAAGATGTTCCATGTCTGAATCCAGAACACCAAATACATATAAGTTAGTTAGTTATAGAAGGAGGAACAAGTAGGGAGATACAGCTGGAGGACCAGTGAGATGGGGGAAAACCTGAGACTGTGTGATTCCAGAAGTTCAAGGAGTCAGCTTTATTGAATGCTGTGAGATGCTGAGACAGGTGGTAAGAGACAGTGACTATTGGGTTTGGCAAAATAGAAGTTATCGGAAACTTTCACCAGGAAAGTTTTAGTTTTGGGAACAAGAGCTCAATTGAAATGAGCTGAAGAAAAATATGGGGTATAGGAGCTCAGTCAGTGATGGCAGAAAACTTGAGGAGTTGTGTTCCTTGGGAGGGAAGTAGAGCTATGGTGTTACTTGGGGTTGAGCAACTGGGTCTGTATTAATTTTCTAGTGCTGCCATATCAAATTATCGCAAACTTTATGGCTTAAGAAAAAGAAAAAAAATGATTTCTTCACACTTCTGGAAGACTTCAGGCATTTCTTGGTTTGTGGTTGTATAATTCCAATCTCTGCCTCTGACTCTACATGGATTTCTCAGTTTCTCTCCTCTGTTTGTCTCTATAAATACGCTTGTCATTGGATTTAAGGCCTGCCAGGATAATCGGAATGATCTCCTCTTGATCATTAAGTTAATTACAACTGCAAAGACACTTTTTTCAAATAAAGTCACAATTACAGTTTCCAAAGATTAGGAAATGAACATATCTTTTTGGGGAATGCCAGTCAATCCACCATAGAGTGTATAAGATCAAAAGAGGGCCTTTTTAAAAGAGCTACTATTTTCCTATGCTGGTAAAAATTATCCATTAGGGAAGGAGAAATTTATGGTATGATACATTACATGTATGAGTCAATGACCAGGCGAGAAGATACAGGATTCAGAGCCCAGATGGAATGTATACATTTTTTTAACTTTAGCAGGACTTTATTAAAAATGTGTGAAATAAGTGAGGAAATTTGATAGCAGAAGGATGAGGGAATTTCTGTATCATGCATCTATTTTTTTCAAAGAAATACAAAACAGGTTTGTAAATTAAAGTTATCAGAAATAGAAATGTTCAATTTGAAGACGAGTGGACTGTCTGAAATGTTTTTCATAGAGAACTAACATGAGATGTTACTGGGTATATACATTGGCCCTGTCAAACCCCCTAGAGAACTGTGGTCATAATTCAGTAACAAGCCTAGTTAACCTGCTTTGTTATATTTCTGTAACAATATTTAGCTGGTCAAGTACAGATGGACATAAGGAGGATATGCAGGTAAACCAATATTATGGATTTTCCAGGTAATTATATTGGAGAGTGAAAAAGGTAAGGGATAAATAGTGTTGGCTTTCAGAGATTACGGTGATTGACCATGGAATTTTCACTGGTTAAGGAATAAAAGTAGTGAAGTGGGTGATGGCTAGTGAAAACCCTGTAAAGATAATAGCTTGGAATTCCCAATTTGGTTGAAGAATTGTTGATTTGGGGATGATAGAATAATTAAGTTGAGAAACTAAAGTGATGGCCAGTGAGAAATATGCTTGAAACTGAGACTACTGAGGTATCACGGCTGTGACAATGTCATGGATCTGACCAAGAGAATATGTGGTGGAAGCTGGTACTGGATTATGTAGTAGTTTAAAAACATGCTTAGCATGCATATATGTACACCACACACAAACACTCATTCACTCATGGGCAAGAACATGTAAACTAACAAATAAATAAATTTTAAATAATTTTATTTTTTAAATATTTATTTCAAAAGACTAATAAAAATCCTAATTTTATTGGAATTTTTGTTGGTTTTATGATTAATTGCTTTCATTTTTAATTACATAAGGGTTAGGCACCCTAGTCTTTTCTGGGTAAGGGACATTTAAACTTGGCTCCAAATAAGATGGGATGGGGAAGGATGATTGGAAGTTAGTGGTCAAAGAACTGAAAAAAAAAAATGAGTTTTTGATGCATCACCTACAAGATGAATCGATATTTCTTATAGAAAATGTTATGAAGAATTTCTAAGATCACTGTGGATGGATGAATTCTGAGATGACTAAGCAAAGTATTTATTAGAGCTGAGTCCTGAAGTTTGTGTAGCATATTTATAAGCTCATATTATTTTTTCTTGCATATAAAATAACTAATGTGCAAAGTAAAAATTGTGATAAATGCAAAAAGAGCAATGAAAATAAAACGTAATTTGCCTAAATATCTGATGATCTGAAAAACACTATCCCTGTGTTCTTGTTCTTTTGCAAACTTCCATAATTAAAAAATAATATCCAATTACTTATACTGCTTAATAACTTTTTTTACTCGACAATATACCATGTGCTTTTTCCCATGCCAATAAATATTATTTGAAAACAAGAATCATAATTTATTTAAAATGCATAGGCACAGAGGAAGGGAATGTAGAGCAAAGCTTATTCAAGAAACAGAAGGAGTGTGAGCAAAAGAGCTGAGAGAGGACTTTTATTCTGTGTAGGGGAGAGAAGAGCTGGTCTGGCTTGAATCGGTAGTCTGTGTTCTAAAATATTCCACCTGAGATAGTAAAAGATACACCCATTTTTAGAATTCTCTGACTAACCGTCTGAGGAATTTGAAACATTCCTTTAGCATAGCGATTTGTTGAAAGGGATTTGTTAGGGAGATAAATTTAATTATACTTTGCAGCATGTATGATGTGTTGGAAGGATTCACCCGACATTGGAAATTGTGCATGCGTTGCAAGGGGCTTAAAACCTGAGTTGTAATAGTACTTACCACAATTAAAGATTGAAACTGGTTTAAGAAACAATTTGAGGGAAGAAACATCAAAATTTTGATGCAGGAATAGTGGTTTAATAGTTAAGGTTAGGTCAGAAATAATGATACTTAGAAAAGAGTGTAGTTTACTCGGACAGAACATTTGTAAGAGAGTCCAAGTGTTAACAGCAGGGGGTTACCAGATAAAAAATACAACACACACACACACATACTCACAAACACAAATACCAGAATTACTGACTTTGCAGTTATTCTATTCTAGGTAGGAAAAAAAATAGCAATTTTCTCAGATGATGTTTTCAGATCTCAAAGGCTTTGACATACTTTCAGACATCAGTACTGTAAAAAATGAGTGATAGAGTAGTTTTTAGGGAGGCAGTGACTTAGAGGAAATACTCAAGATTTCACTTGTTTTAAAGCCAGGTAGAACCTGTTTTTTTTTGTTCTTTTGTTTGTGTGTGTTCTAATTACTGGCTATATATACTGTGTGTTTGTTCTAATTACTGGCTATAATAAACCAATTACCAAAAATGGAAGCACAGCTTTGCTTCCTTAGATATCAAACAAAATTGTCTACAATAAAAGGCTGTCAACTGTGCTGGATTTATTATTATTGTTGTTGTTATTTTGCTGTTGTTTTAACATAAAATTTGTTACCAGCATTTAATATAAGATTTTTTAAAATGTATTTATTTATTTTTAGAGAGAGCGCATGTGGGTGCATGCATGAGAGAATGGGGGAGGGGCAGATGGAGAGGTAGAGAGAGAATCTTAAGCAGGATTCACACCCAGTGAGGAGCCAGAAGTGGGGCACCCCATATATATATTTTTTTAATTGGCAGCACTAAGCATTTGTAACTATAAATTGGCAACAGGCTGATGCTAGGTTAAAAGAGGCTCCTGCCTCTACTAGGCTGTGTACCTTCAAATACTATCAGTATCACTCTGTGTTGTCTGAATCCAGTCTGCTTCCTGTTTCCTGCCTAGTTAATAGCAGATATTTGAATTTGGAGCTTCTGCTCAACATTCTCACCTTTAGTGACCTTGGGTGACTAGCAATAAATAAGGATGCCAAAAGAGAAAGTCCTTTTGGAAGTGACCCTGCTTTGCAAGGTGGGAGGAGGAAGGAAAGATAATGAAATGGGTTTGGGGAGTTTATGTGAGGTTGCAATGTGTCAAGTATGAGAGAGAATGAGAGGACAGCTACACTTGGCCTTGAGATATCACACCTGAGTGGCATTCATCTAGTGGAAAGAAGTTAATGTCATGGGGGTGAGTTAATTCTCTGCAAGTGTTATAATGGACAAAGAAGAAAAAGGGTTTCTGACTGAGCCTTGGGGATTATCATAGTTAGATGTCGAGGGGAGCTTGGCTAGATACTATCGAAAGGAAGATGTAGAGAATAAATGAGTCAATCTTCCAGGGAAAAAAAAGAGGAAAATGGATCATAATTGTTTCATTTTTTCACTTTGTTGAGAGAATTTATAAGTACTCTGATCGTGAATTTTGAGAAAGCACTTTCACATATTTTAAATGATTTGCTATTTTAAAAATTTATGCTGTTTTTGTCAAAATGACTGATAGAAATATCCCGATAAAAATGATAAATGATTTACAAGTGTAAAAATTTGCAGCTGCATTATTAACTACTCTAAGGTTTTAATACATATGCACTAGCAGTTTCAGTACCAATTCAGGAGAAATGTGTCTTATTAAATTACTGTTTTATGACAAAATATTGGCATTTTCTAGGATTTCTAAGAGAGTTCAGCACATAATTTAATTTCCCAAGGCATCATGAGATTTCAGTGAATTATGCAGCAGAGAATGATAAATCCGAATGAAGTAGTCTAACCTCACTTAAAAAAACCCTGAATTCTTGATTTTATAGACAATACATAAATTCAGTCTCCATAATAAATAAATAAACTTTACAAGAATATTTAAGTGTCTCTTTGACCACAAAGCTTATTCACCTCCCTTTATCTAGAGGTAATCATCTTTTTCAGTTTGTTGTATAACCTTCTGGATATTTCTTTGTCTTTTAAATATTTACTCATGTGAGGTCAATCTATATGTACTAACATGCAACAATCTTCAAAATCCTTTATTGACTGAAAAAAGACCAGATTGCATACTAATACATTTATTCTAAAACATTTATATAAAAATAAACATACACATTGAAAACAATACTACATATTTTCTTTTTTTTTTTTTTTAAGATTTCATTTATTTATTTGACACAGAGAGAGATAGCGAGAGAGGGAACACAAGCAGGGGGAGTGGGAGAGGAAGAAGCAAGCTCCCGGCTGAGCAGAGAGCCCAATGAGGGGCCCAATCCCAGGACCCCGGGATCATGACCCGAGCCGAAGGCAGACGGTTAATGACTGAGCTACCCAGGCGCCCCTATAATACATATTTTCTATAAGTTCCTTTATTGCTACTTCTTCCTCCTCCAACTACTACCAGAGTGGTAACCCTCATCTGTATTTCAGGTTTAGATCTCTCCTTCTGCATTCCTAACCCACATTTCTAGCTGCTTAATAGACATCTTCCTCTAATCTTTCACAGACTTCCTAGATGAACAATAAAAGCTGTATTACCTTCCCATACTTAACTTCTCCACCTTCTGTTTTCCCTATTTTTGTTAATCTCACCATAGTCATCCAGCCTCCCATTTCTCAGCCTCCAAATCCAGTTGTTTACTATCTTGTATCCCTAACTCACTTAGCTTTACTATCTATTGTATCTACTTTTTGTATATTCCTATTGCCACATGACTTATTTCAGACTTACACTTTTCATTTAGACGATTGCAATATTTCTGAGTACTCTTTCTGCTTCTATTCTAGTGGTTCACAGAGTTATTGGATCACAGATTACCTGGGGGAAATGTTCAAACCACAGGTGCCCTCTTCATTTTCATTGCTGAGAAAGCTAGATTAGGAAGGTAACTCAAAATCATAGAGTTCATTTAAAAGCCTTCATTCTCTCAATTCAAAATCCTTCCCATACTAGACTATGGCAGTCCTCTGAGTTTAGATCAGTTTAGTTTTCTGTTTTCTGGGGTACTGAAATTAGGATTATAGCTATGAATGTTTAAACATTGCTTGCTTAGGGGTTATTGAAGAGTTCTTCAGGGTAAGCCTTCCAGGAACCCTAAATATCTATATGCAGTCTTTTTACTTGTGCAAATTACCATTATATTGTGTTTCTGATATAAACATCTTTTAACATTATATTACAACAAGAATAATTTCTAATATTTTAGCTAATCTACAGGGGAATTTATGATGAGGAACATGTCATCACCAATACTAAAAAAATCTTGGTGTGGAAAATTCATGCAAGATTTTAAGACTTCTAATACTCTTGTAGGATTATGATGATATGATATCAAGGAACAAAGACTTTTTCCAGTAGATATAATTACACTAATAAAAGAGATTTCTTTCTTAAACAAGACCACTTCAGAAGGATGCTATCTTTGTTCATTGTTCTTATTTTAAAACAAATCCTTCTTTACAAAGGTCTCAGAGATTATTAGTTACAAATGAAGAAACTAATCTGATTACTTACACTAAAAGAATATTCTCCTTTATTTTCCTATGTTTTTCTGATTTTTTTCGTACTTACAACAGATTGATTTGGTCATTTTTTTCTGCCTGCACAATCCATTTCTTATTCTTTTATGATACCTGAGGATCCCTGGAAATAAACATTTTGGTGGTGGGAGTTGGTTTGTGTAACCCACTAAAAGAAGATTAAAAGAGCAATGTTGACTATTGGAACAACTTTGACTGGTTTAAGACTCTGTAAGGACTGCCTTGTCCTATAAGAATTTTGAGTTTATAATGTGCAGTTCCATGGTAATTATTAAATTATTAGTTTAAATATAAAAATATTTATTGTCAAGATCTCTAGAGTAATAGAACCAATGGGAGATCGATCGAGTGATCTATCATCTTCTATCATCTCTTCTTTTTTTTCTTTCTATCTATATATCTCTATTATCTATCATCTATCTATCATCTATCATCTATCTATCATCTATCTATCTATCATCTATCCTCTATCAACATCATTTATATATGCAGAGAGAAAGATTTGTTTTAAGGAATTGACTCATGTGATGTGGGCTCTGGTGATCCAAAATCTGGGCATGCCAACATGCTGGAAATTTAAGTAATGTTGCAGTCTTGAGGAGAATTCCTTCTTCAGGAAACTTCAGTCTTTGCTCTTTATTATCCTTTCTCTTTCCCTACCTTCAACTCTTTTATTCTTTTCTCTTCCTCCCTTCCTTTCTTCCTTTCCTCCTCCATGTCTTCCTTCCTTCTTCCCTCTGTTTTTTCTTCTTCATTTTCCTTTCTTCCTTGATTTCTTTTTAATGAATTTATTCACCATTCATTCATTCATTAACAAATGAATTGGGTATCTTTACTCCACACCATGAGTCATTTTCTCTAGTAAATGAGATAAAATCTTGCATGGACTTTGTAACAACATAACATGGCAAATAAAAGTAACATGTATTGCCCAACTATAAATAAAATGATGTGATTGATATATAATTATTATTATTGAAGAAAGAACAAAAAAACTTTATATTACATAAATCTCTTAGTAGGAACTTAAGATTGAAAATTGCAGTAACATATTTTCTCAGTATTTCAGACTTTAAATTGTCTTCTCCTTGGACTGAAACATTTTCTTTTTGTAGGGGAGTTCCTTTTTATATTTAAATTCAATTAATTAACATAGAGTATATTATTAGTTTCAGAGGTAGAGTTCAGTGATTCATCAGTTGCACAGAACACCCAGTGCTCATTCCATCACGTGCCCTCCTTCATGCCCATCACCCAGTTACCCATCCCCACCCACCCACCTCCCCTCCAGCAACCCTCAGTTTCTTTCCTATGCTTAAGAGTCTCTTATGGTTTGTCTCCCTCTCTGATTTCATCTTGTTTTATTCTTCCCAGGTTTGTTTGTTTGTTTGTTTTTACTAACCAGAATCATGCTGTATGTATTGTTCTTTGATGTGCTTGTTGGAGATATTCTCAGCCTAGCACACTGCTTTTATCCATTATATATTCCACAGAATTAGTGTCACTGTTTGGGTTGCTTCATTCTGCTGTTATAATTACACCCACTTTTGTGCACAAACTTGAGCACAGGGGCTGGAATTTGAGGGGAAGAGTGCCAGTTTGAACCCTTGGGAATCTGAGGTGAAGGGGTGTTGACTTGGCATTGAGGAGGTGGCAGGCCGTGCATGCTGACTTGGGCAGGAAGGCATCTGGACTGTGAATTTGAGACCCACAGGCCGATGGCATTGTGTGTGATGGAGACATGGCTGGTTTTGCTTTTAACTTTTGTTTTTCTGGGAAACTCTATCTCTCCTTCTATTCTAAATGAAAGCCTTGCTGGATAGAGTATTCTTGGCTGTAGATTTTTTCCTCTTAGCAGTTAGAATTGATCATGCCACTCTCTTCTGGTCTGTAGAGTTTCTGCTGAAAAACCCACTGATAGCCATATGGGGTTTCCATTGTATATCATTGCTTTCTTTTCTCTTGCTGCTTTTAAAATTCTCTCTCTATCACTACTTTTGGCTATCTTATTTACTTTGTGTCTTAGTGCAGACATCTTTGGGTTGGTTTTGCTGAAGTCTCTCTATGCCTCCTGGAGCTGGATTTCTCTTTCCTTCTCCAGATTTGGGAAGTTTTTAGCTATTATTTCTTCAGACAAATCTTCTACTCTCTTTTCTCGCTCTTCTCCTTCTGGGATCCCTATCATGTGACTGTTATGCTTGACAGTGTTGCTGAGTTCCCTGAGTCTATTCTCATTTTGCATATTTTCCCCCTCTCATCTGCTTAGCTTGATTACTTTCCATGACTCTGTCCTCCAGGTGGCTGATCCGTTCTTCTTCTTCCTCTTGTTTGCTACTTATTCCAGGTGGTCTATTTTTATTTCCATTTAGTGAGTCCGATAGCTCTAATTGATTCTTTTTTATGTCTCCTATCTCTTGGTGGAGGGTCTCATGGAGGTTCTGCACTCTTTTCTCAAGTCCAGTGAGTATCTTTATGAGCATTACTTTAAATTCTCCATCAGACATATTACTTATCTCTGTTTCGCTTAGGTCTCCTGCTCTGATTTTGTTCCACTCTTTCATTTGGGACATATTCCTCTGTCTCCTCATTCTGTCTATTGCTGTGTCTGTTTCTCTGTGTTAGGAAAGTTAGCTACGTCTCCCGCACTTGAAAGTAGTGGCTTTATGAAGAAGAGGTCCTGCAGCACAATGTCTCCTTTTCACCAGGAAATGGTGCTTCATGGGGTGTTTCCTACGTGTGTTGCTACAGGGGTGTCCTACCGTTGTGGCTGGGATGTGTTTGCCTTCAGTCCTGTTGTCTGCGATGGCTGTCTGCCTGTTGTGGGCAGAGTCTGGTGCCTGTGGTGTTAGTGGGCTGATCCAGGGCTGCCTTGGGCTTGAGTTGAGTCAGACCAGGTGTTTGCCAGAGATGAAGTAGCACCAAACTGCAGGCTCTTTCCCTGTGTTGTCCCCTGAGAAGCTTTTGTTGGTGGGTGGGTCCTGCAGTTGGACAAGCTACCTGCCCACAGCCCACTGCTGGGGTCACAGTCAGGCTGATGTGTAGTTATCTTCCCCTCTCCCTGGAGCAGGACTCACTTTGGAGTGGTGCTGGCCCTTGTCTGGGCTGCGCGCACACTACCAGGCTTGTGGCACCACTTTGATGGGATCTTGCCAAGAACGATTGGAGGGGGTGGATCTGCTTTGCTGTGGCCTCTTGTCTATGCTGGGCTGCAGAGAGTCTGTTCTGCCAGTTTTCGGGCTGCTTTCTGGGTTATTCATGCCGATGTGGGTGCTCTCTAGGAGGTGAGCCAGGGTCCTCCTACTCCGCCATCTTCCCAGCAGCCTCTGCCAAAACATTTTCATTTTTGAGAGCTGGATGTAAGGTAGTTTGTGTTGCCAAAAGATATTTGTAAAAGATTTTTATGTAGTTCCCAAGTATTTTAATTACTAGTATTACCAAGCCATCTATCAATAAAATGGCCTTTCACCCAAAAGCTTATATCAACTATTTTGAAAGCTTTAAAAATTGCCCAAGAAAAACGTGGAAATTTTACTTATTTATATCTAACCACATTTCCAAGTTACTGCCTAATATTCCATTGTGAAATCATATAGCTCATTAGTAAGAGAACTTTTATCTCTTCACCAAACCTAGAACTTTATCCTGGCAAGCTCATTATATTTTAATTTCCAAATGCAATAGTGGATTCTTTTGACCTCAATTGGAGAATATTTGTTAATTTCACTGTTTGCATTTGATTGTTTATTATTCATGACCATTGTTACTGCATTATGTTAAAAAAATGTGATATCATTAATTTGCTTTGAAATTTACTCAGGTGTAATGGTTACATTGAACAAATAAATATCCTGTATGATGTCATCAGCAAATGTAGTTCTTCTGTCTTTCTACCTGTTCAAACCTCTTCTAGTTTTTCTTTCTTAGATAACATATAGGGTTACCATGATTTTTCTGGTCAATTTCAGCAAATAAAATTTTCCATTGTCTTTGGTTCTTCCCCAAATCTCAGCTTGGGATTTAAAATGTATAGTCAATGCACAGAAATCAATTGCTTTCTTATACACTGACAATGCAACTATAGAAAGAGAAATTAGAGAAACGATTCCATTTACCATAGCACCAAAAGCCATAAGATACCTCGGAATAAACCTAACCAAAGAGGTAAAGGATCCATACTCTAGGAACTACAGAACACTCATGAAAGAAATTGAAGAAGACAAAAAAAGATGGAAAAACATTCCGTGCTCATGGATCAGAAGAATAAACATTGTTAAAATGTCTATGCT